>NW_020799092.1:76956544-76977570 GCF_003259725.1 Athene cunicularia
GGAGAAAAAAAAGGAGAGATCTTTGAATGACAGCAATGCTAATAGCCACACAGCACACAAGTCATTTAGAAACAGAGATTTTGGGTTTGGGGTATGACAACAGTACAGTCAAAACAGAGATAAAAACCTTCTTTACCAAGCCACACACCCTACAGTAGAAAGCCAAACGGTGAACAGAAATAGTAGCTAATGTGTAAAAAGAAGATTAAGAAACTGTGATTCTTTTTCTTTTCTTAATCTTCTTTTTACACATTAGCTACTATTTCTGTTCACTGTTTGGCTTTCTACTGTAGGGCGTGTGGCTTAGTAAAGTCAAGTCAGGTGTTTAGAGGGGGGAGAAATTTAGTGATATTATTAATCTCTGTATTATGTCGTGGGATCCTTAGTAGAATACATGCAAATAATGCTATTCTTCAATGTTTTCATTCAGCAGGAAATTAGGTCACCATTAGAGACACAGTCCAAGGCAATGTTTCCTCAGTCCTGTTGGCGAAATGAATCAGGAAACAAAAATAGCTCTGATGGTGCCCATATTTATCAGGACTTGACTGAGCCGCATTAATTAAATAATGATTCTTTAATTGAAAATACGATGCGCTATATCTAAAGCTCTGAAAGACCATTACAAATTATTTGGAAGCTCCAAAAATACTTCAAAAATCAATTAAATGATATTAAAATTGAATGCAAATTAAAGACCAAAGCACCCATTCCTGTCTATTTACCTCAGCTAGTTCAACAATCTCCAACTTCAAAAACTCTACTCGCCTGCCAGACACAGACTGGGGCTTTTAACATACAATGTCAACAGACTGCAACTGCTTACTTCTGCTCAGTGGCTCTGGGCTAGAAAACGCTATTTCCAGTGTTTTCCCAGAGAGGAGGGCAGTATCGGCATTTCAAGCTATCCCCACATACATTTATATTTGAAGCACTGTCACTAGATTTGCCAGCAGAGGCCTTCACACGGACTCACTCACTTATCATGAGGCAATACTTATCTTCCAGCTTCACGTGGGAGGAGACACACTGCCATTTCTGTCTTTGAAAAGCACTTGTCAAGTTAATTAATGAATTTCCTATCACCCGTTGCCACAGCCTGCTGCTCTGCCAGATGCTCCTGACCTCGCAGCTCCTTTCCCTTCAGCGGTGGTGGGGTTTTGGGGTTTGGTTTTTCCAGCTCAGCCGCTCTACATGTAGCCAGTGCCATTTCTGTCCCTCAAACATGGCTAGTTCGTGCTCAGCAAAGACACAGGGCACACCCACCCTTGGCAAAGCCGCCCTGAGGGGCCAGTGTTGGCCTCTTGTCGTGGTGTCTCTTCCCCTCTTCCACGGACACCGAGGGCTTTTAAGGGACCTTTCATCAAAAATTCTTGATGAGGGAGCAAGTCTGCTGCCCTGAGAGCATTGTGGATATCAGATCTGGAATGAACTGAGACTTTCTGTAGCAAATACCAACAGCACAAAGACAATCTGGGGGGCTCTTCTCACTGCCTTATAACCCCCTGACTATTCAAGATCTTGTGACCTCACATGTCCCCAAAGACTACCCCAACATTCCTCTAAGTCCTGTTTGTTTAGAAGCCTGGTTTCACTAGATTAAAACATTTTCAGGTTTTTCAGAAGAGTCATATTTAGCCTTAAACCTTAATTTCCCTACTAACTTCTTCAAATACATATTGCTCTCGATTACAGTAAATCCACAAATACAACATTCCCTTTTCAGATGCATTCATTTGCATCTTGAGTTAAATGGTTTATAATGGAGACATATCATTCAAATGTTAACTGGAAATTATCATTCTTAATTATCTGACACCTTTATAAATTTTTCAGGTCACCTGCCTTCTACTATGAAATGTAATCTGTGTACCTTGATTTTATTTAGAACCAACAAGGTGCAAAAAAGCTATGCTAAGCTCAGTTAATATTTTCATGAGGCTTGGTGCCTCCCCTTAGAGAAATTACTGAAGCTCTTTCAACGTTTACAACTAACTTCTTCACAGAAACAGTAATGTCTTTTCCCCTGCAGTCACAGCCAACAGCAACCTTTAAATTGCTGAGGGAAAGACATTTTGAGGTTTGAGAAACATTGTGCAGAAGGCACAAATCACTGCCATCCTTAGAATATCTTAGTATATCCCAACCACAGGGAGTTCAGTCCTGAACTACTGGAAAATATTATTCCAAGGTCTCCTTCTGAACCTCTAGTCCAAACCCAAGTATTGATCTTTAATGTGCACCTGAAAATTCATAATATGGGGGTGTTACAAGTGTCTGGAGCAATGGCGATTCTTAGAGATGCTCTAGCAGTGTTGCAGTACCTCTGCTTTCAGGCAGAAATACAGGGCTGCACAAAATGAAATGAAAAGAATCATTAGCCTAAATTATGCAGCAGGTCCTAAGGCTATAGCAGCCAGTATCATGCAGACCAGAGGTATTTCATATTAGTAACAAGTCTGAATAGATCCAATGAATCCACACTTTTCAGCAAATGCTAAGATAATCATGAGACAACAGAGCACTCAAGTGAGCTGCCATATTAACAAGAGAGGAACCCCCCAGTTTTGCTTCAGTGCAGCAGTACTAAGAGCTCTGATCTTGGACAAGTTTATTATCAGGGGCTCACAGCAGACAGATGAAACCCAGGGACATCAGAGGAGAGCACACTTTCCTAGAGAACCATCAGTCTTTGCTGTCATCTCTGATGAGAGGATCAGCTGGGACAAACACCGAGTAGCTCCCCATATTCTGTACTTTCTCACACTTGTGTTTTAGAAGAAGAGTTCTGCTTCATTATTACTTTGCAGTGCCATTTTAGTTGAAAGATGATGGGCATCCATAGCACTTAATTTAGAAAGGGAGAATGTGTAACACTGCGTACCAACTATTTCATCACCTTTAAAAATAAATAGATGAAAGAAAACTTGCACTTCATTACTTCGGACTTAAATGCAAAACAATTCCTGAAGAGCTTCAAACATATTTCGTAATGGCATTATGCTTTGCTTTATTTCTTAAACTTTCCAACTCAGAGGAGTGTGGGAATTGCATATCCAGAAAAAAGTGAAAGGCATAATGTACATACATTCCACAACTGGATTCAGTCCTTCCCTTTTATTTTAAATGGGGAAGTGTTACTCTTAACATGAGCAAAACCAGCAATTTCTACAGAAATTCTGCCAATGAGTAGTACATTCCCCACTCCAAGAAAAAAAGGAAATATTGATGAACTTAAAGTGTGTTTTTCTCCTAGTTAAAGGCTGCACGCATTCAGATTTTTTAACATCTGCATTTCCCAAAAGGACTAATTTTCTCTGAACCATCAGATTTTGGTTGTATGTTGTGCCATCTAAAACATTCAAAGCACAGTAGCGTGCATATTCCACAACTGGATTCTCCATGCAATCAGGTGTAGTTCAAACTTATATTCTCCCAATTCTAAATGAGTATTCTTAACCAAACAGCACTGATGTGACTAACTGCCGGAAACATAACCTCAGATCCCAACCCCAGTAGTCTTCAGAGCAAATAGGGAACAAGTTAAACTGGCATCCCTGTCATGGACCAGACAGCGATAAAAATTAATTTTAGGATTTCTGTCCAGATTAATTCTAAACCTTGCTAGACATAGCTGTCTATTGAAATATGTATCCAAGAAAGGAAATTAAATAGAAAGATCTGCTTCCAAACTGAAGCGCAATGCCTATCCTAAATCAAATCTGTATCTGAATTTTGCCCAGTTGTCTTACTCCTGGCTCTGACACTTAATCCCTAAAGGTAGCTGAGTTAGTCTCCCCCTTGCCCAGATATTACATCTTAGAACACAAGTTGACAGCCTTCCATGCATGAAAAATATTAAACATTTTAGCTCAGAAGGTGATGTATGGAGCTTCTTCGAGACGGTGAAAGCTGGCTTTGGAGCTGCTACCAGGAAGATGATGGAAAAGCAGGTATGAGAAGGAAACTAGTTAAAGTCATACAAACCAAACCCATCAAATCTGGGATGCCAGAAATCCCAGACTCCCTCTCTTTCTCTTGCAATGCAGGATAGGACTGCGCAGTTTGGAGTCAGCACCTAACACAATAAAGCTGCATGCAAAACCACAAGCTTTAAAAAGCCAAGTGCCTACAGGTAAGTACCTTTTGGAATTACAATAGTGAAGGCGGTGACTGAGGACATATTCTCCCATCACAACTTCTGCCAACAACTAACTGAGATTAGAAAGTTGTTGGAAAGAAATTTATGGAGGAATTGCTTTCTGGAGTCATCTTGAATTAATAAATAATAGCTACCTTTCTGAGATAGCTGTTTTAGAGCTGTGTACAGCTGCATGAAAACTAGCACTATGGTCCAATTTATTTACCATTAGTTTCTTTCTCTCTCTCTCTTTTTAAACTCTAACACACAATTTCAGACTACTGTGAAAGCCTCCTTAATTTGCTTCTGTATTGTGTAAAGCAGATGTCCTGCCTTCGCAAACTGATTAGCAAGTGGTTTACATTATTCCAGTGGTTGTCATCATTATTGCAGAAATGTTGAGCAAGGCTGCTGTAGGCTGCTTTTGAAAATATCTAGAATGACAGACTGTCTGTTTCAGAAGTGATATAGGTGTGCAAAACACACTTCTTTGGAGAAAACAGACCAAATAATATTCCATGAAATAGCACATCGTGTTTCAGGCAGAGGGGTATCTTCAGGATCATGGTAGTGAGAGTATAAAAATAACAGAGGCACTGGACCATGACTCAGAAGAGCTGGGTCTTATTCCAGGTTCTGGTACAGTACTAGAAGTTTGGTCTCTGACAAGTTGATGGGATAAATCTCAGCTATGTTATCCTAGTACCATCTAAAATATTTGAGGCAGTCTTCTGCAGGACCCATTCTTTTTCCATTGGCTGTAAAAGCTCCATGATGGATGAACATTTAAGACAGCTACAATTAAGTGGGGTGGATCTTGTCATGAGGTGCACAGGCAGCTTAACATTTAAATTAATTGTTTTTGTTGGAGCGGGTGAAGCGAAGTCTGCCTCTTTTATATGTTTGTTCACCTAGTAAGTGACCTTGATTGAGCTCTCTGAATACAGCTGCAATAGAAATTAATGCTAATTATAGCTTTAAAAGATTAGATATGTTAAATCTGCTCCTAGATGTCCTGACAGTCTTAAAAGCACACAGAAAGGTGGGAATTTAGCTGATTCTGAAGTCATACTTCACCACTGGCTCATCCTATTCCTTATATCCCATTCCCCACTCTCCAACAAAATTAGAGTGCAACGGAGGTGATTACAAATACTCATTTGCTGCAAGAACCACGAATTACTACTGCAATCATTGCAAAAACATAGCTGTGTGGTTTCTGCTTCTACAGGATGTAACATAAAAAGCACTAACTTGCCTGCTTCTGGCCACAAGTTGTGCAAAACTCACAACTGACAAACAAGGGCTTTCTTTTTTTTTTTCATTTAACTTCATACAAATGGTTCTTAAAGCAGAAGGAACTGACCTCTTCCCTTTTGTCAGCATTAAAATTTCATGACTACATTGTTAAACAGAGAGAGCCTGTGTCAGCATAGATTCACAGAGTAATTTTGGTTGGAAGGGACATCTTGAGGTCACCTGGTCAAGCCACCCTCAGAGCAGGGCCAACTAGATCAGGTTGCTCAGGACTGTGCTGATATTTCAGTATCTCCAAGGACAGTCCCTCTGGGTGCCTGTTACACTGACCACCACCATGGTAGAAATCTTTTTCTTTATGTCTAATCAACGTTTGCCTTTCCATTCTAGCAACTTGTGCTTGTTGCCTCCTGTCCTACATACTCTGTGCACCTCTGGAAAATATGTCTTGCTCTGTTGTTTTTGTAACTTGTCATAAGTAATTGAGAACAGCTTTAAGATTGCACCTTCGACTTTTCTTCCAGGTTAATGAAGCAGCTCTTTGAGCCTCTCCCTGTACATCATGCGTTCCAGAGCCCTTGATCATCTCGGTGTCCCTTCTCCCAGTATGCCAATGTATTCTACTGGGCAGCACAAAACTGGACATGATGTCTAGATGTGGACTCACGGGTACCAAACAGGGAACTAACCACCTCTCATGGCCTGTTGCCTACCTTTTGCTAGAACACCCAACTATGTAGTTGTCTTTCTGTGCTGCAAGTGTGCAACACTGACTCTTCTGCAACCTGCTGTCCAGTTAGACGCTCCTCCAGGGCCTTTTCTGCAAAGCAGATTATATTCAAGTCCCGCAGAAAGACATACGTGCACAAAAGGTTAAACTCTTTGCAACCACTGCTAGAATCAAACCTACAAGCACCGTGGCTAAATGGCTGTATGCTGAGACAAAGGGCAGAAGATGCCAAGCCAAAGCAAAGTGTGGCAACCTATACCAAGGCTCTAGATCATTTAAAAAATATAGAAAAAAAAATCTGGAGAATTTTTGCACCAAATATCCCATCCTCACATGCGAAAGACACAATCCAATTATCTTGTCTTTGATTATTAATCTGGGAAGGTAGCACTAGGATGAGGGGGAACAGTTTCAAACTGAAAGAGATTAGATTAAATATAAGGAAGAAATTCTCTACTGTGAGGGTGGTGAGACACTGGCACAGGTTTCCCAGAGAAGCTGTGGCTGCCCCCTCCCTGGAAGGGTTCAAGGCCAGGTTGGACGGGGCTTTGGGCAACCTGGGCTAGTGGGAGGTGTCCCTGCCCAGGGCAGGGGGGTTGGAACTGGATGATCTTTAAGGTCCCTTCCAGCCGAAACCATTCTACAACTCTAATTTGACTCAGAAATACATAAACTCTATTTTTTTCAAATTCAATTAAAGACAATTATCATCAGAACAAATTATTCTTTCTTAAGACAAAGCAAAAGACACTCTTCATCTCTTACATAGAAGTGAATCAAAGGCCCAGATTCTGACACACTCTCCATCTTTGCAGATTTTCAAAGTACAAACACAGAGCCAAGCTCAGCTTTTACAATGAGTCACTCATACCCAGCAAACCGTTCACAGATTTTTTTTATCTTGAAGCCTTTCAGAAGTATCTTAAAAAGAGAGAAAGCATTTTCTAAAATACTTCAACAAAATTTTTATCTTGGGACTCCAAGAGAGCATTATAATGTAAAATCTCAATTTTTCTACTGCTATGGACAAATTTCTTCCCCATTTTAAAGACAAATAAGCTTTCCAGTTACAGACAAACCCCAAAATAACTTTAGTTGCTAAATCAAATTTATGATCAATAGGAAAGTAATCTTCAAAATATGTCAAAGCAAGCCAAATGAATGGACTCCTGCCTGCAGAGCACTAGAAAACTTCAAGAGCATTGTTGTTTACTTCAGATTACTAACTTTCTTTAGAAAAATCATTTCTCAGTGCAGTACAAAACTGTCCATTTACTAAAGAATCCAATATGGATAAATATATATTTTAAAACTTTTCTTTCTCAATTTTTTTTTTCTTCTGTTGTTAGCAGCTACCTTGAGCTAAGTCTCAGGACTGACAACAGAAAGCCACTCCTCATACTTTTCCTAATCTAACGTTTCAAAATCAGTCTGTCTGCAGAGGCATGTGTGTATATATGTTATAAATTTGTTACACAAACAACCACTTTCACAAAGAGCGTATACCTTCTTGGCAGCCAAAATTCTGACCCTTTTCATTTCAGCTAGCAGAAAGCAGCTTTTCTCTAGACGTCCTTCCACCTTTAAACATCATACCTTTAATAAAAAACCCCCTGAAATTTAAAGACTAGTATAAAAAATTTCAATATTTTCATTACCCTTTTGTTCCAAAAAGCACTAGTATCCAGACCAGACATTTCAGTGCAGCCATTAAAGCAGAATGCCTTTTGAGGCAGAATTCTATGAATGCACTCTGGCTTATAAAAAATGTATTAGATGATAGCTCTGAAAAAGGCTCTGAGGCGTAACATGGTCTATCATGTTGTGCATGCATGAGTTAGCTTTTACAAGATCAGAACCAGAAGCGAAGATGAATGCTATTCATTGTAAGCCCAAAGCTTTGGAAGTTCAGTATCGCAGTGCTTGGGGGTCAGTACTAGAGCTATTAAAAAAAAAAGTACATTCTTTAAAGAATCGTCCGGTTTTTAAATGTTCAGCACACATGCCCACCATCAGTTCTTGATGACGTGGAGCCGGGGCTGCAGCAGAACGGGCAGAAGACAACTGCCCTCTTCTCCCTGCTCACCCAGCCCCATTCAGCGCCGACTGAATTTGTTACGGGAAGGTCAGCGGTGTTCTTGTTAGTGGGTTTTAAAAAGTCAAATATCGATGAAAAAAACCAGTGACTTCACACACACGGGTGTAAAGAGGAACAATTCTGGCAAGGACTCATCCACTTACTGTCAAAGAAAATTACATACAATTTACTATTTTGACATTCTGGAGTGCGTTCGACGCATTATTAGGATTTGGAGGTCTTAAAGAGAAGCAATTCAAATGAACATTAAACTAAATGGATTTTCTCTGATGAAATAATGATAAATAATAACACAGATGACTTTGGTTGTTTGCAAAATAGCTTATTCATAGTCAGTTGCCCACATTATTTTGAAAATATCCCGAAGCTCAGGACAAACCTTTTTTCTCCTGCTAGATGCTTTACTTAGCTAACAAAGAGTTGTTATTCTTATTATTCAAACTATTATATGTATTATGTGAAAACATGCCTGAGTAATATTGCACTGAATCCTGAGAAAATGTATATTTCAAAAATTATCTTTGCATTTTGCTGCTGACTCCAAGAAACAGACGGCCACGGTTGATGAGAGTCCCAATGTGGCAGTGTCCCCACAAATGTATCCTCCTCAAGACGTCTCCTCTCTCTTTTACCTTCTAAGCCAATTGCTTTCCTTTGCCACCAACCTGAAGCGTCAGCTGTGACTTTCTGAGTAGCTCTGAGTAATGGGATCACCTAATGTTCAGCACATGGAGAAATTCCGTATCATTCTCCTCTCTAAAAATAGCGCCGACTGCCGCTAGAGCCACTCAGCGGTGATGAATAGCTAAAGGGACAAGCAGGTCTCTAAATTTACTTCATATCTGACAGGCCTTCAGCAGATATGGGTAATGGATCCTACTTACTCCAAACTACTGTATACTGCAAGGCACTTTCCCACCGCGTGAATATATACACTCAGTATGGGCTTCTTAACGATCGTGATTTTTTTCTTCCCCATTAAGTCAAGCTGATTACACATTAAAAAGCTGTTAGTAAATTTTGAAACATGTTACTAATTCAAGCAAAAAAGGCATGTTTGGTCTTCAAATGCACCTCCAAGCCTCTATCAGAGAAGGTCTCAATTGACTTCTAGGGATTTGCCTCGAGTATTGAAAGTGTGTGCATCTTATAAATGCACACAGCTAATTATCTTCAATGAGTTTAGCTGATTTGCTCACTTAATACACGGGTATGTCTTTTCTGAGTATATAGCACTACAGAATTTTATTTCCTGAAGGTCATTTGATGACTTTATGTGATTTTTTTTGTGTGTGCATTTTTAATAAGGTCCCATTTCTGAATCGAGGAAAAGAGCATTTGATGAGACAAAGGGTATTTACTGCATATCTAGGGATCTCCAGATTGGCAATTATATCATAATTGTTTTTAAATTCTAAAAAAGGGGGTGGAGTGGGGAGGTAAGAGATAATTAAGTCACATCAACAGGACCCAAATTGCATTTGCTTTCAGTTTTGTTGTGCACAATATCAGTTTAATTGAATCATCTGTAATTCTTCTCACTTACTTTTTTTCAGCCTCCAGGAATGCACACAAGACATTATGAATGTGAGGCTGGCTGGCAAATTTCTTGAGAACAGAGATTCCAAGTATCTACAGGATTTGCCAGAAAAGACCATACGAGAATATATATTTGTGTGTGTGAGCACACAAACGTGCCAGGAAGGGTGGAGAAGAGGGATGGCCTCTGGCAAATTGATGTCTGTCAGCTAGCGAACCTTGATTTCACTATTAATGTCATGGTTCACTGCACAGAAGCTTTCAGCGAGCATCAGCTGTACTACACACATGCACGGGTGCACACACACATACACACGCACGGGTGCACACACACACACAAACATATATATGTTTTTATATACATACGCTGGCTGACTTCAGTCAAACCCGTCTGTCATATTCAATGAATCACTGAAACAATGGAAATGGGCATAGTCTCTCCTAACTCAATTAGCAAAGCATTTTTCAGTAATAATTGATTTGAGTAACATTTGTTTCCGTGTTTTTAAAAGAGAAAATCTTCATGATTTAACTGGCTTTGGCTAATGAAAAAGACCCCAAACAATGTGAAATCAATTCATGTTGGTTGCAGTTAACACTGGAGTTACAGAAGAAAATTAGGAAAATAATAGCAGCACATAATCCATAGTCCTCCTAGTGCAAAATGAAGGATTCCAGCATATCTGGGGGCTTCCTGAACTGAAACACCACACCTAAAAAAATGCAGTGCTCACTCTTAGATATTTGCCCTAAGTTTTTTTTTATGTTACTATTTTTCCTTTGGTGCTTACATCCCTGAAACATTTGCACACATCCATACTAAATGGTCTGCTTTAGAGCAGTATTTGGTTGACTGATTAGCTTGATTAATTTATCTTGATGTAGAAGGCAAAGAAAGGGACTGGGAGAATGAAGAACCACCCACTGTAGGTGAGGTTCAAGACCATCTAAGGAACCTCAAGGTGCACAAGCCCTGGGCACTGGATGAGATGCATCTGCAGGTCCTGAGGGAAATGGTAGATGAAGTGACTAAGCCATTATCTGTCATATTTGAGAAGTCCGGGCAGTCCACTGAAGTTGCCACTGACTGGAAAAGGGGAAGCATAACCCCCATTTTTGAAAAGGTAAAAAAGGAAGATCCAGGGAACTACAGGCCAGTCAGTATCATCTTGGTGCCCAGCAAGAACATGGAGTGGATCTTCCTGGAAACTATGCTAGGACACATGGAAAATAAGGTGATTGGTGACAGTCAGCATGGATTCACTAAGGGCAAATCATGCCTGACAGGCTTGTTGGCCTTCTACGACAGGGTTACAGTGTTGGTGGATAAGGGAAGAGCAATTGCTGTCATCTACCTGGCTTTGTGCAAAGAATTTGACCTTGACCTGCATGACATCCCTGTCTCTATATTGGAGAGACATGGGTTTGACAGATGGACCACTCAGGGGATAAGGAATTGGCTGGACAGTTGCACGCAAAGACTTGCAGTCAACAGTTCGATGTCCAAGTGGAGAGCAGTGACAAGTGGCATCCTCAGGGTTCGGTGTTTGTACTGGTGCTGTTTAAGATCTTTGTCAGGGACATGGCCAGTGGGATCGAGTGCACCCTCAGCAAGTTTGCCAACAATATCAAGCCGTGTGGTGCAGTTGACATGCTGGTGGGTAACGGTTTTGGTACAGGTTGCCCAGAGAAACTGTGGATTCCCCCTCCCTGGAAGGGTTCAAGGCCAGGTTGGACGGGGCTTTGAGCAACCTGGGCTAGTGGAAGGTGTCCCTGCCCATGGCATGGGGTTGGGACTAGACGATCTTTAAGGTCCCTTCCAAACCAACCCCATCATGTGATTCCGTGTTATCCTCAGAGACAGTCAAGCGTAATTGTTCCTTTACAGAGTGACCTGACCAAGGTAATTATGTAGTTCTGTGGCAGAAAAAGGGAAATTAATCTGTGTCTGCTAAGTCTCTTAATAGCTCCATAACCACCAAAAACACTCTGTCCCTGTATCTTTTCATTACAACTCATCTAAAGCACATGTATTCAGCTCTGGACTGTGGCATTCTCTGTTCCCCGGGCGGTAAGCAGGAACCGATTGAAATCTTTAAAATAAAAAGTGCATTTCCTTCCTTTCCCTTGAAGAGCACTAAAGATTGAGGAAATATTTTTACTTCCCTATCTAAAACACTTTTATGAAAATTTTGCCAGTTATTGCATCATTTTGTTTTCTTTTCTATTTGGTGATGAAAACACAAGGCCAAATTTTGCTCTCTTTCACACCCTAACGAATTTGTAATAATCCCACAGGTTTCAAGGTTTGACCAGGTTGAGCAATACACAAAGAAGAGGTAACACTACCAGCTCTGCCAGCCTCACTGCCACAGGTAGATTAACATTGCTCCTAGAAAACTGAGCAGAGCCAAAGTCCACGCGATAAATAGCTTCTGGGACAAAGGCTTATTGTAAGTGACACCTTTAATGATCTGGCTATTTATAGGTTTCAAACCCGGGACAAATGATAGATTTATTGTCAGCTGCTTATGCTTACCATTGCTTAGCATATGGGGAGGGTGAGGAGAAGGTCTAAGCATATTTTCACCTTTAGCTTTTACTACCAGCTACTGAACAAGGACTACCCACCGAGCAGGCTGATGGTGAACAGGATGATGTGCAAGGCCTAGAAGTCTGCCTGGCACACTGACCTGCGTGCCAACAAACTGTATTTGGAAAACAAGAGATCCTGGAATGGGTTCTCAGGGCTGAAAAGCACACCCAGCCCAGGCTAGATCCAAAGTGCTGAGCTCCCAGTTAGCCACCTGAAAGATGCAGTCAGGTTATCAGAAGTGTTCACTGCAAACAGTCCCAACAAGATCAACTGAGTCTGCTGGATGCTGAATTATCTGCAATATTAGGTTCCTTATTTAGGTGCCTAAATGCAAACCAGCAAATGACAGGCTCTTCTGAAGTTAAACCCTTTGAGTCTCATTCCCTAAACTCTTAAAGAAATGATTTGACACATCTTTAGCTGTAACAAGGGAGCTCAGGATGCAAAGAGTAAACTAATGAATACTTCTGCACTCAAAACACCTTGAGGGCTGATCTTCACAGATACTCTCACCTATCAAACCCCAGTGCAAAACTGCTGCCCTTCTTTTAAATTGATGCACAGAAAATATTCCTCAGCTTCCTACACTAGCAAATACCCAGTTCTTTCATTAGACAGGATAGCAAAACCTCGAAAGACATTACTGCAAACACTCTTGACCACGGGATGGACAAAGCTGGTTTTTTTAGGAAAAAACTACTGAAGTGAGTGCTAGTTAGAGAACAGCTGCAAAACAGGACATTAAGTCAGCTCCATTGCAGTCAAAATGAACAAAGGCTTTTTGCTACACTCTAATACACACACATAATGTGACTAGCTTTATTAGAGTCTTTTGAAATCACGACCCTTCTAATACGAGCAACGTTGCTGGGTAAGCAACGTAGACAAGAGCCCAAAAATCAAAGAAGCACACTTCTATATCCTTCAACAGCAACAAATAATTTGCCATTTTACTTAGTTTAATGAATTTTACAGTGCCTAGGAGAAAAGAAATGATGGGTTATGAACTCAAGGATATATCCACAGATCCCACTTAGAAGGGGAGACACGGAATACTCTGTGTACTTCTATGTTTATGTACATGCACAAATTTGTATATATATACATATACACAAACATATTACATATGTGTGTTTATGCATTCATATTTACATTAGGAGCCAGGTTCTAAATTTATGACCTCACAATCACCCTTTAAAATTAGTCATCAAAATATATCAGAGGGATATATAAAAAATAAATAAAAGAATGGAAATAAGAAGTCAGTAGAGCTGGTTATAGTGCTGTCTTCACCTAACACAGATACTGCAAACACCCCTTAATCACTCCCAACACTGAATAGTATTCTTCTTTTTAATGCAATATTTAATGAAGAACTGAAGTTTAAGCATATCTGGTAAGATGATGGTGACAGGTGAACAGTCTTAGTGGGCAGGATACATAGAATGTCAAAATAAAGTGAAATGGGAAAAGAAGTCAGACTGTAACAAGCTGTGTTAGCTTTTGCCTTTTTTTTCTGCAGGCCGATGAAGATGCCGATACAGCTCATTAATGCTCTTAAATTGTCATCACGTTATGTCAGTAGTAGCGTATGAGCTTCTTTGATCATATCATCATAAAGTGCTACTGAAGTGTGCTGTACTTTTTTTCTTTTTTGATGCCTGGTGTCATTCACCCTTGACCACCTTTGTTCTTTTTGTAAATCATGACAAAGATGGATTGGGGGAGAATGAAACAGTCTAAACACACCTGCTGCATCAGAGCCTTGAAGAGTGTGAAAGAGAACATTGGTAAAGGGCCCTTAACTGCAAAAAAACAATCAAAACACCAAAGCCCTATAAATACACCCCTGTTCCCCTTTTCTGTCTCTGAAACAGAAAAAAAAAAATAAATTCATCTGTGGTAGCAGGGTTCCTGATGATTTATAGGCTTTGCAGACTGTTGCAAACCCTGCAAATCTCACCCAAGAAGAAAGACAAGTCAAGCCAAAGGGTGATCGCTGGCTACAGAGTACCTGGGAGTTGCACTGTGGCCAAAGCAAAAACCTCTGACATGTTCAGGGAGCCAAGGAGGGAATTCCCAGCACGTGAGAGTGGTTAATGTCTGCAACAGGCTACATCTCTGCTCTCAGGCTGCTTCTGTGTTCCTGTAAACAGGGAGACAGAGCTCCCTGGTGAAAAAGGGCACACTTAGGAGAGATGCCTCTAGCCGTGGTAGCAAGAGCTTGATAGTCACAGCAAGGGACAAGAGGGACAGCACAGGACCACTGGGAAGAGCCGGCTGCAGACATGACAGGAGGACAGACTTGCTGAGAACCAAAGGGATTCTGCAAATTTTCCAGCGACCCAGAGAGCTACTGTGTTGACTGAAAGGACTCAGCCCACAAGATGCACAGTGAGAAGTGGAGCTTGGTTTATATCCCCTTTTGGTTTCCAGTTTCTTACGTCATTCCTTGTTATGTTATTTCCTTGTTTGCTTATGTCTTTTAAGGAAAAAAACAAAACCAAAAACAAAACAAGAAACATTGAACATATTTTGAACATATATTCTAATAAAACATGGTTTTGGAATGTCAAATTCAAAGTTTCAGGAGTGCTTGCTTTAAACAAACAACATGCAGAACTTGACTAACTTGGGCTCATATCATCAGAGAGGGATCAGCTCAGTCCTGAACTCACCATGTGTCTACTGGCTGCCACCAGCAGATGTATTTCACAGGTGTTTGGTTTTGCTCCCCCACATCTAAGCAATTTCATGATTTAAAATCAAAGCTGATTGACTGAAACAAAAAGTTTGAAAAGGTGTCATTTTTCAAGCTTATTGCAGAAAAATACCTTGTCTTTTAGGAAGCAACTGGTAATATGCATAAATGATTTCCCCATTTCAGGAAAAGGTGAAATCTCAAAGTGCTCAGAATTGCTTTTGATGGTCCAGAAGACATCCCTTCTAACCCCATATTCATTGGTAACTGTAAAAGCCTTAATGAGTAAAACATCGTAATTCCCCATTTTAATCTTATCCTCTTCCCTGAGGTGAGAATGCAAAAGAGTATCAGCTGGTTTTATCCAATGTCTAGTGATGATTCCTCTCTACAATATTACATTTCATGAGTATATTCATTCATCATTGACATAAAAGGTGGTCACACTACCCTCAGTAACCCTAGGAAAATCCATATTAAGGTAAGCACCACTACAATCCAATTTGACAAGCCCAGCAATACTGCCTGCACATCTGTATCTCACCTGTGATTCCTCACTTTGTGTAAATAAAATGTTCATTACTTTTTAATATGATTGCTAAGCTTTTTTTTTTTTTTCACTTTCAGCATCTCTGGAATTGCCACATACAGTATAACCCTAGGGTTTTAAAGAAGGTGAAATACTGTCCTAACTTCAAACACCCCATCAAAGAAACACCCAGTCATAACTCCAAAACCAGCTAGTCTTTGCGTATAGCTCAGTGGGTAACTCATCATAAAATTCACCACCAGTGATGGCGCTATCTGGGATTCAGTACAAAATTTTATGGCATGTAGAAGACAACATCTGAAGCAAAGACAGGTTGAAACAATATCAGTTTTCTAATTCTGAATTACAGGTTCTTTCTAACTGGCTGTGAAGTAACAAGTGAAACTGGCTGGCAGGCAGCTTGCAGTGGTTTAACCGCTGCTTCATTGCTAGTGTAGGACGTAGCAGAGTTGCATTAAGCAATTTTCCAGTATTATTTACTTCTGCCACAGAATTTTTCATGCAAATACTTTGTCTTAACTGTTACGTTCTTACACTATTGTTATGATAACCACACATTCTTCTTAACACCTGATGGACTTTCTCAGTTTGTTCCTGACATCGCTCCCACGTCTCCAGCCTCTAATTTCATTACTCATTCTTGTGATAATTCTTCTGCTGGCTAGGATTACCCAGCGAGTTATTTGGTTATAAGAAAGCACATGAACTTGAAGGAGATGCCAAATGCTAAGACTGACATAAGCTGTCTTGGGCAAATGACAAAAGTCGAGTTTACCTAAGTAACTATCTCTCCAGAAATGAGTAGTCACTGCATAGATAGAGCCACCTCATCCATCTCAGCCCGGCTTAGAGCAGGGCATAACAGACCCTCACAGCAGTCAGGGAACCCGTTGCTTGGGCTCTACCTTCTTTCCTTGCCTCTTCTTCTCTTGAAGCTCAAGGTTTGCCAGGCTACAGTTACAAACAAGCTGGGTCTGCTAGCTATGATAACCATAGGGAAACCTGTAGGTATGACCAAACATGAGAAAAATGAACTGGAAATTACAACTCTGTGGATGATGCTCTGAGAAAGTCAGAAAAATGGCTTGATTTGGATTAACTACTCTTCTCTAGAAAAATCCTTCTGTCTCTCTGAATCAGCCAACGGCTAACTCATAACATGAAAAATCTGCTGACTGCATGAAGCAAGAGCCTGGCACCTGGTCTGGCCAAGGTGGCTGATGCAAAGCTGAAAGCCACCACACTTGGCAACCAAGACATAATTCTCTCAGCCTTTCTGACTCAAGCTCAGACTGTTAATTTTACAAGAGGAGAACCAAAACTCATGTTCACAAAGGATATTCAGCTGGAGCCAGCAGAAAAAAAGTAAAGGAAAATAAAATGTCAAAACTTTTTGATGTATGTCTCTCAATAAAGGTGTTTTGCTGTAATATCACTCCTATTTCCAAAAGCTCTGAATTTAACTCTTCCAGCTCCACCAAATTGACAGAAGAAATAATGGCCTTCCTCCTAAAGATTTATTCTTTAACCAGTTTAGTTGCTACCTTCTGTACACTCAGGAACAGTGTTCCCACAATTGACAGTCAAAGAATGACTGTGCTATATAATTACTCTTTGCATTACACCGTTTCTCAGCAGAGAAATGGGAAATCTTCTGATTTAAAGCATCTGTGTGGATTATAGCATGTTACCTGTTTTCTGACCGATTGGCAGAAGATTATAATGGCTTGTAGCAATATAAAAGATGCAATCAAATAAATGAGGGTGGATGTTAGAATTAACTCCTTATATACCTTGAGCTTTTAGAAACCATTCATAAAACACTGAACACAACATTATCTGAACATAAATATAGCCTCAGTATACTTTGTTGGCAGTGACAGGCGAGATCAATATTGGAGACCAAATGCCAACAGTAAAAGGGTATGTCAGTCAGTATTTCACTGACTAACTGCCCTTATCTGAAGCTCTCATGCTTCACTGGGTGAAAATACAGCCATTGATCTTAGTGTCACAACTCAAATTCTTCATATATCAACTAGTTTTTTTCCCCCCTTTTCAGCAGAATTTCTGGGCCACTACTTATTTTTATGATCAATATTTCTATCACTCTCACATGAACTACACTTTTATTATATTAACCTTTAAGTACAATTTTTAACATATCTGTTTGCTGTAATGTCACATGTTTTAACTCAACATCTCTTTTTCAAGTGTCAGAGCTACAGCTGAAGTTCAGGTTTCTTAAAGCATTCATGGCAAAACTACTCTGATTAGTAGATAAATCTACCCACTGCAGCACTCTCGAGGAGTTCTCCAGGGCTGTGGAGCTGTGCTTTCAAGGATTCAGCTTCCCTTTCCAGGAATTCACAGCTCAGCTGTAAAAATTTTTCTAGAAGGAAGAGTTTTTGTTAGCAATTGATCTGACTGCTTTACCTGAAAGAATTTAAGTGTTGGAAATTAGCATGACAAAAATCCAGCCATGCAAATAGTCCTAGGTTTGTAATTGGAATAGATTGTTCTGCTAAACAAATCCAAGTACTCAGGGAGGGTTTGATGTGTAGCACATATGGATCAGGTTCCTGGCTTGCTTTATGATCTTGGCTGAGGCACTCAGATTCCAATTCTCCAAATTTCACTTTTTCTGTTTGCAAATTGGAGACAAGAAGGACAACCCACCTTCATTAGGTCCTCTGGATCTACAAATGTACAAAACCGTTTTCCAGAAGTTGTAAATTTAATTCTCTGATCTGCATTATGTGCTCTGTGAGACTACTCAATAATAAACTAACTGAAGTTAAATGCTCTGAGATCTTTAAATAAAAAAGCACTAGACGGACAATAAAAAAATATAGAGACATTGTAAAACATATTACTACCTTAGGGAATAAGTTTTAAACTAAGAATTTTGGGGAAATTATTAAAACCACCATGAAAATCTCTCCCCCTCTGTTAGCATAACGCGTAATGTAAAGCTGTCTCACTGAGCTCATTTACTTGCCTTAGTGAAAATTACAGAAAACTTTTATTCATGTTATTCATGTCCATCTTGGAACTAATACAAACAATGTAATTCCTTGATTATTTGATTAGCAGAGACAGAATCCTTCAGCTTTCTGGGTTTTACTGATCCAGAGCTCTTTTCAATCTTGCTTTAAGAACTATCAGAAACTAAAATCAATGAGAGACACTAAATAATCTGGTCAAAGAGCATTTTATTTTATCATTTAAAGTATTATTATTTAAAGTTTCAGTGTATTGCATTAGGACTACAATTTTAGTACAAAAGTTTATGTCTCCCTAAGGAAATTGTTCTACCCCAAAATGTTTCATCAATTATTGCGTTGCTCCATCATTATCCAAATTGTCAAAGCAATTTCATTATAAATCCCACATAAAGTAGCACTAAGGGGTAATGGCAAAATGGCTTTGGTCCCTGTAGGACTATCTCAGGAAAAATAATTTCAGGCAAAGAGGAAACAATGCTTTGTTCTTGTGCTGTGGGAGGGAAGTTTGTCTTTCTTGGCTACAGCTCCACAGCAGGAAAAGACCACATAAATGGGGATTGCTTAACGCTGGGAAAACAGCAGGCTATACACAAGTTAGTTCATTTAGGCATCCCACAACAAGAGCTTAATGATAACGGGATTGACTGGAGCTGGATATTTAATGAGGCTTAATTTCTCAGATATGGAGAGCTCTTCAAGGGAAGAATGCAGTGGGAGGATGGGAGGGTAAAAGAGTGCGTGCCCACGCGCTTGCATGCACAGACGAGTAGGACAGAGGCGCCTGTTTGTACATAAATAACATCTCAATTACAGCCAAATTTTTCCTCTAGCTCTCAAAACTTGTATATTTAGCATTAGTATATAGACTTCTGATAGTAAGGTGTCAGGGCTGCTTTCTGCGAGGGAAGATAAAAAGGTGTAAAATTAGGGGATTTCTTTCATAGGAGGGAGAAGTAATGAAAATACTTATTTTTTAATTAATTCTGCAAAATTAAAATAATAATTCTACAGCATCCTTGACCATAGGACAAAACACATACAAGTTATTTACGCTTAGAAACTTCTTTTGGGGGGAGGAGGCACAGAAAAGGGGGCAGAGTAAAAAGGAAATATAAATAAAAGGGAAAGAAGCACTCTACGGATCATGAAATACCCACTCAGAACTATACTGTGCACCAGAAAGTATATTCCATAAACAACAAAAAGTTCAGAAGAAAGTTAAAACATTTAGAACATCCAAAGAGAATAAGCAACCGTGCTTGTAACTGATGAATGCAAGGAGAGTCAGTAAAGGGGTCACTGGTTGGGGGAATCTTGGTTCTATTTCTGGCTCTTATAGAATGAAAATTACTCCACTTCCCTGTGCCACAACAGAAGAATGTGAAAAATGACTACAGAACAGCATAAGGGAATTTTTGCGGCTTACTTAACATTTAATTAAGGGTTTGAGATTCTTGTATGAACACCACCACAACAGCAACTAGTACTATTAAAATTAATTAAAGAACAATTTTTATATGGCTGAGTTATGACCTTCATGAAACTATCATTCCTATAGTTTATTCCAAAGATATCTACTGCCAAGTTTACAAGTTACTGAGTTCACTTTTTTAAAAAGTAAGACTTTATTAAAATGCGCTCATTAAATTTGCCAGATTTTAGGTCATTATTACCAGTTATATATAAAAATTCATTTTACGGCAATGTTCTATGCTGCAGAAAGCCTGCAGGTAAAATGAAATTTTAAGTGACTGTATCACTGAACACTAGATTCTTAAATGTGTTCTGCAATTCTGAAGTCTCTGTGCCTTACTAATTCAGTCTCTCTGTCCTTTGGCTGTATTCATATCCCATGATGGAGACACAGGATGTAAACCTAAGTTTATATAAAATACATCATCATCTGTGGACACATCAGTATATCAGGCCATCTCATCAGCATGTATTACATAAATAGTAAAAACTAAATGTGTAAATGGATTAGCTATCAAAATTAGTTGCTTTTTTTTTTTTTTTTTTCCCTTCTGTATAAAAAATAACTAATACAGAGAGTAAGAAAAATGTCTTATTTGAGAATGAAACTCATCTTTTCTATTCTGTGGTTTGGGTTTTTTTTGTTTGTTTTTTTTTTCCTATTCTGTTGCCCATCTAGGATGCCAGTAGAGGAAACATCAATGTCTTGATTATACTGTCCCTTGGTCCCTTGTTTCTGACAAAGCCAGCGCCACCCCACTCAAGAATAGTATTTTGTATACTCCCACTGTGTTAAGGACAGTGTGGCTGCATCTTCAAGAGGACTTATAGAAACTTTTCGGTCTTCCATCCAAGGAAGACAGACATTTCATTTTGCCACAGATACACATTTAAAAAACCAAACAAACCAAACTGCCCCCCCCCCCCCCCCCC
>NW_020799092.1:76978912-76988389 GCF_003259725.1 Athene cunicularia
CCCCCCCCAAAGATCAAAACTCTTCTTCAACCCAACTGTGCTGTACAGTACAAGTTCCACTTGCCACTGTGCATGGAGACTAACCTTCACACCTCCTCCCTTTGCTTGCAAATTATTATTCCTGTTTATGGAGAGAGAACAAGTATGAAACTAAACCCCAGATACAAATCTTCGTCTGGACTAGGATGCCAGAACCACATTCAGCATTTTGCAAATCAACTTTCAGCTCTTGGTTCTTTGAGTCATTAGGACTTTCACTTACTGTGCTCAAGATCTTGGTACTTGTTATGGCTGGCTTTGCCATATAAATAAATAAATAAATAAATAAAGCACATTATAGCTATAGGCTCTACAAATGGGAGAAGATTCCTTGTCAGTGATGGAGGGTTAGCATCGACTTGGTGCTACACTATCAGTTGGTCCACTCCAAACTACCATGACTTTTATGCAGCTATGGATGCATTACCAAATCTCTCCAAAAGGTCCTTTGTCTGTTGCTCCTGGAGTAGTTGAAAGCATCAGCCACTGGGGATCTCCACCATTTACAGCAGCCAAAGAGCACCCTGATGAATACAGTATAAATACGAGATCCATTGAGGGAGAGAGGGGGAAAAGTATTTTATATCTGACCAGTGAACACCAAGCTAGTTCACCTGATCCCTAAAAGCACCTTTTTTAAATGTAAAAAGTAACACATTAGATACCAGGTAGTATGTGGCAGGTCACTAACCAAGAGCGGATTGCAGCAAACCAGGGAGAGAAAGGAAAGACAGATTACAAAATATCAATAAAACTAACGTGACTGTCATTATTGATGGGATTAACTCTCTCAGCCCAAGAGCAGCAGCAAAAGAGAAAGTTGATATTCTATTTACTGTCAACTTCCCATCTGTACTTGTCATGTGAAATGGTCATTTTTTTCAATCTTTTTCTGCTGGAAAAAATATTTTGAAGAACTAAGAAACAATACTTCAAAGGGAAAAAAATCAATTCTGACAGTGGTGAGGACAGACCTCTGTCACAGATGATAAGAAAAAGGACATTAAAAAAAAATCTAGATATTTCTACCACATAACACAAAGCACTTTTATACAGACATGAGCAATTTGAGTAACTTTATTGCACAGTTAAGGTGATGGCATATGTTATCATTTTTTCTGAAGATCAGAAAAAATACTTACATTTTGGCCTATGAAATATGCTATCACCAAGCGGGTTGGAAGGAACTGTATGCAATTTCTATGACCACATTTTCATGAGCCCACATTTCATGCACCCTAAGCAAAGGGCGAGCACTTTGCATTTGAAGGATTTCACTTCTCTGGTTACAGGCTTTCAAGTCTGTTAAAAAGAAGCCCGTAATGATGGTGCTAACTTTTGGTTAAGGGGGGCACTGAACTTATTAAGTTTCCTTTTTAATATAAACAATTTTAAAACCTACTCTCATGCTTATATCTAAAAATCCTGGAATATGGGAACGTGGAGAGTATATTCTGTAAATCTATTTCTAAATGCAAAGCATGGAGAGGAAAGCAGAAATCCCACTAATTACTTCTTAACTTGCTTTTTGAGTAACAGATATGCAAGGGTTTCAATTGTATTTTCTCTTATTTTTAGTACTTGTGAGCACTTGTGGTTCATTGACTGAGCCTTATTACCCCTGAAGATTGTTTGTTCACCTGTTTGTCAGAATTTAATTACTGGAGCACAAGCTCTGATATAAGGACATTCATGCAAGAGCCTAATATTTTTCTCTTCTCCATCTTCTGTAGGTAGCTTTATTTCCTCTCTAGAAAATTGCTCATAATCAGGTTGTCACTATGCAGAACAACAAATTTCTTAAGCAAAGGAGGGGTTTATCAGAGACACGAGTTCTTCAGCCATCTCTGAAAATCTACTTTCTCAACCAAATGGACGAAGAACTCGGCAACTCCTTATTCAGAAACTACTTATTCAGAAGCAGAAAGGCAATGGCTCTATTGCACTCACTGATTACAAACTCTTTTCCAGCTGCATCACTGAAGCAGAAAACCCCTGAAAAATGTAAAGCAAAATTATAGGTATCAGAAAGGAATTGCAAGCCAACTTGGAGGCAGAAGCAGTGCGCTAGATTGCCCACTTGCTTTTCATCAGTAATCTCTGCCCATAGTCCCCAAAGAAGACTCCTTACAAATTTAGGCCACAGGACACTTTCTGTGCAATTCTTGCATATCTCTACAACCACAAATATGACGGTTGACTGTAACTCTGAATAATACATCTGTATCTGTATATTTAAGTAACCAAGAAATCAAAGGCTCATGGCTTCACCTTTTTTTCACCTAGGGAGAAAAGCACAGGCTCACATTTCACCTAGCTGTCACGCAGCTTGAGTTAGCACCTGTAAATATGTATCACAAAAATGAGGGCAAAATATGTAACATCCTGCATAACATGTTCAATTAATGGAATGTCTTTAAGGCCCGAATTTCCAGAGCTTGGATAAAGTATACATTTTTATCAAATACGTCAAAAAAACTATTTTCAAATAAACCCTTCTTCATAAGCATGCGATAAAAAAATATTTATTTGTATTACTTTTTTTCTCCTTAAACATCCTCAACTAACAAAACCCACTGAATAGTGAAAGAAATCAACCTGTGGAAAATTATGATATTTCAGCAAGATAAAACCATTCTTTAGCCACAATTCTGACTGTCTTCTAGGTAGGAAGATCCATTTTTACCATTTGCTAACACACATTCAAGTTTAACAGAGGGAAGTCAGAGACAAGTATTAGCACACGTCAACAGGGCAAAGTGAACGTTTTGATACCCAGAGACACTATAGCTTATTCTAAATTTTCTTTAGCATTTATTGTGGAAACATATCTCTCTCAAACTGAATCCAAACCAGTGCCTTGTCCCTATTTTACAATCCCCATAAATGAGAATGGTCTCCTTGTATTGTTGTTTTAATGGCACTACTTAGCAGCATTCAAGGGTGTAGAGTAGGACTCAGGAGGCTGAGAATCCTATTTGAATGCATAATAAAGAAGCATCTGAAGTTTTACTAGGTTTATTAAATTGTTTATGTCTATTTCAATAGTAGCTGTTAAATTAATCATCCTAAAAAAAAAAAAAAAAAGAGACACTGGCTATTATCACAATTTTAATATGAGTCTGATAATAATGCTATGCTTTATTTTAAAAGATGAGATTCTCTAAGTCCTATTTATATGGGTATCTTGGTTTTCATTTTCATACAAAACGCCCGTTGAATAAAGCTTGGAGTGACAGGAATTGTTAAGGTTCAGATATCAATAGGTAACTAAAAAGGATGCAACTATTTAAAAAAATTCTCACTTTTTAAACCTCTGAAAATCTTGTGAAGGTTGATTCATGAATTTCAGAGTGGCTACACTGACATCACCACTTCAAAGCTTTCTTTTTTTGCCATATATCCAGACTACAAAAATTAATTTCCTGAATCTTCTGAGTCATTTCATTTAACAATTTAAGACGACAAACAATACCGACAGCCCTTCCACTGCCCGCTGTGGTGAGTAAAATTGTGCAGATAAACAAAACAATTATCAGGGCATGCAGGAGGGAGAGATTCAAAGAGCTGCCTTTACTAGTTTGTTAAAAACACAATCAAATTAATGACCAAGTAGCTGACTGCACTACCTGGTCTCACTGGCCATTTGCAAACACAAGGATGCAATGTTATCCTTCCTCTGTAGCCGGCTGGGCTGAGGGATCCTGATCCCCCCTTCTCCTGGTGGGAAGCAAAGGACACACAGCACACCCCCTGCGTAGGCACGGGGCAGAGGGTGAGCGGGAAGGGGATGTCTCAGGGTTATCTCAGATTTATCTTCCATCACAGCGTCGGTACAGCCACGGACCCACTGCAGTAGCACTGATACGTCCATCCACACTTCGAGAGTGTGGGTTTTTTTTTCAGGGCTCATTTGTTTTCTTAATAATTCAACCCACATATTTGTGTTTCTTCCAAAACAAAATGATATAAACTGGAAACATTTTTTTAGAATTCTCATCCACAGCTAATTACTGATGCTGAGGATTAACATTCTGTGGCACTTCAGCTTTAGTTACTTTCCTTAATTAATGTCATATTTGCGAAGATCTATAAAAACACTGTTTAGGTAAATGATGTGCATTCATTAACTATTTAAAGCCTGTGACTATTTTTTTTAAAGTATTTGGAATATGTCTTGCGATTCCTACAAATAACCTTTAAAGGCTCAAGGGATCTGTAGGTTCTTAACAAAAATGCCACAATTACATTAACTGTTAGGACAAAAGATGCTTCTGTCAGAGAGCCCTTAAAAATGCGTACGTGTATGTATTTCTAAATACTTATATGTGAAAAATTTGATCCTTGCATACAAAAGAAAAACTATTGTGCTACACAGTTAACAACATCTAAGCTGTTATTAACAGGACTGTGTGGCTAAGGGCGATTGCCTTGCTCTGGGTAAGCAGACAAACCATCTCTGATATTCTTTTCCTGTACCACAGAGCACAGTCCATAAACTGAAGACATCTTTTCTGGGCATCTTTGTGTAAACTATGCAACACAGAGCAGCATATTTAGTGACAGGATTTTCTAAAAGCTGAGGAATAAAGACATCACTATCACAATGGAGTAAGATGTATTTTTGAAGACTCACCTATCTATTCACAGACCTAGGGTGGGTTTGGCTGCTGCAGTTTCAGCTTATGTCAGTAAGCCAGATAAACCAGAGGAAACCCTGTCTTTGTCCTGTCCTGTTCAACTTAAAATAAATCTCAACATTTCAGTAAATACTTTTCTTGAGAGGGTTAACAGCTGGTATCACTGTGGTCCCACCAAGGTTAAGACATCATTAAATCTCTACTTCCTTGGGATTTTTATAGGAAATTCATCTTTTTTGGCCCCGTTTTTTCTGGAAATACATTTTTACCACTGCCATAGCAGACAGTGCTGCTTCAATATTTGAGGACATGTAAAAGGAGAGGCTGTGCTGGGATGAGGAAGGAGGCAATGAACCCCAGCTGGGAATGATGCCATCAAGCAGGCTAGTTTTGAAGGCTGAGATGGTACCAGCTGCATTTGGGTCATGGAGCTGGAAAGAGCCCACAAGCCCATGATGCACCCGTGAGCATCGCAAACCTGAGAGACGGGTTGCCTGGGGTGTATGCTCAACTATGTACAAGTCGAATGCCAGATTCTACAAGAAGTTTATTTTATTTTTGTGGTGTCCCCACCTCTGCCTGGGAGAGGAGACATACACGGACAGAGGAAGGAAGTCACACTAGACAAGTCTCTCTGTCTCCTCAAATTTCTGCCTCATTGCAATGATAAACTAGTTAAATGGTAAAATGGTCTGTTACTGGTTAGCAAAGAGGCAACTATTTTAAAGAAAAAGTTTTAGGGCCAAATTCTCAGTCTAGATAGACTGTAACGCTGAGAGTAAATCCACTTAACCTCCTATGCTACCACCAAAGGCAGAGACCCCCATGAGATTAAAGAACATTATAGTCCATCCTCTATAGATTAGAGATATCTTTTACAATAACTTGCAAAACAAGCACCACAGCAGAATGGCTTGAGAAACAGGAGTCGTGTGCCCGTTGTCTTCCCCTCCAATTTACTGCAGCTCATTCTGTTCATCTGAGGTTCCACCACCGCGGCAGCTGGTTTCTGTGGAGGAGCTCAGGTATCACTAGCAACCTGGCTGTAGTAACTCTGATCAGGAAAGAAGCATCTCAGCTTCCTGAGAGCACTTTGCCACCTGTGCCAGCCCTTGTGTCGCTAAGTACCTGTCTGCTCTTCCCAACCAGATGGTTACAAACCAGTTACAAACCAGACAACGTCAGGAGACCACAGCGCAACGAGTTTGCCCTTCCAACCCTTAATGCCCTAGTTGGCTGTACACCAAGCTTCACCCCACAGCAAGTGTGTGTTGTTGTATGTAGTATATGTTGCAAAGTGGGTCCTGTGGAGATTGTAAAAAATGATAGCAACCAAATTTGGTGAGGAAAATTAATTGCACGCATATTTGTAGGACTGGGTCCCACACAGTGTAAGTTGTAGCTAAAAATGAAATAAAATTAGTGAAAATATGAATATAGGTGTACATAATTAAGAACAAGCACACTGTCATAATTTTCAGCCTTTGGAATATGTGGAAAATATTCTGTAGAGAATGGGACAATTTAGCACATCATTTGCAATCTGAAAGGCTTTCCTTAATAGAAACAAAGGAACAGTAATCACACTGAAATCTATTTTAAAAGAAAGCAGAGCTTGTGCCTGACCCGCAAAAGCAGGTAGACTTCCACTGCCTGTTAATCAAAGAGAACTGAATGAGAAAAAAGATAACTATAGGAATAAGAAGTAGATGCAATGAACAGTTTGAAAGATTAAAAGCAGATCGAATTCAGTTATTACTTCTCCAGAAATACCAAAGCATAATTATGCTGTTTTCACATGTCGTTATTCGACTTTCTGTGGAAATAAAATTAACACAATTAATAAATAAAAAGTATTCATTTAAAATAGAAGCATAGGGAACCTTTCTACAACTGAACAGCTAAATTGTTGCAGTGCTTTCTCCGCCCTCATATATCATTCGTATCTTGAATATATTAACTTTGAGTTAGGCATAAAGAATTGTATTATTATCAGTCACATTATAAAAGCAGACTCTGCATAAACATGTTGGATCACTCTGGCAGATACACAAAAGGTAGACTGCAAAAATTCAAGTGCAGGATACAGAATAGCATGAAGCGTTCTTCGTAAAACATTGTCCTCTTGATCGCCATTTAATTATAGTGTCTACTTGGTTTCCTTTTCAATTTCTTTACTTCTTTCATCTCTTCTACTAAAACACTCAGTGCAACACATGGATGTAATGGTTTTAGCGGTACGTTAATTGGCTCGGGCCCATTTCTAATGCAAGTACTCAGCACGCCAAGGGACAGCTTTGTCACACCCAGGAGGTAATGTTCACTTCCCTCAGCAAACTGACAACACCATCACAGCATTATAAATAATGAACTGCACAGAAATGATCACTCTGATCTTCTGCTTATACCCTCGCCTTCCATCAGAAAAAGCAAACAACACATTTGACCGCTTAAGCAAGACATTTGCAAATCAAAACAACCCCAACAAAGCCTTTAAAAAAAAGAAAAAAAAAAAAATTTACTACGATCACTTGAGACACATGGTACAAAGGCATCTTCCAGGACTATTGCGAGAGATGACTTGTAACTCCCCAAAAACAGAGCCTGAGAGAAACAGGCCCGTGAGAAAAATCAGCCTGAGAGAGATAAGAGATGGGGGGGAACACAGGCCCTCCAAGCCAAGGAATGTTTCAAACACTTGCGAGTAATAAAACTATAGTCACAGGGTGGACAGTGTGGAGTTTGGAGCTGATAAGGCTGCCTGGATAGCAGAGGATGCAGGTGGAGATGGGAGCCCTGTGAAGGCAGGATGGTTCTGCTCTGGTGCATCTCGTAGAGTTTCAAGGGCCATCCATCCTGTGAATGACCTTTGCTTTATTATCCACAAAATGCATATGAAAGTTGACACCCCTGAATATGCTGATTACCAGATCACGCTAATTACATCATCCCATGAAGCACCTTACCCCTCCCCATACGTGGGATACGTAGGTATGTGTGTCAACCTAGGGGATGGACCCAAGGAGAGTGGGTATAAATTGAGGACTTAGCGAGGAGTGAAAGGTAGAGGGAACAAAGAAGGCATGAAGAAGTGAAGAAGATGGATGCATCCCTGATGACCTCGGACAGAACCAACGCAGGAACCCAGACTGGTGATCTTTATTTCTCTATTCTATCTCCCTCCTTTTCTTTTTCCCCTTTTCCCTCACTACCGTTAAGTAACACAAGGCATACTATATCGCTTGCCATAACTCGTTATATACTTAACCAATTATTGTGTATCATAACCCTTTATATACTTCATCAATTATTGTGTACCCAATTAGTACACTGTGAGAAGTTAATAAATGTCTGGACTTTGAGGCTTGTCTCACCATTGTCCACTCCATTTGGGATTAACAAATCTAAGTCACTTGTCTCCCTCATCTGAGCGGGGCGTGACAACTATAATTGCTTTTTATTTAAAATCATTGGGAGTTCAGTCTGACAACTGCACATATACTTTTGTTTCTTAAAATGACTCACAGAGACGGGGGAAAAAAAAAAAGGAAAAGAAAAAAGTTAAACCAACTCTATCTAAACTCCTTGCAAATCTCTAAATACATTTTCTTCTGCTTATTGGTTCTACTTTCAAAAATCCCATTCTACTTTCTATGTTACAATAATACTCTCTTCTTGCCATTAATGTTGTGTTCAGTGAAATGCTAATATTTTTCAGTTCACTGTCAGAGAGAACTAAATCTACAGCAAGCTAATCTGCCATAAAGTCATGTTTTATACACATGACTACAAATTGAGTTTTACACTCCATGGAAAGCAATCTTCCATCTTTAAGGGTATCATGAGACACAGAATTAGATCTATTCTTCTGGCATTACTAAATCATAAGATGAAATATAATTTGACGTGCAAATGATATTGTAAACCCAAGGCAATGAAGCACTGAGAATGTTTTTAGTACTAAACTTACTTGTTTGCTTAGTATTAAGAGTCTTTTCAAGAAAATTAGTCTCTATTTATAATGGAAACAGCATTACATAAACTTTTTTTCCATAACACAGGTCCTAGTCTAGATATTGAGAGCCTGTATGAATTTATTTCTAAATTGGGCATCTGAGTTTAAACATGTGTTTCTCATCTTTTAATGTGTGCACTGGGAGTCTGTCACAACTACAACTTCTATTTCAGACACTCAGAGTAACTTTTTTTTTGAATCTGGATGTCATTTAGAGCTGGTTTCACTTGTCAGATTTCCAAACAGCTTAAAAATAAACCAGCTAATTTATTTTTCTGTTTACACTGGGAACAGGTCTTTGGTCACTTGATCTCACTGGAGCAAGCAGGGGTGTATTGGCCAAGTGCTTATGGAGTTGCTTTCTCAGGTAAAAGGAGATATGCTGGAAGGGTTATTAAGTGCTGCCTCCTCACAATACTAAATGTTATCTTGCAAGATGGAAATGATCCCTCCAGCATAACCCTGGGCACTTATTTACTTGTATTTATAGTCCTATTTTAGCAAGGCCTGGAGGGGAATCAGTTTCTCCTTGGAACCCTTTGTGTACTTGAACTCAACATGTCTTATTGCAGTGCTGCCCTCTCCATCATCAGTAGGGAGATGCAAAGATGTCCCAATACTCATGTTCTGGCCTTGCTAAACACTATTCTTTGCCAGTTTAAACACAGTAATACCAGTTTAAAACAGAAGGGTCAGTATCCCCTTTTGTACCACTATAAGCATGTTATCAGCATAACAAGAAAAAAAAAAAAAAAAAAAAAAAAAAAAAAAAAAAAAGGCTTT
>NW_020799092.1:76988439-77047223 GCF_003259725.1 Athene cunicularia
CCAGCCAGTAAGCCACTGGATCACAACCTGAACTGCAACACTCAAGTATCTCTCCAGCAATGAGTCCTGATCAACCAGGCAGGGAAGTGGAAGGAGAATGATTACAGGAGACCGCACATCACTTTGCATCTATTGGCATGCTAATTTTTGGCCTAAATAGGAAATGATGGCCAATGACAATCACTCTATTTAGTTCAAATGCACACAATGACATTGAGGGAATTGTATCACGTGTCATCCAGATCACCAAACCCATTCCCCTTCATGGAGAAGTGAATGAGAAAATATTGCTAATTGAGACACAGGAGCACCTTATGGCAGACTAACACTTGGTACAAACATCTCTTTGATGTTTATATAATGTATTTCTACAAGAATAAGCAAGTTGATTCTTTCATTAAGAGTAACACTTTGAACTTAAAATAATTTCTTTCATCAGAAGACTGTGGAACATTTTACAAAGATGGTCAAATATTATTAGTATACTTCTAGATGGGGAGAAACTGAGGCCAAGAGAGATTAAGGGAGTTACTTGAATTTTTCTCAGATAGCTAGGAATACAATTAATTTATCCTGAATCCAAAACTGTGCTTCAAGCTACCAGAACGTGCTGATATTAAAGAAAAATTTCAAGACAAAATGCACTACAGTTTTACACTGTCTTAGAAAGTTCTTTGCAGAGATCTGAAGAAAAATGGATCTAAACACAAAAGCCAAATCTACAGGATCCTGAATCCATCTAATCAAACTCATAAGATGGTGAACATTTTAATTTTTTTTTTTTCTCCCAATTTTAAAACTTCTTAAAGGTGAGACCCATTCTTTACCTCTGCGCCAGAAGGTATTTTGCCCATGGATATGATTAATGTGTATGTATTTAGGAACAGAGACACAACGTGCAATGTAAGCTATTAAAGGACCGTGATACTTTATAAATCTGTATTGCATTCACATGCAAAAGAATTAAAGCAGCAGAATTGCTCTAGTGATGTGCACAGCAGATCCTGGAAAAAGAAGTGGATCCAAGTATCAGATTGTTCTTGTTTCAACTCTGAAAGATGATATGTTCTCTTTTCTATTAAATTTTAAGGAAAATGAATCTTGAGTACTTATTACAAAGGGTGGAGGAGGGACAGTGAACAAGATGAGGAAACCCTCCCTAAAGCAGTTCAGCTGTAACTCTTAAATCCTCTCCCTCACAAAAACCTGCTATTTTGGTGCCCCGGGTCACAGAACAAAATCCTGGGGTTGTGAGGGTGTTTGGACACATAGAGGGAGGGAGGGAGAAGAAAGATGGCAAAATAGGGATGCGGGCAAAGATGAGGACAATCTAATCTCATGTTTTATGCTGTAGAGGAGAAAGGATCATCTGTGAATACAGCTTTACACTCCTGAAACTTCAATCAGCAGAATGTACTCTTAAGCATCAGGTTAAGGTCGCTACAGTTACAAAGATATAAAAGGTATTGGTCCACTTCTATGGATAAAAAAGTTCCTCTATTTTTCTCCTCACTCCACTTGCCTACCTTTTTAAATACTGACTGCATTAAAATCAGAATATTTTATAGATTTTTTTTTTTAATTTAATGTCTCCTATACTTTCTTTTCTTTGCACAATTAGCTTTAAAATAACCACAGTATTTCTGAGCTGAAGCACAGCCTGCAGTCCAGTGTCAACTCTGGGTATCAGTGCACCTCTGTTACTCTTAGTGAAAGGATCATATTCAGTCTTACTGTAGATATGATGTCCTTCACAGATCTTTTATGCTGCACTGGCATATTTAAGCTGTAGCTGAGAAAACCTGATAAACAGGTAAAGACCACATCAGATCAGAACTCTAGTTTTCTTTGATATCTTTGGCACTTTTCAAAGGAACGCTTTGGGAAGAGTACAAGAAAAAGAAGGAATAAGTAGTATAAATTATAAATACTGAGTTGTTTGGAATTCAGGATATTTCTCAGCGGCTCCTATTTTCCCCTGTCTACATTCCTTAAAGAGCATGCATGAAGGCTGCAGCTGCAGACTCCTTTATCTCCCCGGCCAAAACTCTCAGGAAGAAAATCCCATTTACTTCAGGCTATAAATAAATGAATTCCTTGATTCAAATAGAGACATCATAAAGGTGGGGGTGGGGGCGGGGAAGGGAGAACCAAACCCCAAACCCAGAAAGGATGTCACCTTCTTCCCCCAACAGTCTCTGTCCCACTTGTTTCAGTCCAGTTCATTGTTATTCATACCCATCCTTTTCCTATAAATATTTGTCTTGCATTTGTCAAGACTTATATTTAAAATATGAAATTCTATTTGGGGTTTTACAGTACGGGAGGCTATTATATATACATTATCCTTATGTGCATGATTGGGGAGAATAGATGATTTGTGAAGTTATCTATTATGGGGAATAATCAAGATTAATGAGCCCTATGGCACTTGCTGAATGCCTCCAGAGATTTATTACTCAGGTTGTTCGTTTTTCTTGTTATGTTGGTGCTGTCAAGAGTCCTATAACAAATGCAAACACAGACGTGTATTAATTGCAAATGTGGAATAAGGCTACTGTGATGTTGCTAAATACTTACAACTCTGCTGTTTGTACAGCATCTTCACTGGGTGCAGGATTTCTTATCTGCCAGGTTTCTGATGAACTTTCTATTTTTGTATATGATGAATTTTTTTATTTTTTTTTTTTTTTAATGCTTAAAGAAATAAGTTGGGAGGGGATTAATGAGGAAAGGGAATCCTGTTTCCATCTTACTCTTAATAAGGGAATCTCTGGACAGAACTGGGTGACAGAGCCCTGGGCTATTCCTGAAAGTCTGTGCAGCCAAGTCTGGAAGATCTGATTTTATCACAGGTACCTTTCAAAACAAGACTTTAAAAACTCCAGTAATTGTGGCACAAAATAACTTTCTTAAGAAACATCTGAGCTCTGTTTCACTTCCAAACCTGTCTAAAGATGCCATTATAACATGCATCTGTTAAGATGCTAATGCTGCTTTCATCGGCTGACATTCCTGCTTTTCCATGGAGGTGTCAGCTGCCAGAAAACTCCATAGTATCAACAGGAGGATCACTGTGACCCCTGAGCCTATTAACTTATTTACTAAAAGCTCAGTGTGTTCTGGAAAGTTTAGGTAGCTGCACTTCTCTGAATGTAAAAATGTTCAAGAAAAGCTCCTCATTTATTTTAGGCAACCTTCTTCCTGTATTGTATCTCTTCATCAATGCCATCAAGCTGAATACTGATCAGAAGGTGCCACGCTTAACATACATGATTTATCCTGAATGGACAAAATTAAAATATTTCAAAAATGCAAAAAAAGGCCATTAAAAAAATAATGGGAAGGATCAATGTTACCTTAAATACTCCCTGCACTGAATTTAAGTTCAAGCAATGCAACACTGACCTAAATTAATGACAAAGCAGTTTATGAATGCTAATGAAATAACAGCATGTGTATCTCAGTGTCATGATGTCTGTAGCTTTATTCTTGGAGGACAAAGTCGCTTTGCCAGTTTTCTTCTTCGTTAACACTGATGTGGACAGACACCTCATCCCTTTCAACTTTTCTCACACGGGATTTGCACAAGGGCCATTCCCAACCACCGACATTCACAGGTCTCTTCTGTGTGAGTTCAGATCAGAAGGTGTAGAGTTTTCACGTTTACACATTCATACATAAACACACATTTCTACCTCCCAGGCAGATGTTTTTCTGATTCACCATGCTGGCATAAACACAAAATGTGTGGGATGATGCTAATAGCTCAGTACTATTAATGCACGGGAGGGTATAATAATGTAGTGTCAAACAGTGATACCACGAAAATACATCCAGATCTTCTCTCTCAAAATAGTACAGTATATGAGGACCTGGAAGGACCCACTGAATTATTCCCTGATGGAAAACAAATCAAACAAAAGCTATTTAAGACAAGCATGTAGGTGCAACTTCAGGTTTGGAAGTCACCATGTAACAGTCTGAAAACTGCTGGGAAGGCCTAGAGGAAAAAAAAAAAAAAATCGTTGAGCACTTTCACTATTATTTAGTTTAATTTTATTTATATATTTTCTATGGACTTCTGTGGAAAACAGACTACTAAGGTTGACATTTAGTTTGGTCCTATAAAGCTGTTCATAGGCTTTTACATAGCTCGTGCTGTAAATAGCTTTAAAAAAAGATTTAATCCTCTTTTTTAGTCATATCCTAAATTAAAATTCATCATAGTCTAACTACTACGCATTGCTCCAGGAACAGAAGCCCTCAGTCTCTCTCCTGGAAAATAATTCACTATAAAAACTCAAACCCTCCCCTTTATTCCCCACTCCTTACTTTCATGACTCTCCAGGTTCAGAAAACAACTTTTTTTGGTTAAGAAGTTCTCCAGGTTTTGCGATATCAGCAGCTATGCTTTGGAGGCCCTGCAAGTAGCATTAGCAATAGCAACATCCAAAAATGAGAAACACAGCAAGTCCTTTGAAAGGACTGTAAAGGATATTCTTTTCATTAATTAACTACATGCACTTATTTTTCCTGATCAGAAATAAAATACAGAAGTTTGTTTCGTTTAGGTCTGCAGTTAGTACCCATGGAATTTTCCATGCTGGGGGAACAGGGTCATGTAAGATTCAGAAATACAAATTAGAGTCATCCCTGACTTGTAATCCACTTTTATTTTTCTCTTATCATGAAAAAAAATGCAAAAAACTGGAGATATACAAGGAAATAACAGCACAGACGCAAACGTTTTTTTAAAAAAATCAGCTCAAATAGATGTGTATTTATTGGCAGACTTAAAAAACCCCCAAACAACCAAACAAAAAAACCCCATGTTATTAAATAGCTGAAGAACAGCAATTCTTTGCCTTTGGGTGCTACTCTGCCTTACAATGAAACAAGTTTTTGTATACTTGCTACCCAGACTGATAGGTACTGTCTGAACAAAAACAATTTCCTTAAGTGTAAACCATTTGTAGCAGTAATTTGTATAACTTCAGGCAGTAAGTTAACATGAGATGGCTACAGGAAAGAAAATTCAGACATATGCAAAAAAACTGAGACAACAATTCTAATTTTTGCATACGTAAGTGTTAGTAATCGAGGGGGAAAACTTGTTATATCTCTTTAGAAAAGCTGGAGCAGAACAAGTCTCATGGCATCTATTAATAGACTGCCCATGGATTATGGATGCTCAAAAGACTAAGGCAATGGCATGCAACTTCGGTATGAGACAGGCAAACTATCATGCAATGTAGAATAGATTCCATAACTCAGAGACTAGAAGGAGGGCTAAAATCTCTTAAATTCACACACATGGCCAATTGGCAGAAACTGTATCACTTTTCTTTAAAACATCTTCTTCCAAAGACTTCTCGAATAGTGAACAACTCCAGACCAATCTTCAGTGATAAAATGATACAGGAATATCTACCAGTTTAAGAGCTTGGCCCTTTCTTCCCAATAGCCTCCTATAAGTTTGCAAAGATTCCTCTAAGGCTTTCTCCTCTCCAAGCTGAACAAGACCAAATCCCTTCCACAGCACAATGGTTGGAAGACAACAAGCAACATATGTAAGTTAAAAGAACAGTACCTTACTGGACAGAAGGAGAAATATTTCCCACATGAGAACAGTCAACCCTTGGAAAGGTTGCCCAGAAACACTATGCAATCTCCATCCTGGGGGACTTCCAAGACCCAACTGTATCAAGCCCTGAGCAACCATGTCTGACCTCACAGCTGACCCAGATTGGACTAGAGATCTCCTAAGGGACCTTCCAACCTGGGTTATCACACGATCCTATTATTAGCAGCAGAAGCACTTAGTAATATCTTACAAAAATGAGAACTGACAACAGAAAGTCATCACATCATGAAGGGATGAAACTGAAATATCAGAGTATGAAAAAAGTGAATTATTTTTCCAGAGGCAGCATAGCCTTATCTCATGCACCACAGCAGCAGCTCAGTCTTATGTGGCAGGATAGAAAGTATTAAAATCTCTTGGTTTTGATAAATTATGAGCCACCTACTAGCAAAGAACAACCTTCTTTCAGAGGCCAAGCATCATCAGATCATCTGAGATTCCATTCAGAAAATCTGTCCCACTTTGCTACAAATGGCAATTTTCAGAAATTAGGGATTGAGATTTTTGCTCTCTGCATATGACAGCATGTATGTAGGAATGAGTGGTGGATATTTTATAGTGCCTAGTGGTGGATATTTTATAGTGCCTGATAACCTAGGCATTCTAAGAAAGTAGATACTAGATTTCTCTGTACCTGAAAACAGAAGAGAAAGCTCTGTGTAGGTTATATCATATTGCAAACTCAGCTTGTATTTTAAACACAGGAAAGTTAGTCTAGATAAGCAGATATTACATACGCATGACAAAACCATAAAAGAGAAAGCAAAACCAAGGTAACATATATCGAAGGGAAAGGTTCCTACAGAGTAGCGCCCTCCACTTTCTAAGATATGCAATTAAATATGCAGGTATAAAAGTAGGAGTGATCCAGAACATCACGTCGCAGTGGTTGAAGTTATAGAAAACTTTTAGCAGCCCCTTAAGGAAGTGTTATTTGGTATTGAGTGTTGGATCTGTGAGCACCAATGAGGTCAACCTTTCACAGACCCTTTAGTTCTGCTTCCATAGGAGAAGTTACTGCAGACAAAGAAAGAAAAAGGCCATGAGTAAATGCTAAAAGGTGTACTTTGAAACCACTTCTTCCTCAAACAACTTGAAAGACACAGACTAAATTATAAACCTGAGACAAAAGCTACTAACTTGTAGCTGTTGGCCAGTTTGATTCCAAAGGTTCAACTCCACATTTTAAGTACCTTAAAAAACAGATAAGATGGTCAGACAGCACCAGACTATCTCGATAATGATGTGCTTCAAAGTCCAAGAATCATCAGTGAATAGCTCAAATTTACAAATCACCTCCAAGCTAAGTCAATAGAGTAAACCAGAGGTTTTGGTTGGGTTTTTGTTTTTTGTGTTGTTTTGTTTTTTTTTTTTTTTTTATAAAATCTAATCACTGTGATACTCTTTTTAACTATCTTAATATTTTCGCTACAATTCAAACCCTATGATGGGGCTACATAATGGGCAATATGGACAAAGGAAAATGTAAACCATGACACTAGAAGTGTAGAAGGCTCATACACGTCAGAAAGGAGTTTTGTGTGATTCCAGAGAAAGACAAATGGATGGCATGAGGATGCGGCTTATTCAGATAGGCTTCATCTCATACAAAGCTCTGAAGCTTGGAAATTTGCCATTTGTTATAGTATTTGTAAGAACAACTAGTGATCGATTCTGCAGGCTGGCTGACTGCTGACTGTTTAATGAAGTCTAATAAAGCCATATATATATATATATATATATCTATGTATGTATGCATTTTTCAATTGAAAAGTTATTGCAATTAACAAAAGTGAGCAACTAAAGCCAAAGAACACCAAGTCAGCAGATGCACAGGGACTACCCAGAGAGCCCTGACTGCTTGCAAATATTCAAATCATAAATAAAGGTCCACCACCTTTGTTGTGTATATTAAGTTGGATATTTCCAAGAATGACTGGAAATACTTAACTGCTTTCCAGAGATGCCTAACAATAACACCTAAAAGCATTACTGCATAAAGAAATACTGTTCATCAGACATCTGGTGCTAATTTAATTTTCTGTGCTTCACTTTCACACTGCGTATGTCCGTGTATGTATCTGTGCTATACTTTCAGACTGTATATTGAAGTTTTTAGAGCAAACATCACGCTGACCAGAATACCACCCTGTCTTTTAACTTTGCCTTCTTTCTTCAGGCATTCTGAATACAGAAGTAGTAAGGATCATAATTCCACCGTGAGACATAACCTACATTTCACAGAATGAAAAATTAAGGCACTAACTCTCAGACTGATTTCACTGAGCTACAGAAGCCTCGGTAAGTACCACGTTAGGAACCCAGACACTACCTCTTCTCTCTACAGTCAATAATAAGAAACAAGGTGACCAGATGGCCCTGCCAAGGACTTTTAGGTAAATGGACTCCTCTTTCAGGATCTGTGAGGTGTGGAGAGTATTAACCCTATTTTATGTACTTGCTGCACATAGATGCCTCTAGGGTGAGTGGTAACATCACCCAGACAATTCTTCCACCCATCTAAAAACTGACTCAGCCCCTGGAGGACTTTCTCCGCTGCCATACACTAGGACAAAAAGACTATTAAATCGGTAAACACACCCCATAAGAGACGAAGTGCTAGGTCACAAGCAGATAAAGGAATGAAAGCAGGACTCAAGTCCCAGACTTCAGTTTCAAATGCCAGATCATGTATTTTTTAAATCCTCTTTAGCTTCTATATTCATCTTCATGCCAAATTGTACTGTCTGACTGACATTGACCTTTCGTGTATAGGAAGCTATACAGAGAGAAATGATGGGACAGTCATTAAATTCCTAGTTTTTAAAATTTTGGCTGGAATTAAAATCCAATATTAAGTCAGTTAAATAAGATTGTCAAAAAGAATTAAAACCTGACTAATATCTATTGAAAATAAGGCCTTCCACTTGTTGGGAATGCAAATTTTCCTGGCTATTCTTGGCCATTAGTGAAAGGCAGTAAATGTAATTCTCAGTTTTCTCAGCAAAATCTGTCACAATGTGGACAAAAGAGATTTCTTCTTTCTCTCACGTGGTTCAATAGACTAAAGAAAAAAAAAATCCTAGAAAATGTCTGCCTACTACTGAAGGAAGAGAAAAAAAATGTGGGCAATCCAAACAGAAAGAGAGTATCGTGAAAGTGCTGCAGAGTTTTTAAAGGGTAGTCAAAGACTCAGAGCAAGAGCTCTGAGCCTGGTGCACACAGGTCAGTCACCACTTTCAGAACTTGACAAATGTATTTTGGGGGAGACAAAACAATTGTACAATGACACTGTGCCAGGTACGATCTGTTTCATTAGAAAAAGAACTGAAAAATGTTTTTAAACTAAAGTTGCTGGAGGATGGGGACCTCAATCCATTCCACTCCTACCAGTTTGATGCCAGTGCCAGCAATAGATGCCCAGAGCCTGGAGAGGGATCAGAGGTCAGCAGGAGAGCATCTGAAGAGCAGAGCAAAGGAATTCCAGCCACTAAGTCAGCTTCATCAGGGGCCCAGCTCAAATGCCTCTGTGCAAACACATGCCGCATGGGGAAGAGGAGTTAGAGCTGTGAACACGCCTGCAGGGCAATGATGTTACCAGCATCATGGAGACGTGGTGGGATGGCTCCTATGACTGGAGTGGTGGAATGGAAGGATACAGGGTCTTTAGGAACAACAGGCAGGGGAGATGAGGAAGAGGTGTCACCCTCTATGTCAGTGATCAGCGGGAGTGCTCAGAGCTCTGCCTGGGGATTGATGAGGAGCTGACCGAGAGCTCATGGGTCAGGATTAAAGGCAGGGCAGGGACAGGTGGCATTATAGTGGGGGTCTGCTACAGGCCACCTGAGTAGGAAGACTGAGCAGATTAAGCCTTCTGCAGACAGATAGGAGCAGCCTCAAATTCACAAGCCTTGGTCCTCATGGGGGACTTCAGCCATGCTGGTATCTGTTGGAGGGACAACACAGTCCCAGTCTTCACTGGCATGGGCTCTAGCCACACTGTCAAAGATGCAGAAGGCAAAGGCAGGGACTGGAAGAATGAAGAAATGCTCACTGTAGGGGAAGATCAGGTTCAAGGCCATCTAAGGACCTGAAGGTGCACAAATCCAGGGGACCTGATGAGATGCATCTGCAGGTCCTGAAGGAACTGGCAGATGAAGTGGCTAAGCCATTATCCATCATATTTGAAAAGTCCTGGCAGTCTGGTGAAGTTCTTGCTGAATGGAAAAAGGGAAACATAACCTCCATTTTTAAAAAGGGCAAGAAGGAAGACCTGGGAAACTACAGGCCAGTCAGTCTCCCCTCTGTGCCCAGCAAGATCATGGAGCAGATCCCCCTGAAAACTATGCTAGGGCACATGGAAAATAAGGAGTTAACTGGTAACAGCCAACATGGCTTTACTAAGGGCAAATTGTGCCTGATGAATTTGGTGGCCTACAATGAGGTTACAGCACTGGTGGATTAAGGAAGATCAACTGACATCATCTACCTGGACTTGTGCAAAGCATTTGACACCATCCTGCATGACATCCTTGTCTCTAAGTTGGAGAGACATGGGTTTGATGGATGGACCATTCAGTGGATAAGGGATTGGCTGGACGGTCACACTCAAAGAGCTGTGGTCAATGATTCAATGTCCAAGTGAAGAGCATTGATGAGTGGTGTCCTCAGGGGTTGGAACTAGATGATCTTTAAGATGTTTTCCAACCCAAACCATTCTATGATTCATCAAAGTTGTTTCCTCTTTCTATGCCTGTTCTAGCTACCAAAACACAGAATGGAAGGGGAAATGGTCCTGACTTGCTCAAACATGCAGCACTACAAAGCTGGCTGGAAGCATTAGTAATTTTTGATGTTCTGAGGCACTTTTGTGTTATTTTGTTTTTCTGCCTTTAAGTTTCAAATACTACCTACACCCACAGGCTATGCTCAGCCTGAATGCAATTCAGCTACATTCCGTGGGGTAATAACATTTGACTCTCACATGTCTTAAAAGTACCACAAACCACACAAAAAACCCCCACAAACATCAGCTGAATAATTCTCAGAGTATCCTCGGGGCTTCTACCACTGTCCGTAAGTAAATTGAAGGACAGACACACAAAGAAGTCTTCCCTAAAGCCTTGTGAAATATGCAGGTGGAGCCACAGCTAGGACACATTGGGCACTTTTCCCATTCATACTCCTGCAGGCTTCACATTACAGACTGTTTCCCAAAACTCCTCATCAAAAGCATTAATTTTCATAGCTTTTATTAATTTTTAGGCCTGGATTCTTTGCATACAATAACCAAGGCAAAAGACAGATTAGTAGCCTACCATACTGAGTGTCCACTGAAGCAACAATAGAAGTATTCAGAAGTGGGACAACGGGGAGATGCAGACCTGGGATGCAGCATCCATCCCAAGGCAGGGAAGAGACACAAAGTGCTGGAGATGCCAGGCCTGGTTTTCAGTGCTGTGCAAAGCAGGGTTATCAAGGTCTTCCCCCTCATCCCATCCTTTAAATACATGTAGTATTCAGTACTCCTTTAAATACATGTATTTAATCCTTTAAATACATGTATTTATTCAGTACTCCAAACTCTGCGACTTAATTCCTTTTGTCTGTGGTGCCCAACACAACAGGACCCTCATTCCTTGTTGGAGCCCCTTAGAGCTCCCAGAAAACAACAGTTTTCATCTCTTTTGTTGAGTCCTAGTGAATGAAGCTTTAGAGGGTATTTTTTGTCAGCTCTGCCAACTAGATACTTCATAAAGTGAAACAGAATCTCTGCTTCCTTCAGGGCACCTGCTTTCAATTACAGGAAACATACGGCACCTTCAGATTTTTCAGCTTTCAACATCTGTGCTTTGCAGGTACAATTTGTTGCATTCAAATTACTGCTAAACCTGCAGAATGGTGTTGAGCTTTCAGGAGCATGCCTGAGAAACACTAGAGATGGACAGAAAGTAATGGCATTTGCAAACGCTTTTTAATGTCTGATTAATGACTGTTCTGAACCAAATCCTTTAAGTTATTTAAAAACCTCACCTCCCTCCTCTTGGAAAGTCCATTCAGCCCCAGCTTGATTAGAAACATCACCTCTACCCTGTAGTAGATGAACATACTGACATTGCCATCCAGACAAATACACCAGTCTCCCACCTCCCTCCAAAAGATAAGACTATTAATAATATTTTTAAAAAAGAAAGCAGCCTGTTATATCCAGTCAGTCACAACTGGTCACCATGTTGAGATGAGACGGTGATAGCTACAGGTTTAATTTTATTTTTTGCATTAGGTTAAACTTGTCAGGTGGGGAGACACACATGCACACAGACTTTTACTCTCCCACCTTTTCCAAACAGCACTGGTCCATAGAAAACACACCAGCTCATCTGAGTAACCCCTCAGGACTTCTCCAGGCTGGTACAGAATGACATAAACCCGAATACCCGTTCCTAGACAGACATCCCGTCACATTGATGGCAGGAATCTCAGTTTAACCAGCACTGTGATGCTTTCTCTTACTTAGGTTCCTGATGCTAGCCTACTGGATCCTTATTTCAGCTGTCACCACATCATAGCTGGGGCTTGCCAAACCACATAAGCTGAAATATATCTTGTTTACTGCTTCTACTGGGTGTAGCTCAGGAAAAAACTTGCAGGGCCTAGGGAACACAAGCCAGCAGCCCCAAGGTCTAACCAGGAGACAAGAAAGTGGTAAGGAGAATCAGCAGAGTGAATGATCAATGCTACTGTTAGAAGCAAAAACCAGGGGGAAACATCTTCTAACTCTAGACCTGCAAGAACAGATTGTCATGGACAGAAGGATGAGAGATCCGCGGCAGAACAGAACTCTCAGGAATACAGTCTGGAAGATACTCTCCAGGATCAAACCCAGATGGGTTTACCATACAGTGATGGCTACTGGAGTATTTAGGTATTTACAGTCTTTATTATTATGTCTGTATTCTTTTATTAATTATAACTACATTATATTATTTCATATTTATTTATAAGGATCATTCACCTGCTTAAGGTAAATTCAGATCCAGTGGAATTTCACTGAGCTATCTTAAAATCACGGGAGATCTCCTGTGGAGGGCTCTGTGCTGAGTGCTCTTCCCTCACCTGTTCACGGTATAATAACCTGCTAGGGCCATGTATGAGAGACATTAAGAACATAGAATAATTCAATTATTATGCCTAGAGAAATCATGTCTTTAGATGAGATTTTTAGGCTCCAAAAAACCTTAGAAAAGGCAACTAGAAATCAACTTAGATTGTTTGGGTTATGTAAGGAAAATCTCCCAAATCAGTGCCATACCAACCTCCATGAGCCCTGCACTCCAGAAGTCTTTTCTCTTAGGTCACATATTTTCATACAAGTTTCTATCACAATAATGAACAGAACATTGTGGCAACTACTAGGCTGGTTTACACCTTTTAACCTGATTCAGCTGTGGACTTCTGTCTGCTACAGTTCTACTTCAGGAGACTGAAGCAGTAGGATGGGATCCAGGTTTGTCTTTGCATTCTAAGCAGGCTACACCTCCTATGTTTGGTTCAGGACTTTCTCTAATTTAATTATGTTTGCACTTGGATGTGAGTTAAGTCACAGCTCAACCATTAACTGTGCTCTGCTATGGCATCCACCTCTCTATATTTGACTTCACTAACTGCCTAAATGTTTTGCAGTGAGTTTTTGATAAGTGTGTGTTTGCAGATTTTCATGACAGACTAATAACACCAAAGGAGGCTCCAGGAATGTTTTAAGTAAATATTATGTGTATATTTTCTCAACAGTGTCTGCCTACCAGCACCTTCAGAGCTGCATAATCTTATCTAGAATATGTTTGCATTCTGTTTGCACTAACCAACATGGTCCATACTACTAAGCAAACTGTTATTTGATTAAAACATTATGCAGAACATAATTCCAGGACACACCGTCATGTAGCTCTGAAGAGGTAGCAGTTTCTATTTCTGTCTTGCAATATTTGCTTGCCATCATTAGGTATTTCTTCATCAGTCATAATCAAGAATGAGTAGATGCAAGCCTTTACCTGGGCCAGGAACTTCTTACGGTATTTTAAGAAACTGTATCTTCTCCTGCCCTTGTCTTCTCCCTTCTTGTTGTTATTCCCTATTTAGGCCTAAAAGTCACAAGGGAATGGATGCCTGGAATGTAGGTCCAGCTGCAAATTATTTGAATTTGCAAGAACTTCAGAGCAGGCACCTTCTCTTACTGTGTCAAGGGATGACAGAACATCAATACAACGAAGATGCTCGAGCTTGGAGGAAAGCAGATGTTAGGCATCTTAACTTTTTCTAGTAATTTATTATATTGTCATCTTCTCGTCTGCCATCAGCAGATGGTTTAACAGTTGGAGTGGTAGTCGAACTGAAAAGAATTGAGTAGTGCTGCTGACCACATTACATGGACGAGAACTGATTAGGGCATTATCTTCTCATCTGAAATATGAGAACTGAATTCCATGCTCAGCCATAGACTTCCTGTGGACACGTCTCATTTGGGGTATAATAATAACAACACAATCTAAACTATGGCAGTTGCCTATACAGACCATATACAAAATAAATTTGGGCTAAGCTAGTTACTCCTAACATCTGTGAAAGCACAGGCTCTGAAACTCATCTGCCGCAGACAAATCTCTAATCTCTTTGGCTCAGATTTATTAAATCTATGTGTGCAGGATTTCCTATTTAGTCCGTGAAGAGAAATAATCATTTTAGAGGGCAACTCAGACTTCAGGTGGACTGAAATGGAGGTAGTAATGTCTTTCCATTGACTATAGAGCCATTCTAGGACGACCGTACATAAATAATATCTGTCAGTAAAGGAGGATAACAGCTTTTTCATAGCAATATCATGAGATGAATAGAATATATATGGCTTAGAATAATGACAGCAATTATCTACCTCAGTTTAAATCAACTTTCTTTTCTGTTCAACTTGTCTGCTAACAGTACACCCATATACATCTGCTCTGTAAAGGCAAAGTATTCCCTCTCTGTTTCAACAGTTTAAGGTGTTGCTAGGAACCTAAGACCAGAAAGGACCTCTCGTGTCACCGAGCTTGGTCCTCAGCCAACACGGGTAAACCCAAATAATAATCTCATTCATCACATTCAAGCCCTGTAGCCCAGTAAACACAGTGTTGCTGGTGCCAGTAATAGGCCACAAACTTTGTGCTGAGTCTGCACAGCCTCGGGACCCAGGCATGTCAGGCTTGCCTACACTTGCGTTGCCCAGCCTGGAGCTTCATTTTAGCTGCTTTAGCTGTAGCAGCAATTTTCCTAATGACCAGGTGGCTATTGCCTAATTTATTTTACTTTTGCTTATCTTTGCATAATGATGTGGTTTAAGTGTAATTTTTACACAGACAGTAGTAACAAGTAGTTACTCTGAGTAGGATGAAATATTTATTATTCCAGAATAATGACAGACTGCAGAGGAACACAGACCTGGTATCACAGAGGAGGCCTCAGAAGAGGCGACACGCAACGTAGCGCAGAGGAATGGAGGCACAAACTGACATCACGCAGGGCACCGAGTGACACTCAAGACCCCAGGGCTATAAAATTTCACCTATAGCTGGCTAAAAAAATGCAAACCTGTGGTTTTAGGGATAAGAAAGAAAAAGAATCCAACATATGTAAGACATTGCACACATACTGAATTCAGGTGTATCACAGTGTTGCAATCCAATGAATAGCGAGCGAGGTGTTAAAAGCATATTGGAAAACAAAAATAGCTAGAAGCAGAGCCCAGAGTGAGATGGCAGAAATCAGCAGTAGCAGCATCATGCTGCTCATGCCAATGAGGAAGAAACCCACATTATCAACATATCCCTTCCAGTGAAGCCCCTGGTACCCGACGACGTGTCATAACCACTCCCCACCTCCAAAAACTAAAGCCAACAGCCTCATGACCCATGGAGTAAGAGTGAACAAAACACCTCAGAATGGGGCAGATACTCAGAAATGTGTGTATATCGATTTAAAATTTAATATTGAAGTTTTTTCCCCTCAAAACAGTATTCTTTCTTTTTCCTTAATAAGCAGATGTGGACTAATAACAATTCTTTGATTAGACCATTAATATTTCAATCACACTAACAATAAATTTTTGCCTTTCCACAGAGGCATTTTGTTTTGCCTGCAAGAAGATTTTGACTGTAACAACATTCATTATTAAAGCTAGTTATGCCTTTTGTCTTCATTCCTCCTACAAGACAGCCAGGCCAAAACCTCACAGCTCTGATCAAAAAAACGACCTACTTATTTTTGAGTGTGAATATGGCTAGTTTATATCCATTACTGTCTGAGCTTCTCTGTAGCATTTACTCTTTCCATATGTTCCTGCACAGTGGTCACACTCCCGTTAGGCACTGCAGAGGCTAATCAAGACAAACACTTTTTAGACTCACCTTGTGGGACAGTCACAGTCCCTACCATTTTTTCTCACTGTAGAAACCCCAGCACAGAGATTATTCAGGAAGTTTACAGTGAGACCTGATCCACTGGTTAAGAGGAAAAGTGCAGCCATGACAATTTTATGCTAATTTCAAACATTTGGGTTTGCTAAAGTAGTTTTTGAGTAGTAACAAAGAGAGTTGTAATAATCTAACGATCATGACAATGTGTTAATAGTTTTAATTGAAGCAATTTCTGTAGACAATAAGAATTATACCCTAATGTGTTAATTAATATGATTAGGAAATGTTGCAAAAATGAGTATGTCAAATGATGTAACATGATATCTGGAAAGGTGTGTTTTTACAGAGGATGGTTCCTCCAAGTCCTCCTCAGGGTGAGATTTATGGACGTTAACACAAGGCTTCGTCAAGGTAAACAGATGTTTCGATTTTAGTTATAATGAACATTAACTCTACGTCCCCATTTCTGCTTAATTAAACCTCTGACTCTGCAACCAATCAAGAGCAAACAGAAAAGGTAACAGGCACTAATTGGGCCCTGTGCAATTTCAGCCACAGCTTGCAGCCAGAGTGGTCTACCTCAACCAAAAAACTCCTGCAATAAATAAGTTTTGCTCCTGCTCCCCTTTGCCAGCCTATCCAACAATTTCTTCACTCCAAGCCAAATCACGTGTACGCATAAAAAAATAGGTTGTATGAAAGCACTGCAAAACATACAAAGTGAAAAATTAAATTAAATGCCTTTTTACTCCTGTCCAGGTAGTCACTTCCTTATACAATGTAAAGCAAAAAAACTCCAAAACAAACTAAAAAACTCACAAAAGACTCTTACGAACCCTCCTGCCAGATAGATTGACAGCAAGCTCCTGTGCTTTTTGATTAATTTTTACCCTCCCTTAGAGAGGATCATAATTGTGCCAGCACGGAGTTAAACACCAAACAAGCAGACAAGAGAGAGGAAGAAGGAAATAGCAGCAACCTGCTTTTTAAATGCACATGTAAAAAACATGAGATGCACCTACTAATAGAGAAAAGCTGAAAAAGCATAGTGCCGTGCCCCAAATGTGTTTTGAAGAGCGCACAGCCTCCCTGTACAAAATGTCCCCCCTTCCTCCTCACGACATGCGTCAGTCAGCGCCAAAGCAGCTTCATCTGAGAGGAACCCGAGGACTTGATGTGACAGAGCGCAGACCTCTCCTACCACACTTACAGAGGAGGGGAAAAAAAAAAAAAAAAGAAAGAGGAACTTATGCCCTAGAGGACACAAGATAATTTCACATTATTCTGTTAATGAATCTTTAAGACAAGATAGGATAAGAAAATCGTTGGAATACCTCACAGCCCCTCAGATCTGGAAGTGACAGCTGCAGCCTCTCTTGAACCGCCTCACTTCATGAGCATGCTCCTGAAGGCTTCTTTCTGACCTACAACCTTTATCTGAGCTTCCTTTGTGGCTTAGTAATACAAAAAGTGTCGCTTAATCGTTACGCTTAAACCATTTGCTCACTGCTTAACTTTTTTTTTTCTTTTTTTTTTTTTTTTTTTAAATCTAGCAGAGAAAAGCAAACAAAAAAACCACCCAAAAAAACCCCCCTGTGGTTCACTACAAACACACAATAACCCTTAATATAAATATACATATTAACTTGTGGCACAGTAATAGTCAGTTGGGATTTACACGCACAACTAAGTTCATCTTCAAAAAGCACCATTTTGTAGCTCTCTGAAGGAAGTGGTAAATACCGTGTGCGCTCTCGCCACTTCATGGGAGGCTGGCTACCCAAGCCCTGAACTGAGAGCAGACCTTAAATATAAATCACTTAATTGCTCATTTTATTTGATACCTAAGTACTTCATGCTAATAAAGTTAAGCATTAAAGAATTACAATGTGACAAATTATACGCCCATCTCATAAAAGAAATATTACCGAAACGGAGTCGGATCTGAAAGGCTCTCAATAACACACAGTGTATGCCTAATTTTAGATGATTCCTCAGTCACTGGAGAGTTTGCAGTGTACACAGCCAACGCAGCTCTATCAACTGACTTCTATCTCCATGACTCCAGGTCACATTATCTCATGAATGAACTGTTATATAGGTCAGTCAAGAGTCATCTTCTAATAGAACGCACGTTTCAGCCTTGGCATTTATGCTCTAGATATTAAGGCTATAGACAACTAAGTGAGTCAAAGGAAAGTACTGAGGAAGGGGCTGTGATAATTGGGCTTTGTTTCCGACAGCAAGCATGGAAACAGTTGCTAGCAGAAGATTATATATAACTGGTTTCATTTTAACTGGATTTAATACAGGTGGAAAGTGCAGAAGCAACAGGCTCAGTGGAGAAAGGTTTTGTTAGGTCACAGATCAGGTTTTAGCCACAAATCAAGTGCTGTCCTGCTAAAGTGCCGCGGCTTGGCTGGAAGGTGTACTGGTCTCTGCTGAGACTTGTGCCAAATACGTGTCTGCTAACTTGCAGTAACTGATACCACCAACTCTTTTCACATAGGCCCCCGAACGGTCATCAGGGAGGAATATTTTTGGTTGCTCCCAAATCAAGGTGGATTCAAGACAACAACAGAACTGAAAGTTTCTATTCTTCGTTGCCAATCTCACGAGTCATACTTGTACTTACAAGTTTTAAAGAGCAAGATCTTTGGGGAGACTTCCCCATATGGTTCCTGAACTGTTTATTTAACTTTGCAATCAGGAGGCTGATGTAAAATACATTAAGAGTTATAGCCCTGCTAGTATATGGGTAAAAAGAAGAATATCAGACTCGAGATGCTTGATGAAACTAAAGCAAGAGAGTTACTGCTTTATAGAAACGCTTCTGATCAGACATTTCTTTTCACTTCCTCTTCAATCCAAGCTATTCTCATTTAGATGTAAAAACAAAATTGCAACTGATTAAAACTGGGTCTGCAGTCGTTCCCGTATGAGGAAACACATGTCTCACAATCAGTTAAAAGCCAAGCTGTCTAAATGCAGCACTGCCTGTATTTTATAATGGTGACCCAGCAGCTATTTACAAGTTACTTGTGTATTTTCAATTTTCAGAAAAAAACTCACAAAGGATTTCCTCCTGCTTTGTGCTCCCCCTACTCTAAAAATTGTTTCCAGTGTGCAAAGGGTTAAAACTACTGAAGTGAAAGCAAAATGCCCAAGGCCAAGTTTTCCTGTAGCTTGTATACTTGGTTGCATTTTCATCTCCTGTGTCCTGACAGCTGTTATCTTCAAGTGTGCTTTGACATGCCCATTGCTGTTCCAGCAGTCTTTTTTGTTCAACTCCTAGCTAGCTTTTTAAAGCTTTAAAACCTTAATGCATGCAGGATGTAGAAGGAGGATGCAGGAAGTAGCATCTGTTATATGGGAGATATCTTTTACCATCTTGTGCCTCACCTACTTCAGAACAGAAGCTTTAAAAAGGTACCAAAATATCTTAAAAAAAACCCAACCAAAAACCCCCACAAAACCAAACCCCTATGTAACTCTCTCCCCATCTCCAATAAAGCCTTTGCTCTGTGTTGTTCCCATCTCCCAGCAACACCTGCTTTGCACTCACATAGTGTGATTCTTAGCAGGATGTGAAAGCAGTTACAAACAGCTGTTAATTAATTCTCAATTTGCATGTGAGATGGCTAATACACTAATTTTACAAACGTGTATGTAGAACCACACAATGATGGATAAAGCTAGCCAACACAGGTACTTGAATACAAGCTAAGAAGGAGGGAGACTGACTTTCCTTGTCCTGGCTACTATTCTTCTAAATAAAAAAGGCTATATAAGTGCACCTGAGATGCTGATAGCTTTTACGTTGCAAAAGACAAAATCAGAATAATTTTCCAGAAAATAAACACGGATATCCATACAAAACCCACAAACTGGTTACTGATGAATAAATTGCGTCAGGTCCAATTTGCAAGGAAGAGTATTAATGTATTTTTAATGGCTGAACCAAAGGAAGGTCATTATACAATGTTTTAATTCTAGTACATTAGTGTTGCATTTATACATTAGCAGTTAATGTGATAATATCAAACTCTCCACTAGTTGTGACTTCATAAAAAATAAAGGCTGTTTTAGTATTCTTTTGGAGGAAAAAAAAATAAAAATCAGAGCTACTCCTGCCAGTGGGAGAATGTTTATTTTGCTGTATCAATTTTACATGCAAGATGAAAACTATAATGGGAAGTCAACAGATGTGAAAAATGTAAATCTTTGGTAAAGTGCACAATCAACAAAGGCAGAGAGCTTTTTGCTGTTGTTTCGTGGGTTTTTGGTTTTTTTTTTTTTTTAAATTAAATCTTTTTGATGCTCCTTGACCTGTAAATGCCACTTTTAATGGAATGAAGGAAATAAATTAATAGAAGAAGTGAAAAAAATAATCTGAAAGTCAGCTTGAGGAAACAGCCTCTTCAGCAGAGATGTTATTTTTTGATTCTTGAAAAGCCACAAGCAACGATCTGACACTCAGCACAGTTACAGTAGGCCGATGCTGCTCAGAGCTAATTTTGGGTAGTTCAGGAACAAAATTCAATGTGTTGTGTCCCATATGTGGTCAACATTTATATCCACCAAAGGCAAAGTATCCTCCCAGGATCAGCATTTACAGAAATGGAGTATTTCCCTCAAGATGACACCTAGAGCTTCCTTTATACGGCTTCTAAATCTAATTCTAATTACCTGGATGCAATTCAAGGCATTCATAAAAATTACAGCTCCCCTTGGCAAGAGGCTGTGCTGGGGGTGGGGAGGAGGCACAATCACAGGGCAGCAGATCCGAAATTCAGAGCTTCCTGAGGAAGCTCTGCTGCAGCCCTTGCTCTGCTTTTGACTCACCTCTTGCTTCCTACAAGTGTATTTGCATTTGACGCACATGGGTGTTTGGCAAAGGCCCTGTGTTTCTCCATAGTTAGATGCTGCCTCTTGGATTGATTTTTTTTTTTTTTGGCCCCCAGAGCCGTGGCGTATCATTTGCTGTGCAGATGATACCATGCTCCGTGCAGCTTGGCTGTTTGCAAGTCCTGCGGCACGGTCGGGGCTCATCACCTCGGCAGGCACATGGTGGCAATTTTGTTAACCTGTCCTAGGGGAAAAGGGGAAACCAAGTGGCAGGCTTTGTGACTAGTAATCAGGTGGGGTTTCTGTTCCACCCCTGACATTTTGTTTTCCCTACACCTCTGTCACCTCTTCCCGAGTGTTTGATTCACCACTGCAACTATCCCAGCTGAAGGCAGGCTTAGCTTTGCTGTATCTTGGCATTTTACCCTGTGCTCAGGACAGAACAGAGCTCATTAGAGCTGAGACCCTAAAAAATTCCTGTAGATGTCACCAAAAATTTTACCAAAGCAATAGATCACACCTAGTTTTCATCTTCAGATGGCCGCATCTGTGGACTTCACAACCACTGATCATAACCTTCTTTTTGTTTTTTTTTTTTTCCTCTTCATTATATGGCTTTGTCCCCAAAACCTTAAACCTGTTCATGGAAAACATATCAGTTTTCATTAAAGTTTACATTAGCTTTCACGTGATTTGCCTGCCCCATCTCCTTTCTCCATACTGTTAAAAAACTGCCTTACCTTCTGTACAGTAACTGTTTGTAGTTGCTTCATCTTTTCAAATACCTCCAAATCTCTTACGCTTATTAACTTTCCCTTTTCTACTAGTTCTGTTTATTTTTTTTTCTCTTGGAGGCAGGTGCTCATAGACTTACAGATGGTACAGTAAAGTTGCATCAGTGTTATGAGGGCTGTTTGAATCTCTAGTCAGTTTATCTGCATAGCTGAATGGAGTATTTCAAGGATTTCTTCCTTTTTAACAGATACAGGATGCTACCATCCCTTCTTTTAGGCATTGAACCCATGCCCCTATCACACAGAAAGACATTACACTAATACTCCTGTCTGAAAAAGTACGTAGGCTTAAGAAAATAAAATAAATCACAACACATCAGTAAAGGAGCAGCTGATATCTTCATGGTGCCCACTATTAACTAAGCATGCCAATGGACAGTGTACAATAGAAGACCTTCTTTCAGGACAATTTATGCCATTATGAATATGTAAGTTATGTTCTCATGTTCCAGTCTGACCTCTGCTTACTGAAATATTGACAAGGATACAGGTATTCTGACAGCAAGTCATGGTTTTGATGCAATCAAAAACCCAGTACATATCAAAACCAAAACTGAAAGCGCACAACCTGTTAGATTACCGGGGATCCTCAGGTTTCCCTTTAAAAAAACATGGACAAAGTAAGTTTTCAGTCCATGTGGCTACAACGAAAAAAATTAAAACATGAAACAAGAACTATGTGCCTGGTTAGGTTTTTAGGTTCTATTATTTCACAGAAATCTTTCATTTTTCAATCAATTTAAAGACTTCTAAGGGCATGATATTATGTTTTTTAATGACCTCAACTTAGCAGCACCTTCCAATTTTGCAGCTTGTTTTATCTTACTGTAAGACCTTTGACTGTTTTAATTTGCAGAGAGATATGAATGAAAGTTTTCTTTGCTTAACTCACTGTAAGCTTGATCCAATGCAAGGATTAGCGCTAAAAGCTGGTTTATGTCAAAGTCTGAAGAGGAAGGTGTCCTAGTGGGAATCACAATGGCAGAATTGTTCACATTTTGCCCAGACACTTTGTCTAGCTTTTAAGTACTCAGCTTCATGGAAATCCAGAATTGCCCCCTGCATCCCCCAAAAAGTCAGCCTGAGATGGCTGCAGTTGGGCTGCCAAAGCATTTGCATGCGGATCAAGAAAACACGTAGACAACAGGATATGCTGCACAGCGGTGCATCTTGCTGCTCGCTTTCCCAAGTACTGAGATAACCAAGATGGTTAATAACACATAAAAGAAAATGGAAAACAAGAGGCTGAAAGGGAGGAAGATTACAAAAAAAAAATCCCAACACATTCATCCCGCTGAGTCTCATCCAAATCCAAGTTGCCCAAATATAGTCCTGGCTCCTTTTACTCTGAAAGTTTTGCATTGGAGACATTTGTTGATCTGGGGAAAATGCAGCTGGAAAAGAGATAAGAAAGGCATGAAAATGGAAGGTCTCACGACATCCAAGCTTGGCTTTGTATAAGAATCACGTTCAATTGGGTAAATCAAGTGTAATGGTATGCGATAGGGGCAGGTAAAGACAGGAGCACTAAGGAGTACAGCTGTGGTTTAATGTTTTCCTCGGCACGCTGGCAGCGGGGTTTCGTTATCAGCCTCGACTCGCTGACTATCACAAACCTAAGCCAACCGAGAAAACTTTCCACCAACGAATATTTATAGGGCAAAAGGTTAACTAATACAGAAAAATGGGACTGAACTCACTGCAGAACACAGTTAGGAGAAGAAATTTGGAAATGCTGAAAAGGCTGAATTTTGGTACAGACCAAATGCTGGAAGCAAATAAAAAAAAAAAAATCACTTGGACTTAAAATTCAAACTAAAAGCAGGAGGTTGCATGAGGACTGCAATACAAAAAAAAAAAAAAAAAAAAAAAAAAAAAAAAAAATATCCTATAATGGCCAGCAGTGGAACTATGTAGCAGAACCAGATATTTAAAAAGAGCCTGAGATGAGGCTGAACGCCGGTTACCTGCTGTATGAAAACTGAAAAAATTATGTAGCCTTTAAAGATGATATGCAATATTTTTAAGCTCTCCGCATTATTTTGTGAAGGCCAGAGATATTACTGGGGTCTGTAGAGAATTATATTGGTAATTCTTTCCCATAACTGACAAATTACATACAGAACACAAAGATCAACTATAATAAAAGTTTTACAAAACCTTACAGAAAATGGGATATTTGGGATTGGGAACCTACTGAAAATTAGTAAATTGATTTAAAAATAATCCTACTATAAGCTTTCAAAAGCAGAACTTGAATACAGAGTACTGAAGTTTATAAAATTTTCCAATTTTCAGCCCAAGACAGTTGACAATTAATAAAGAAGGGGAAACATTTCTTTTCTTCATTAAGTTGCTTATGCATATGAAACAAATACACAGCACATATGAAACTCATTTTTTTCTTCAGTCTCCCCCAATTGTTAATTTTATTTTTTTTTTTAAAAAAAGCTAATGATCTTACAGTGAAATGAGTAAGTGGAAACACATTATCATGTTTACAAAAAGAAAAGTCTTATATGGTGAGACTTAGACAGGAAGTTTTACGTTCATACTGTAGTTTGAATCTAAAAGGTAAAAACATGAAAGCAACTGAAAATTCAGTTTCATTACATTTTTAATACCTTCTTGCTAAGCCTGATAGTTTTGCATTGTACAAGAGGAATTGCTGGGCAATGACTGTTACACCATTGCCTGAATACTGACAGATGAACCTAAGTTTCAATGTTTAAATTTCTGAATTTTTAAAGACTTTACATATTATTATACTGCCTAAAGGCTACTATATTAAACTGAGATTTAGATTCACGTGGGAGTGAAAAGATCATAGGATTGTAATTGGAGATATCTATATTAATAAGAAAAGGTGGAATCTATGTAAAAATAAAATACTTTGGGGAAGGATGGAGAAGAATGACTTGTTTACAGGTTTCTGATGCAAAATTTGCCATTTTGCAGAGATTCTGCAAGACCTTTGCCCTACACCAATATAAAGCGATCCTCTCCTGTCATTTTTGCCCAGCTCTGCAGACCTTAAAGCTCAAAATGAGAACAAATACCAAGGAAGGCACATGCACACGGCTGCAAACACCTGTGCCGTGGTGCACTCTGAATCCATGCTGTAAGGGAGCTGCCTGCATGAAGGTCACTACCCGCAGCAGCACGAGACTCTTGTGATTCACCACCACAACAGGACTCTCCTTCTTGCCCCTGAAACCTTTGGATTATGGAAAAGAGCAGTTCCCAACGTATTGTATCCAACAGGCCTACTCCATAAGATGATCCAACGTATTTTGAACAAGGTTTTACCCAGGAAAATATCCATAAGTTGAAACCTAACAATTTCTGGAGGCATGCACCAGCATCTTTCCTTCATATGCCAACAGGTGGTGGAAAATTTTGTAAGAGGGGATAATGGAAATGTTTTCTACTTCTTGGTATTTTCCTGTTCTTTCAGTGGGATTTTGAAAAAGAGAATGCCTTTAGCTAGCTAGTCTCTGGACAGCTCTTCAGGAAAGAGGATGTTTGCCATTCACTGAGGTTAAGGCAAGAGCCAGGCTGCCTCTCCCAGCCATGCTGCTGCCTCTCCCTGTACTTTCTTCACCCTGCATAATAGTCACATGTAAAAATGTGGGAAACCATGTCCTAGAAAGAAATGCTGGAAAAGTCTGAACAGGAGAGAACTGTCATCTCCCCCATTGCACAGCACCATCAGCTATGAAAGACTCAAAAAAACATGACCAAAAAAAGAGAACCTAAAAGCTCAGAAAGAAACATGAAAGTATTTATTTTAAAACTCGAGTATTTATTTCAAAACTTTAATATTTAAAGCACCAATCACCCTACCAACTTTTGACCCCTCCAGTTAATGAAGAGACAGGCAAGATGAGATGCCTCTGCCTCGCCTCTGCCTGCAGATAGAAACCTGGCAAATGCCCTGGACTGTCCCTTCACCTCCAGAGACAGCAGAGAAGATCCTGGCCTCAGGATCTAGACCTCCTGATCCTGCTGCCTATCACCACAATTTTGCCTGTAGCCTGGGCTCTGAGAACAAGGTGAACAGGAGAAGCAGCTGTGGGGGATTTGCTCAAGATGTTTTATTAGGCCTGACACATCAAGCCTTTGGGAGGGTGTAAAAAAAAAAAAGTTAACCTTAAAATCCAAACAGCAGGCCTGATAAGTTCAACATCATGTCCTGTCTCTCTTCACACTGTTTTCTTGGACTGCTCTTCATTCAAGAAGTCGTCCTGAATCATAAGATGCCTTTGAATAGGAAACCTCTCTCACGTCAGCAGCTAAAATTGCCTCATCTTAACAAAAAAAACCCAGTAACATATGAACATGAATATTTTTCTGACACACGTACCATCTACACAAATACTAATCTCACACCTACTATGACTCCAGTTATCTGCTCTGAGCAGCAAATTTCTGTACAAGCCCAGTCTAATGTATCACGAAGTAACACAAGTTTTAGCATAAGAGCAAAGCTTTTCACCGAATCTGGTCCTTCCAAAGAATATTCCCTCCTAAAACCCAAACAACTCACACACCCTCATGTAGAGAAACTACCTCCTGATAGAACTTGAATGCTACTGCAAAAAGTTTGGCTGCCTCCATGAATCACCTACTACAGTTGTGGAGGTTGATATATAAGCATGTGCTGCACATGGTCCAACAGCAAATCCAGGGACCCTAAGCAGGAACAGCAGACGCAGTGTGAAAAGCAGCAAAAATAAAGTAGCAAGTTTTACATGACATTGAGAACAAAATTAAAAATGTCTGTTTCACTGAAGTTGCATTATGCAGTAAAGCAAATACGTGATATCAGGAAAGGGGCATTTCAAGAACTATATGTAAAAACAAATGATGCGATTCGGGCACAAAACAGCAAAAGGACACAATCGACAAGCAAATAAAACGTTCCTTGGTGAAGTAACACAGAATATAAAACAAAACCACTACCCCAAACTGGCCCGCTGAACACTTATCTCAATGGACCCAGACAACAACATCTGTTCTCGTCAGGAGCTATCAGGCGATCTAGCTCATCCCTGTCCCTACTTGGAGGCAGCGGAGCAGACACACGCAAGGCACGGCAGTCAACTGTTCAGAAGTCATGCTCAATATTACTCACTTCCAGCCTTCCAAGACCTCCCGCTCCCTCACCATAGGAAACCAGAAGTACGACACTCACTCCTCGAATTATTTTTTTTTTTCCAATAACAAAGTTTAGCACTTCTGAGAAACAGCCAAAATAATGTTGCTTCAGAAAGTGCAAGTAAGTACCAAGCAGTATCTTCCAGCCAGCAGGGTAATAAGTTACACCCAGAATCCTATTTAGCAGTTTACATAATTCACAGTTTCTCTGGTTACATACTTTGTAAAATATGACATCCAGCTGGGAAAGTTGGTCCACTTTATTGTCATATGGCAGTTGCTTGCTTTATATCATCCAAATATCAATTAAAAAGCAAAACCAAAACGGTAAGGCAGATATCTTCCTATTTTCATGCCACACTTGCATACGTGCACAAAAAGATGTGTTGTCATTCAAAGAGGAAAAATAACCTTGCCTGAAATGTAAACTGACTCTGCAGTGTGAGGCATCATGTGTAATTTTCAAAAACCTTGAAAAAGAGAACAATGAAAAGACGTGCTTAAATTCTGCATCAGCTATTTTAATGGTGCAGTTTTTCAGATAACTGAAATTAAATCATAATATGCTGTCAAATAACAGATCTACATCCCAGAAGTCAAGATGACAGCATTTTAAAAAATACAACATATGGATATAGAGTCTTTGCTGATACATATGCACTTAGCAAATATTAGAAAAATCAATCAGAATCAAAATGCAAACTTGCCGAAATGACTAGATGCCTTGTGTTACTCATTTCTAATCCTAATTGCTTGATTTCATTCATCAGGATTTATATATGCACTAGTACACTACTGAGGCAGTTAAAATTAAATACATCCCATTTTTCCTCAGAAAAGTAATGGACTTTAACAGTCATTTTATTGCAATGAGAGATATTAACATACAATTCTGCTCCTAACTCCAGGTTATAATATAAGTGGATCCATTGATCACTTGCAAAAGGCAACAAAAAGAAAGTTTTGCTTAATGCTGAGGGCAAATAAAATCCTGACCAGATTGTCCATTATTCTCAGTGGAAATCCATCCAGGGTCTAAGTACTACACAAATATTTTGCCAACAACTAAGTCAGATTTGTGGCACACGAAAACTAAAAATATACCAGCAAAGGCTATGTAACGAAACCACATCTGTGCCTCACCAAACCCATGTTGCTCCACATGAACACAGCAAATTCACTGTGAAGGATTTTAGCACCCACAAAGTCAGACAGGCACAAAGAAACCAGAGGAAAAGATACATATCACAATAGTTACCTGGGGTTTATACACTATTTTTCATGCCCAGCTCTCACAGCAGGTTAGAAGTGTAAGTGGAATGATCTGTAAGCTACAGATGGAGGGAATAAGGTTAACTAGAGCAGCAAAGGAAGTCAGCGGCTTTATTCCACTGGAAGAAACTGCCTCTAACATGCACTGTATTAACAAACAGTAGCATTGCCTTTGGAAAAAGTAAATTTGGCACCTATGGCAGGAGGCGTGGGGGGTAGTGGTGGTAAGTTTAATTAACTAGTGGGTCTGCCACCATTCATTTAATGCACACAAATCCCAATGGTTTACATTTGAAGTTACAGATGTGTATTGTATACACACAGAAGGAGGCAGTTTAGAGGGTGAAAATGGAAATTAGGTTAGGAAAAAAAAAGCGTGCTCCATAACTCAAGCACTAAAATCACTACAAAAGAATAACAGCTATGAAATATTTAAGAGTCAACATTAATATCATTAGACTTCAAAGGATATCACCTTCTCAGCGCCAGCTTCTCGCATTGATCATCTGCGGAATAAGCAGCCTCACATCAGTTTGTTTGCAGAAGCTTCTTCCCAACCACATCAGCTGGAAATGAAACACTTGAATTCTCTAAAAGCCATAAAATGCCCTTGCAGAGATCTGCTCTGCACCTTCTCGAGTCCGCTCCTGGATTTCTCAGGAACTTTGTAAATAATTTAATATTTCCATGGGGAGAACAGGAACGCTCTTTAAGAACAAGAAGATATTAAACGCTAACAAGGAGGTAAGAGGCTTTTGAACATGGAAGTTATATATTTGCAAAACCTTCTTGCAGTTTCACATGCTCTTCTCCATATGTAACCATGACGGGTAGAACAGCAGTAAACATTTAAACTGCATTGCATTATTGTGTATAATAAGAGCTTGACATTTTTATTTTCTCCAAGGAGAAGCACTGCCTATATGCTCTCTAGTGGATGAACAGGGTTTTTACAAGGTCCCTCCTTCCCCCTCCTTTAAATGTGATCAAATATGAATTGAAAGGCTTTTATTCTGCCAGAATCCCAGTCCAAGGTTTTGTGTTTCTCTAGCAACAATGACACACTAACAACTGAAGCAGGGCAGAGAGCAGCTTCTCCTCCACCTCTCTACTGCATCAGGTGCCATCCGTGTCAGGGGAGTGGAACACCACATAACTTTTGACCTGGACTTTGGCGAGGACTCAGGGTAGATGGATTCGTATTAAATTCTTTTTAAGGCACATTTTGAAGTGTGTATTTTTCATGGCTATCCATACATGAAGTCTTTCAGAGGCAATTCCAGGATTTCACGAGTAACTGTACTCTCACAGAAATCAAATACCAAATTACTACGGTATGAATTCAACGAGGACTTCTCAGACTCCCTGCCTCGCCACCTTCTTGCACTGCATTTCTTTTATCTACTGACCGTAAGTCCCAGCTGGAAGAAAAGAGGCTGTTCACAGATTGTTTCCTAGAAAGACTTTGTTTTCCACACTGAAAGCATGTTGGGGAGGTAGGTAAAGAAAAGAGACTCGCAAGTCTGATCTAACTAAAGGCCACCACTAAAAACTGCACCCCCACATAGACAGCACAGTAACCAGTATTTGGGAAATTCATATTTATGATCCGGGACTAAGCACTGCTGCAAAATCCTTATCTTTGCTTTAACCATTTTTGAGTAAACTGAGGGCTTTAGACTCCAGGGAAAATGACCTTTAATCAACCCTAAGTTAAAATGAGCTAACCCTAAAGATTGTCAGTGCTTTCCCATTTTGGCAGAGGAATCCTATGAGAGAGCCTCTCCCCTCCCAGACAGCAGGTGCACAGGCTGCAAGAGCCCATTTTCCTTTAGATTAGCTGTATGCATCACTTCTTAAAAATTTATAAATCACTTAGCCTTCCAAGAGCCAAATCCCCAGTAGAGTAACCAGAATTACAGCCACGCTAGCAGTAAAGGAGGAGAGAGTTTGTTAGAGTTGGCATAATACAGTGAACTATACTATAAATTACTTTAGGAAACGGCTGCTAATGCCCACTCTATGCAGGCTTGGGGGATACCACTCTCCCCTCAGTCCACTTCTGTGGAAATTAAAGCAGTTTAGTCATTTAAATAGCGTATATAAGCTTCTACTCATCTGAAAGCATTTTTTTCCCACCTAGAGGGCATAATCTCCAATTACATCTAGATAACATAAATTTAATTATTTTTATTGGCTAATATGGTCTCTATCAGCAAGGAAGGAAATATACTTTCACAACTTTCATCAGAAAATAGCACATTCACGACAAGCAGCTAATCCCTGCCAGACAAGACACTTCTTGGGACAGTTTCTTAGAGCCAACTGATGGAGAGTTCCTGCAGGAGGCTTTGACGAACAGTAAAAATAACCAAAACTGAAACAACAAAGAAAACCCTGAAACCCCTCTGTGTTCCTTCTCACTTCACCTTTTCTTTTCTTCTTCCCTTTCCTTCTTGACTCTGATTTCTGAATTGTAAGTCTTCAAAAAAATATTTTTATGTATTGCACATTGTGTATGCTGAAAACCACGTATCTCCTCGTTTTTGGCTTTTGAAGTCTGGCGTCTTTGTAGACTGCCTTATTCTGGGACTTCAGTTTCGGTTGCTTCGAAGACATTCGTTAAACCAGTACATTTTTAAAATGCCTCCCTTTCCTGGTTTCTACTCATGTCCCTAGACCTCTCTGCATATCACCTTGTCCCATCTTAGGTGTCTGAAGTCCTGATGTCTGAGGCTGTGTAGGTCACACCATTGGCTCCCTCTCTCACCAATGGACAGAAACTGGTCCTCCATGGCCATTTTTTTTGGTCTGCTGTACACTCGTGGCTCAGAAAGAGATGAACAACCCTGGGGTGCCCCTTCTCCTCCACCACAGGACATAGAACCACCTGAGATTACAGCCTCAGATTTCCAAGTCAGCTGCTTGAGCCAGGTCTGGTAATTCCTCTTTTAGCCCCTTTTCAAGAAAATCAGACCTGTAGTCTATGGGGCACTGTGATTCAGGGATCCATAGGCAGAAAAGCACAACCAAGCACTGGATGGGATGAATGTCAATACCACTGCAGGGAGATGGCGTTGTGGCTGGGCAAGATGCATCGATGGTACCCTGAGTTCTGCTAGTTATCACCACAGTATCAACTGGGATAGTATAGAGGCACGAATATCTGTACTCAGCACCATGCACTGCTCTGATGGGGTCTGGCACGTGGGTGGTTCACTCTGGGGTTTCTGTCACTGTGTCTTTTTTGTTAGCATAACCCATGGCAGCCAGGATTAAAACCTGCTGGAGGTCTACCTCTGAAAGCAACATGGGAACAAGCCCGGGTCTATTAAATGCCAGTACCACCTGCTTTGCATTCCATCCAAACCAGCCACCAGGTTCATCTTTTCTTTTCCTTGCAAGCATCTCTAAGGGAGAGGTAGAAACTGCTTCAGTGTGACCTTCCTCGAGCTGCAACTTTCTCCCTTCTCTTTACTTCTCCCCAGCTCTGCTCAGGAGAGGAGTTTGGTGCTGCCCGACCCGAGAGCTGCAACCAAAGCCACACTGCAGCACCTGTGTGAAGGGTGAATCAGCAGCTTTTCCCCAAAAAAAAAAAAACCAAAACCAACCAACTCTCTGCTGGGAGAGCTGGGGCAGTTACATAAGGCTGCAGCAGCCCAGGAAAGTTGACGTCAGAGAGAAACGAGGCAAGAGCAGCACGGGGAAAGCTCATCAGGAGACATGGATGCCTCTCACAGAGGACTCGCCAGGTAACCCTTTACGGTGAAGCGCGGAGCTCAGGCTAAGCGGTAACTCGCATCTCTCGGTTCTCTACAGCGGAGGCCGAACGACTCCTGGCCCTACAAGGCACTGGAGGTGGAGCTCCCTTTGGGCTCATGGCCCTGCGCAGGAAGCAGCTGCTAATTGACTATCGGCTCTGGGACCTTCAAGGGGGAAGATGGGTGACGAGGGAGGCTGACAACCCCTCTGAGGCATGTCCTTGACTCCTCCACACACTGGCGAAACACGGGAGATGAAGGGAATCAGGCTACGCCTTGCTATAGGAGCTGTGTTACTCCTTAAGCATCCCTGAAGGCATTGTTATATCCACTGTCTAAATTAGGGCTCTCTCTGCTCTATAGGAAGGGAAAAGGTGACTAACGACTACCATAGGAGGACATCCAACTAAGTGCTGCACCTTACCCACCGCACTTCAAGCTATAGCTGGATCATTTGAAAACATGCAGACTGTCAACCCCCTATCACATATAATTTTAATTGACTGCCATTTCAGAAACCTCTTCCAACCTGGGAGTTCGCATCCTACTTCCAGTCTGCAAAGACATCACAAATCCTCTTGAGCATTTTCTATTTTTCATATTCCTTCTCGGTTTTTGGATTTTGCATTTATATTTCCAAAACCTCTCTCAAAGCTGCCCTCAAGGGGGGCTGGAATTTGCTAGTCAGAAGCATGGCATGCATATTTGTATAGTAATACTGACCATTTTCACAAGGGACTGCTTGTGATCAGAAATACAAAAGAGCAAGGAGGATTTCCCACGTGACCTTTTTTTTTTTTTTTCCTTGAGTTTGCATGTTTTTGTGATTTTTTTTAATCACAACATAGTAATCACAACCCCTGAGAGGAGATTTTCTATTTGCATTACTGTCTCTGCCACTGCCTTTTTTTACGACCCTCAAACCCATCCAGAACACCCGTTTTTCACTCCCTGGCAGGATCTTTCTGCTTCACCACTTCCAACATGTTCCTTTTTTTATCACTCTCTCCCCCTTCCTACTCGTTTGTTTTAGTATCTCTTTCCCAGGACTCGGCAATTTTTCAAACTGTTCCTTTTGGAGGGCAGCACCTCCTTGACTACACTAAAATCCCTCCTGAAAACACATCTGCTGAATCGCTTGCAAGAAATTAGTCCTGCAAATTGTGTCTCTCTTTATATGCATCTGCGTGCCTGTTCTCCAAGCCCAAATTCACCTACCCAGGAGCACAGTTACCCTCGAATTCATTTGGGAACAATGGAGAGAGGGAGAGGGAGAAGCACCTCCAGAGGATCATTCTGAGCACCTAAGATTTAATGTAATAGAACTATTAATAATATATAAGAAAAGAATTATCCAGAGCTTTTTAGTCAGAAAAATCTACAGCTCAAGTCCCCTCTGAATTTAAGAGATTTTTTTTTTTTTCTGTTCACTGGGACATGAATTAGCACCAAGTACATAACCTACATTTTCAGTTGAACGTGCAGTGTTGCATACAGCCTTTGCTTTATATTTTAGTTCCTTCTTCCAAGTATAATCGTCTTAAGCTTGCACTGAAATGCACTTGTCATTTACTGCCCATCGTGTCAACTGTCAAGGCTTTTTTTTCTTTTTTTTTTTTTTTAATCCGGTTCCCTGTTCTGTTCTTCCCAGTCATTAACTCTGTCTCCAATTTTAGTATATACAGCCCTAAATTGGATGGATAGCTTGTTTTCAGCACAGGCACCCAAACTGCAATTCTCGGTGTCTCTCCTCTTCATTTTAGCACTATATGCACAGGGTTGAATTCTCCAAGTGCTGGGACACAAAAGTACTTAATGTACAAACCGGACCGTGTTCTTAACCATGGACTCAGTGGGGCCCTATAGTATTAAAATTAGGAACTTAGTTAAATGCTTTGCTGAATCAGCACCAACAGGCCCAGAGCCTTAAAGCCCTGAGTACCTTCTTTAAAAACAGATCTTAGCCCCACTCCTGTTCACTTCAATGCAACCTAAAAGTTTCTATCCCACATGAACTTATCTCTGCTCTCTCAAATGGTGTCTAATTCAAGCTTCTAATCTGTGGCTTTTTATCTTATTCATTGCTCCCTGAATGTAGAATTCACTATCTATTTTCAAAAGGGAAGTAAGTACAACCACTGTTTCCTAGACAACAGAAGAGCAAAATTAACTCTTCCCCACCCCTCCCAAAACAGAAGCAGAAATATTGAATTTTGCTATCTGAACCATATTAAAGAAGAGCTACTGCTAAAATAACTGACGTTATAAAGCAATGCATGGAAAAAAGAGTCACACTGCTACATCACGAAAACATACCTTACCTTTCACTCCGTGTCCTTTCCCTAACAAAACACAATTAGCCTCAGCTACAGAATCTACAGACTCATCTTTACTTATAATTAAAGCAGAGACAAGAAATTTAAAAAATTTCACTCATCTAGCGTCAGTAACAATCCCTGCTTTTTCAGCAGGGCACACAAAAAGAATTTTGCAGTTGATTGTCTTTGCATGACATTTCAGCGGGCACTGGTACAACATAAATCTTAGTTTACAAAAAAAAAAACCCCAACAAACAAAGTACAAGTTAATCTGAATCTACTGTGTTGGTTTTTAGCATGTTGTAATACACTAAGGGGTATTCATCCACTGGGATTACTGGGCTGGCTGAACCGCTTCACCTCTTTAAGTTGGAATCCAGGGGTGTCTCACGCCAGGGAACTTGTACCTGATTTTATATTGTAAAACTGCTGGACTGCACCACTCTGAGGTGACACTAAAGGGGAAAAAGCATTCTTAGACACCAATAAAGCAAAACTATTTCAACTTGGTTTATATTTCAGTGCTTTACAATTAGTTTTATGGAGTCTTGAGGATCCTGGGGTCTTTTCATAGTTGGGTTTTGTAACCATTGCCTGGGTTGTGCCTCTGCAATTTGAATGGACAGTCTTACAGCTCAGAACCAGAGTAATTCCTGAGACACACCACAATACAAATAGAAGTGATTTGGGAGCATCTTATATATTTACAACAGATGTGAAGACAAGATTTGTTTTCTGTGATGGGGAGCACTCCAAAGGCACCATACAAGTCCTCTGCAGGTGTGTATCATGCAATAACACAATTCCACAAGCCTGCTACACGATCACAGAGTGGTTCATGTAGCTCCTGCATGTTTTCAGTGTAAAACGTCTACAGGATAAAGAGCATTTGTGGAATGTCTGGAATTGGCAACATGGGAACAATCTAAATAACCATGAAGTTCTCAACTATACAACTATAGGGTATGTATAGGCATCTCTTGGGTATCCTAAGAATCAGTACCACATACCTTTAATATAGATAACGTTTGGGGTTTTTTTGCTCCCTTCCCCCAGCCCCAGTGTACAGCACAGCAATCCATCATGCCTCCAAGCCTTTTTCCCTTCACCAAAACCATCCTTGCCTGTGTTGAGTTGTATTGGTACAGGAGGAAAAAAAAAAAAAACCACACAAAAAACAAAGGAAAGAACAAGGGTATATCGTAAAGTAGGAGAGGAACAGGATACTTGAGTTACCTACTCAGTGCTTAAAGACATGCTTGGACACAGCACAGTCACTCATATAAACTGTATTATAATACTCTTATGTATATATGTTCATGCACGTTTTCCTCCTCCCCAGGCCACACAGATTTCCAAGCTGCCCTGAATGTCACAGACATTCAGGGAGAACTGCAGATGACTTAAGAGTACTAGTCACCAAATGCATTATTTGGCTGTCAAACCAGGACTTGCTAAATTAATGAAGCATTTTAATTCCCAGACCAACAGAAGCAAAGTTAATTTTGTGAAAGTGTGCTAGATTCCAAACCTATTACTATTAAGACTAACTTAAACCTCATCTACATTCTTCAGGGAACAGGAGAGGAGAATAAACAGAGGTGAAATTAAGCACAAATGTGAAGTGGTATTTTTTTTCTGACTGCAGTAATTTTGATGAAAGAAACTTAGAAGCCTGTTAGCACTAATTCCTAATAGACTGGTCCGTTTTCCGGCAGTCTACCAGATGCCATTTTCTTATGCACACTTTTTTTTTTTTTTTTTTTTTTTTTCCTGACCACCCTTCAACAGCAAATACATTTGTTTTTGCAGGGGTTAAGCCTATATTTCCCAAAATGATTATTCACACTGTAGGAGCTGTTCAGATCTTTCATGGATCAGGGTCCCCAGAATTTGGTTTTGTATAAACACAGAACAAGGAAATAGTCTTCTCTCTAAAGAACTTGTACATTCTGAAGTGTCAAATGAGTCTGAAATAAGAATTTTATTCAGTTAAAAGGAGTTGAGGACAGAGTTGAGCTCTTGACTAGTGGTCAGTTTGTAGACAATCTTTGGCTTTGACACTGCAACGCAGCCTTTGAGCTCTATAGCACACTAATAAATGGTAGGATTACTCTACTAATCACCAGAGAAGAATAGAACTGCAGGTATAGCCTTCTTTTAAATGAACAATATTTACTTTAAGGTTAGAAAAAGTATGTAAACAACAGCTGGATGTTCCAAGACAGTCAATCTTGGGAAGGGGGGGAAGTGATGATATGGGATGAGACTTACACACAAATAAGAATTACTACGATCAAGAAAGTATTTAATTTTGAAGACCAGATTTGTCTTGCACTGTCCTTGTGAGTCCTGAGCAAAGAGGTTTTGAACAGGAGGAATGGAATGGCCCTACTCTTTGCACCACTGCACAGGAAATCACCAAACGTTTTGGCAGGCAGGGAACTCAGTTAATATAAAGACCCTGAGGTTCAAGTTTCTCACTCAAAACACATCAGTCTAGACAGTGGTCCACTTGGTAGCTTGCTAGCTCATCTACATCAATCTTTTTTACCTGCTTCCACTCTTGAGCAAAGGACTACTCCTTGACAGAAAGCTGGCGTACTTCTACAAAACCAACTGCGATAACAAAGACTTGACATTTTACAGAGAGAATATTTTCACTGGAAGTTCCCCAAACCACATAAACCTAAATCTCCATCCTCACTTTCAGCATTTGATTAAGAGATTCTGTGACAAGTCTGCATTTGGGTTATTTCTTTTGCTTTCTCTGAACCTAGTGCTTTCTAGTTGGCTTGGATGGAGCTGCTGAAAGCAGCTCTAGGGCTCAGCCTGGACAAATGGGTCATACGGGACCAGCCAATTAACAAGACATTCTTCACCTCACTTGACACAAATCAAGATGAACTACATAAAGATGAACATGATGGAAAAATCTGGCCTCATTTTTGCTGCAACACAAAGGTGTCCCACCAGGCCATTCAAAGGCAAAGGATTATTCCTGAGTAAATACTTGACAAACCCAAGATTAATCAGCCCCACTCAGGCATTTTATAGAATCTGATCCATGGATCTCCCAAGGATAAGAAAAATCAGGACCTGAAAGGACAAAAAGTCCTCAGGGTGGCAACCATGGAAGAATCATTATCCCTGTATAGTGCATTAATCCCACAAAAGAAGGTACTCACAAAGCTAGTTTTAGGCATAGGAATCCAGTACCCTGGGTTCTACAGACACCAGACAAAAAGCTCCCTAGACAGACGATGCAGAGTACTGACGTCTGGCTCCAACAGGACGTTTCAGAACTGGAGCCTCTCATTCTCCACTGATTATGGAGGAAGACAAGAAAGATAATCTTCCTTGTAAATACCTCCAAAGGCTCCAGACTGGGTTCAAAGGACAGTTGTATAATAAGATGATAACACAGATTCAACTTCCCTGTGTTTCAATATCAAATTTTCTTTACCAAGACATTGACATACTTCATAAAAATATTCAGAACTCCTCAGAGAAAAAGCACTAAGTTAAATCATTACTTCCATAGAAAATGAATATGAGACTTTACAATACATTTCTGTGCTTGCAGAAATGGGTAGGAAGACTAAAATAATTGGCCTGATTTTCAGTATCTAACTATAGATACCCAAATTTGAAAATTTAGGTCATGTGACAATCTATACTATTTAAATCTCATATCCTGGGTTACTGCAACACAGAGCCACCTTTTATTGTTCCTCTAGTTGTGATTTTAAAATGAAAACTGTTCAGGGTAAGAAGTAGATTTCTGTATTAAAATGTTCTCAAAACTACGTCATCGTATTAATCAGCAGTAGGAACTACAGCGACTTTAAACTCAGTGCATTTTATTTTAAAGAATTAATCATTAAGAAAGGCCTCAGCATGCCTGGAAATGCAGAACCTTTGCCAAGTTTATCAATACACAGAGACAAAATTGCTGTCAACCTGACCTGGACAATTGCAAAGGGTTCATTATTCATGCTCATTCAATTTCTAGCTGTTTTGCTGAGACAAGAATGTTGCTCAGTGCCAATTGAGATGGTGGTTTTGAGATGGACACTTTCCCACTATAAACTGGACCACATCCACTAGCTTATTTCATGCACTGAACAGCTGTTGCAAGGGAAAAAAAAAAAAAAAATCCTGATCCAAGCCAGTGTCCCAGAGGTAAAACATCCTGTAAAAAGAAATGGTATTCAGATGTAATGTTTAAAAAATTATGTTTCAATTTAAATGTTGGTTTGGGAATAGAGAAATACAAAGTCTCCTTTTAACCCTTCGCTTTCTAGCTTTGAAAATTACTGAACTAATACAACTTTGATCCCCCCAAAACCCCAAACAAACCTCAAACTGCTTTTTCATGCAATTTGCTACAAAAAGTTTCAAGTAAAGGCCAGATTTTTCTGAATTTGAACCTAAGGCACAAAGGTAAGAAGGAAAACATTAAGAACATCCCTTCTATGTAGCAGGTTTGAGTAGTACTCTTTGAGTAGTACCTTGAGTAGTAAACTGCACGTACAGTGAACCACAATATTTTAATAGGGTGTGTCATTGCTATGTGAACGTAATCCCAACCATTTTGTATCAATTACGTAATAAAGATATGATAATAAAGACACTTGCAAACATTTGCATTAATTACTTTCCACCATTATTCAGGTCAAGCATCTTTATCACTAAAGCTGTAGAATAAACCTTTTTTTTTTTTTTTTTTTTTTTTGGTTCATCTGTTTGCTCCCTAGGGAGAAAACGGCATACACAATTAGAAATTCTAAAAAAATCTATTTTGCTTGCATTTTTAATACGTATTTAGAGAACTTCCCAAGAACACAGCAGCCTGAAAATGGGAGAAATCACATTTCCTTTGAATTATTTATGTAGTTCTACTCCTTGAACATAAACATTTTCTTCTTTAATCATTCTTATTTATATAACAGACCACCTGTTATATTACAACAGCATCACAATACTTTCCAGAAGCCCAGTAATGTCAGAGACACGGGAGTACAACAATCCACAGCTTGCCTATTTACCTTGATTTCAGAAAGCTAAGTACACATGATGGCAGTGGAAAACACCTTAAGTGAGTATTGTCATGCTTGAAAATGCCTACCCTGTTGTGTACAGCCTTCTTACTGCTCTGGTTTTTATACGCTTAGCTGGTCACTCATGTACAACTGCTGTGGTAACATCTGCTCTAAAATTATAGCTAAGTTTTGTCCTTTTTTTCTGGACTTTTAGGGCTAAATTACACTTGAGCTGCAGAATGGCTTTCTTTGAAAACACCTTAGCAAAGTAGGACTTGCTGAAAGTAACTGGGACTTCGAAGCCACTGAGTGCCTTCTGAAGATGGGAATTGGTCTCCTACATGGTCTCTGAGCTCCAGGAAGCACAACCTTTATCTAACTGCTGTCACATATGGTTGTTACTCTCTGTACTACTTCGCGAGGGAAATCTATGCAAGAATGCTTTAATTACCCATGCAGCATATTGCATGCTTATATTAATGATGCCTTAACATCTGCAACACAAAAATGGGAGGTGCAGAGAGGTTTAGAAATGCTGTAGGATTTCATACCGCAGTATCAGCCTAACAACATTGTGATTTGTGAACACACCAGTCACCAGGTCCTCAAAAAACCCCACTCTCTGCTTCCTTCTTGGTGGCATCCAAAACTCATCTGAAAGGCTGCTACCCCTTCTGAATTCAAAGACCCATATGTGACATACTTTTGAAATGGAGAGGAAAAAAAAAAAACCCAAACCCAAAACACAAAAGACATTCCCTCCCCCAGCATCTGCCAGTTTGTTTATCTGCCTGTGCTTGAGCTCCTTGGCAGAAAGTATCTGCAAAACACATGGCATATAGCTAATGCTATGACAAACCAAACCAAAATCTCACTCCATTGAGAAGGCACAGGACCAAGAGACAGGGAACCAGGCATCTCCTGGCCTCTGTCAGTGCCATCCAACGATTCTGGACACACGTCTTGTGATTCAGGTGTGCTTCCATTTCATTTTTCACTTTCCAGCGTTTTTTTTTTTTTCCTGTTGTTTAGACTGTATGCTTGTTAAGACAGGGACTCATGTACCTCTGTAGTATGCTTAGACAGTGGGAAGAGAAAAAGGAGCTCATAGGCATCATGTGGCTATCAACATTCAAAAAAATAAGTCAGCAGTTCAGTGCCTCCCAATATTCTGGTCCATCTTCCCTAAGTAAGTATAAGCATCAGAAAAATAAGAGGAAAAAGAAAACTTCCATTCTTGGTTGCTTTAAAGTAACCACTGAAGCCAAAACCAAGCATATAAAGACATTTCTGTAAATTGTCCCTCCTTATATTCTCAAAGTGACAGATATTTTTAGGCTAGGAGAGAGAGAAGAGGAGCTAGCACAACCCAGGAGCAATAGATGCCCAGGAATGGTTGAAAATTAGGTGCTACTTGCAGTATTATCTTTAGGTCTCCTATATAGTTAGCTAAAAAGAAATGCATCTTCCACAAATGTAAATATTATCTTGCAACACTATACTTGTTTAATGACGACTGCTGCATATTAGCTATTCCCCACCTATTATAATGACACAGTGCAGTTAAGTAAACACCACTGCTGCATGAGAGAGGTTTGGTTTTAACACACGCAGATGAATTAAACTAGATGTAAGCAGGTTATGAAACAATGAGAGAATTGCCAAGAATAAAAAAAAAAAAAAAAAAGAGATTGAATTTAACCATTATTAAAATGACAAAACTTGTGATCACCAACTGTAAACAATTTTCATCACCTAATTAAACAGCCCATTAGTGTCTTCAAAAGAGATGGCTGGCGGTGGCCACTCAGAAAAACTGTTGACTTTGCAATGGTTTGTGCTCCGAGTTAATGGAGTTGATTTCAAACAAGCACTTCCCCTATGCAATTCATTACAATCGCATTAAATCCTTTGTGTAATGCTGTTCACTTTGGAATCAAAACACAAGCCCATATTGCCCAGCACGTGGGCAAGAAGCCTGCTGCCGTGTGGCACCAACCACCCTGGGTGTGCACAGAGCAGAGGGAGGAGCTGAAAGCAAGGCACTGCTCGTGACCTGAACAACCTTGCTGGATTAGGATTACTTAACGTGCAGAGTAATAAAAAATAAATAAATAAACACGCACACACACACACGCAAAAAAGTTTTTTCTTTTTACCCGCAGGCTGAGGGTAGGGGCAGGGGCTGAGCAAGGGAAGAAACAAGGAGCCATGACTATACATGTAATTTTATTGTCATTCTTACATTGAGTTAAACCATACACCTGGAAATGACGAAACGGGACCTAAAGCATCTGTTATAAAGGTGCACTGCCCATGAAAAATTAAAATCCCTAGCGAAAAGTTAATTTCCATACAGATTCTTACGTATGCCGAGTCCCCACTGGCAGAGCATTTTGCAGTTGTGAAGAATTCTCCTGTCCAAAGTTTCTCAGAGGTCTCTAACCACACATTGGCATCAATTTTTAGCGATGGGCTTAACCAAGACTCTCCGAGTACGTGCGCAACTCCAGTCACCTGCTGAAGTGATTTGCTAAGTGCTTTGGAGTGATCTGCTGCAAAAACCTGCAATTCCTTTCTGCACCACCATCCAAGCCAGGAAAGTGGAGCAGAGCAAGACCCGTCTGCAACTTGAACAAGATATTGTAAGGGTTCCCCAGCTATCCACAGAAAACAAAAAATTAAAGAGGGTGAAGATTTGTTGAGCTGTTCTAAATTATTATGAGCCATTGTTTAGAACAGTCTCCTTTCTGTCTTTATCTCTCTTAAATAGAACTGTATCTGAAAATATATTTGTTTATGCAAATTGGACATCCTTCTCCTATTTGAATTAGTACCATAAGTACATTCTGTATCAGCGCAGACATACTTGATGTATTTAATGTCAACACTGCTAGCAACGATGGAGATTGGAATTATTGCTCTGCTTGTTGGCCATGGAATAAATTTGCCAAACAGAATCAGTGTAGCTCTAGAGTTTAAATTAATGCAAGCAACACTGTTATCAGTAGTCTTTAGCCTGCCACTCTTAGCTTCTAACAGAAACATTTAGGAAAAGGAAGCATTACATCTGGCTACAGCTGCATATTACATGGTCCATTGAGACTTAGATGCTGATGGCTGAACTGAATAACAAACAGCTGGGTATAAATGCAAAGATCAGGGAATCATAAGAAAACGTTTGTATAGTATCTTTGAAGCCTCAAACACAATGATATTGTATTAGTGCTATTAGCATCACAGAATAAAATAGCCTGAGGATTGGAGTTCAACTCCTCAGCATGGGGAAACAGCAACTTGAAGGCAGGTAGCGGCAGACTCTTTCGTGACTACTGTAATATTTATATCCAAACAGTGTATTTTATTAAAAAGTTGGTTGTGAAACTACTATCAGTCCTGTCTACATTGCCAGGTAGAAGTCAGCCTGCCCCAGGAGTTAGGGGACATGCTTCCTCTCCATCCTTGGGAATGTCCTGAAAATCTTCTAAAATTAACAAAATGTCTTATTTTCAGTGCTAATGGAAATTTAAGACACAAAGATCTGAAATGAAACAAGCTTAATTCAATACAGGAACAAGCCAGTTTACTGAAAACTATTTCACTCCCTTGTAGGTCCAAAGGTTGCCAAGATGGAAAATCAAATACCAGTGTGGTCACAGCGATGGGTCTTCTCAACTGTCCTTCAGGTGTTCACAGAAACAAAGGCTGTTGTGCAGACCTTGCAATTCAGCTGCTTCACTGAATGAGGAATTTATTTTTAAGAAAAAGAACAAGCGAGTGTTATTCTATTAAACTTACTATACAGATTGCACGTTGCCAGGAGTGACACTAGACACGACTATCTGGCCTACAAAGCAATAGTACAGAAAGCATCAGAAGACCTCTCCAAGGCAACTGAAGAACAAAGACAAAAAAAGACCTAAAAATTGTCACTAATTGGCCTAAGGGAAGAAAAAAATATCTTGGAGCTCCTTTTATTAAAAGATTGTTTGTTCAGTAAGTGAATGTAAGTAGTCTGGACCTGTAAAACCTAGAAACCCACTTTTCTGTCTGAACTCTTCATACCTACCTAACTGGACATGCTACAGTTCAGAGGAAGCTTTGTTAACTCTTCTCTCTCTATACCAGAATTATCAGAGAGGGGATGCCCGGGGAAAGGGGTAAGTATGCAGCTGAATGAGTACTGGTATATAATAAGAAAAATTAAGAGCAGCTCTCCTTGTGGCCTGCTCAATAGAGCATGTCTCCCCCATACTTAAGGTCTTCAAATCTTCTGAACATTCCTGTCGCAGGAAAACAGCCACTCACATTTCTGAAGTAGCTTAAAGGCCAAAGAGATCTCCCCAAAGACATCCTGGAGGCCTGAGGAGACATAGTTTTGATTCACCAGACAAGACTGAACAGGCTTGAGACTGCTTTTTGGATTCCAGTGGAGAAACAAATATTCAGGGGGATGGTGGACACAACTTGTTGACCAAATATAACACGGGGTGATGTTGCAAGCAGAGAAAGAAAATACATTTCTAGCCTGCCAGAGTTAACAGGTGAGGAAGAAAGAAAGAAAAAATTATTCTTGAAAGGGGGTTAGCTATAGAGCCATGTTATAGTTCTTGAGCCTCAGGAGCTGACAGAAAGGTGTAGGTGACATGGCATAGAACACCCCATATAAGAAGCAGACAGGAACACAGAACTTTGCATCTTGACAGAAATTCATTTTATAAAAATAAAATCAAAGGTGGGTTACTTTCACTAGTTGGCATACCACCACACTTTTATCTGTCTGAGTCTTGATACTATTACTTAAGAAGAAACTCCCATCACGATGTTAAAACCAAAGTGGGTTTAACTTCATCAAAGAAAGTTGCTTCAATTTCTCTACTGGAAACACAGCCTCTGCCAATGTTCAAGCTCTGAGAATTCAGGAGCATTAAAGAGGCTAATGTACTTGAGCTTTGTTCTAATTACTTTTCTTAATAAGTTTTGCTGGACCACTAAGAATAGATGGTGTCCTGGGAACTCCAGCACTCAATCACCACGGCGTTCCTGGGCATAACTTGCAGCAATCAGGCAGCAGAACTTGGAGGCAGAATTACCAACTTGGGCAGCAGCTGCATAAAGCACATGGATCTAATTGCCCTTATTGTTACCTGACTGCAATATGAAGTTGCCCAGAGCCCTTCCACACAAAGCTAGATGGTCATAAACAGATATGTAATAAGATTCATATTATTTCCTCCAAATTATTTTCAAAACTAACTGCGAACCTATGAAGAGCTTTGAATAGCATCCAAATTATCACTTTCTATAGAATAAGAAAAAACAACCAGACTGAACGGAAAGCAGTGGACACACGCTAATTTTAGTCCAGACTATTTGTGCTTCTATCAATAAACTCACTGACCTACACACATGCGCTTGTTAATTGCTCGTGGATGTACAGGCCTTCAGGACCATCTCTTATTTATTTATTAGCATTCATGGGATCGTTCAACACCTCTACCCATGTTCCTCAATACAGTAAATCACAGAACCCATAACCGGATGTGCCTTTCTCATCAAATGCATTTATCTCCCTGGGATCACCCTTAAAGAGTCAAATTCCACTTTCAGAGAGGATTCAAATTTCCCACTTATCGGGGTGTGTGTGGGGGGACACCCTCAAAATTAAAGTCCATGAGACAAAAAAGAATGCATGGGTGTTATGAACAGGTGATTGATCTACTACGATTCTATGAATTTTTACTCTATAAAGCATACTACAAAACTTCAGAATTAGTTGTCTCCACCTAGTTTTTGTCTGTTTCCAGTGCTTGTTTTACATAATTAGGAAGTCAAAGATACCGATCTCTTTTCTACTTCTGATTCCTCAGCTACTGGAATGGAAGATGGTAACGTTTTGATGTAGGGAAGAGGTGCTTTAGTCCGATGTTCAGAGTTTCAGCTGCAACACTACAACTCCTTGGTGTCCAGGAGAATATTATGAAAACAGCATTTTCAGTACCATTGTTTTCCTCAAGAAAAACATGGCTTTCCATAGCATGGTGTAGTAGGAAGTTTTAACACCCATGTTATGACCTAACAAATCTTTGATGTTACCATCAATCGTGAAAAAAATCTCAAATCCATGAAAATAATATTATGAATAAGCAGAGTAATTACTCCAACTTTATTTGTACTTATTTCAATTACACATTGTAGTTCAACTAGTTTCAACAGCAAACTATTGGAAATAACAGCACTAGCTTGGTCATCAAAAGGCCGTAATTTTCAGTGAAAAATACTCTAACACAGGGTAACGGTGCTGGTTTCCTGTATCTGAAAGCTATGGTACTGGGCCTTATAGTTTGATTTTTATAAGCCTTCTAATGAGGGTGGAGAGGATATACATTCCATTCTTCAGCTGCATTTTTGTTCCACAAAGACTGCAATTTTCAGTCTCTTGAAAATGTAATTATAGATAATGTTTGCATCAGTGGCAAGAACACAATGAGCACATGGGGCATGAAAACTCCACTCAAATCACATCCTCTTAGGTTACGAAGCTTGTCTTCTGCCAAGAGTGGAGGCATTTCAACAAGCTAATGTTCAGTATGAAAAGGATTGTGGTTTATACTAACCCATACATACATTCTGCTTTTACTTTTCCTCTTATTCACCTCTTTGCCTAGGGAATCTACATAAACCATGACATAGATTAATTGGAGTTACTTTGAAAATCTGATGCCTATAAAAAATTTAAAATACAATAACTAAAAATACAGAGGTAAATCGATACATCTTGTTCAAATGACCATGCATTTTGCAGCTGCAAAAGTAAATCAAGATCAAACCAAAAAGATGGCAAGTGAAAAGGTATCGATGTTGCAAGAGGGAAAGTCAGTTAGAAACTAAACAGGTTCAGGTTAGGAGGGAGACTGAAGACTGCTTCAAAGCTAACATGATCAGGAATTTCATGAAGAGAAATCAAGCATTTGATTTGGTCAGAAGATCCACCCAGAGTAAATTATTTTAGGGTAAAATGAAATGTATGTATCTGATATTAAAAAGAAATTCGTATCAGAGGAGTTCTGCTTCATGTAAGTTAATCATATCCTAAGTAAAAGTGATTTGTGCTTCTATATTCAGTGTAACTACTCATCCGCCTCGGTAGTAAACCAGAATCAGCCTGAGGCATAAGTCATCTTGATGCTGCTTTGGTGCTACTTCCGACCTATCCATCCCGTAGAGTGCATTGAGCTCCTTGACTAAGAAAATTAACCTGCTTTCTAAAGAAAACGGTTTTACACACAGAAAGAAGAGGATGCCTATTTGCACATCAGAACGAAGAACCTACACAGTATTCCAAAATCTCACAGGTGATTAGGTGTGAGGGGCAGGCAGATCCAGAGCTTGTAGTCACAAAGTATTCCCCAACCAGCACCAAGGGACAAGAACAGAGGGCAGTCAGCAAGCTCCTCTCACTAAAGCCCACAGTTCAACTGCAAGTCTTTTGATATCATTAAACTTCCTGCCATAACAGATCAAGATGAATTTTTTTAAAGGAAAAAAAAAAAAAAGGATCAATGAACACCTTAAAACCCTGAAGACAAATGAGGATTACCCCAAAATATATTGTTATCAACCATAATTTTCTCTCCATTTGGTAGAGCGTTGTGAATCTTAGCACCAGGAGCCAGCACTTGTGTTAATTGGGAGTCTTAGCATGCATCTACCAAAATACTTGTCTTCCAGCAACCCTGGGGAGAAGCACACAGTTGTGTTTCATAAGCAAAGAGGAGAATCAGACTTAAGCTCTTGTCACACTGAATATGTCCAATCAACGTAAATTCTTTATCTTTATTTGTTCGCAGTGTGTTTGGATCACAGATACAGAGTGCTTTGAAATCAAAGGGAGTCTGCCCATGGACTCAACAAGCCTTGGATTCAGTTCTTAATTCATGAATAAAAAACAGTCTTTCTGGAATCTGAATCTCTGAGCTGATTCTAAACCACTCATGCTAGTTGAGTTTTACCACCAGTTTCATTGTATATAAAGTCAAGCACTTATAGAAAGGGCCATCGTCTACTGAAGCCTGCATATGTCTTCCTGCTGCATCATCTAACTTGCAGCTGTGTATGGTGACTGTATAGGGCAATACTGTTCCCCTTAATGATAAAAGTTTCACCTAAACACCTCAACATTAAATCAACTCTCACACACACAGTCTGTCAAACATATAACTTGGGAGAATTGTTTAAAATTTGCTGAATTTAAGTCCTACCGAGTTCAACCAGGTCTTCTTTCAATGCTCAGTATTCCTGGCTGAAACTCCCAGCTTATCATGTGGAATTAACAGATGCCCTTGAGGAAGGCATATTACGTAGATCCACAGTGATGTGCACTGGGTAAGTAGGGCAACTTGTGTTGTGGAAGAAAAAAACAAAACATGATAGTATTGTATTTGGTTCACATCTGTTGTACGAGACTGTTTAAAAAACAGAGCTGAGAGAACCTAATAAAACATCCACTACAGAAATGCAAGAAAACCTACTATATTTTGTCAAGCAACATTTTTATTGGACAACAGATCCCCAGAAGACCTAGAAAATCACAGGCAGGGCTGATAATTCCAATACGTTAGGTTAGTGAGCACAGACCAAAAATGATGGTCATACTTCCAGGGACTTTTCAGACATGAGCCACTAGCTGGGTAGTAGAAATACAAACTCATTAAGCAGTTCAGATCTAAATTCTAGGTGGTTCTCCAAGTTCAATGAGGTTTCTATTACCTATTTTATCAGAGGAGGAAAATAAAAATGTGTTTTGTAGATATTTACAGGAACTTCTTCCAACGGAGAACCTTGGTGGGAATCACAGAGGTGTTTGCTTGAATATTGAATAGATGGTGATAAGGGAGAGCAGAGCAGGGTAGTTCTTACCTTGAGAGGTAGGAAAGGGTGGGGGGAAGGCTTCTTGCAGGCTTGCAACATGGAGCAGAGCATGCTGAAGGTTCCCAGCATTTTAAACAGATATAAGCAGGGCAAATTGCATATGTCAAGGACAGAGAAAAATATGACATGAAGTGGTAAGAGACTGGAAAAAGAATTTTAGCTATGTTGATGGATTTTTAAAGTGCTAGGTGCTAAGCTTCTTCACTGATAAACAAAGAAAAAAAAAGTTTTTCAGCTAGATCTATGAGGGTTTTCATTATTTACAGCATATTATAGGATTGGATAAAAGGGCTTTGTTTGCTGGTTCCTGGCAATGTGATTATTTGCTGTTAAATATTTACAGATTTTTTTGCCCAAAGAGTTTTGGGGAAGGAGAGGGAAGTTGATTTATTTCCTTCTAAGTTTCCATGAAGCCTTCCAGGTTCACATTCAGAAACGACCAGCAGCAATTTCACATTTTGTGGGATTTGAGGCATTGCTGGTCATAAAAATAAAATCTTTGTTCCTGTTAACACAAATGATGCTCCACTTTTTAAATATAACATTAATTTTAAATGATTATTTTCTCTTCTAAGTAATCCTAAATTTGCATATTTTATGAAAGTCTACCTAAATACACACCTTTTTTCCCCCCATTTTCTTCTGCACATCTCCCTTTCATATTTACCTTACCCCGGGGCCTGACATCTCTCAACTACAAATTCACTCTGTATCTGTGGCTGCAAACTAGACAGGAGAATCAGAGACCCGACTGGCTGAAGTTAACAGCAGTCCTCTCCATTTCCTTTTCCACTTGCGTAGAAATGGAGAGCCTAGAGAAGCTCAGAGACCTTCAAATCCTCTGAAGGCCAGCAAAGTAAAGAAGTCTAAGTATCCCCTGATGTGGAGGTGAGGACGAAGGGAGCAGAGGCACAGAGACAGTCAAAAAGTCTCTAGCTCCTGCAGAGCTCTTCCTGGGTAGCAATACAGGCATCTTAGCAAGCTGAAAATTGTTCCTTTCTGAATCCTGGCATGTATCTCTTGCTATGAGTAGCCTGCTGTTCCTCAACAAAGATGCACAGGAAACAGCGACGCTGTGCTGAAGAACCTTTTCCCAAATCCGATAAACTGTACACAGAGAAGGAAGAAGAAATGACCTAAATGAGCCTGGAATGATACTTTGAAAACACAGGGATCAGCCAGTGCTGTTGAAGACTGCTTGGGCCAAACTAAGCCTTGTAAGCAGTATTTCTGGCTGGATAAGAGAACTCATTCCACAATGAATTACTACGTTTGTTCCAAAGGAAAGGTTTGCATACGACATTGAAGAGTTGCTTCTGTCTTACTTCACAATGACAACTAGGAACCCTACCTCAACATCTATAGGGCTGTGCTGTAACAGCCATTGCAGAAAAAAAGCTCAAAAATACACAATTTCCCCCTAAAACATTATGCTCTATCATACATAATAAAAGCATACAAAGCTTCATTCCATTCCAGTGGAATACCTCAGGAACAGCACAGACACGAGCGTGGTGAGAAGGTATTAAAGCTCGGAGGTTTTCCTATTCTACACAGCCTTGTCTTGAAGATAAATAAATGTGATTTAGCAAGTGAGATACCAGGCTACACTTAAGCAATAATGAAATCAAACACAGTTGTTTTAAAAATCTGCAATATAGTGTTGGATTTTCTTTGACTACATCTGAGCACTGTTACGAAGCTGCTGCATTTACTCTTTTCTCCACAGAAGCAAACTAACTTAAAAGGAAAAGTTGTGTTCTGTCTTCTGCAGCCAAACGATAGAGATGTATGTCAGTGAAAGATGAAAGCCCTCAGGCATCGAGATGAATCCTCCTCTCTGGCAAAGGGGAAAAGGTTCATCAAGAACAAAAGAAATCCCCTGCCCCAACATAGATGTGTGAACATCCCACAAAAGAATACCTTGCCCAATTAAAATCGACTCCTCTTCTACTCCATTATCAAGATAGCAACTCATTCTGCTAGCAAGTAGAATAGTATTTGAAAAGTTAGCCGCCTCATGTTTCCATGTCGAAGTTCACTCTGAAATGAGCGATGGGAAAAAGACTGCAAAAACCATTCATACAATTGCAATTCATGGTTCAGAGCTGGACAGCTTGGCATGGGACGCAAAGCCCAGCATTATGTATTCCTCATTCAAGCCAAGCTCCTGTAAACCCATTGGAAGTTTGGCTTGAACAAGGACTGCAGGCTATAGTTGGTAATAAAATATCAAATAATAGTGCTTTACGTGTCCAGAGATGTTCTCTTTTTCTAAGAATTGCTTCACTTGTCATCTATTTTTCCACGTCCTGCAAAATTAAATGCTAATTTTATTTCTTCCTCTTCCCCCTCATCCCCTCCCACACAATACTGATCTCCAGAAGGAGCTGGCAACTCTGAACCTGCCAGAGGAAGACAGTTCTCACCTTCCAGCCCTAAAATTTCAGTGCTTCAAAGAAGTTGCATTACATGGGTCACTTTAGGACAAGGGGAATGAGTTTTGAAATTTTCCCTGAATAGATCATCTCAACTTGTGGCTATACCTTAATTAGGCATTTATGGTTTTGTGGTAAAATCTCTGAAGCAGCTCCCAATCAGGATATTTTCAAGAATCAATTGTAAAGAGTAAATTCATACCTAAAGTAATAGTCACTGCAATTTCTTGAACATTTTTCTCTCTCTTTTTTGGACAGCAGGGGGTAAAAAGTAGTTTGGATAGGGGAGTTAAAGTATTAAAAAAAAAAAAGGTTTCTAAGCAATAAAATCTTAGAAGAAGAAATTAAACCAAATAATAATAATAAAAAAAAAAACCAACAAAAAACCCCGGAAGTTCATTTACGGACTAATGAAATTATCAACTTTACTACGTGTTTATACAGAAACATTGCAGCTAAAATGATAGATTTTTTTTTTTCCCCTGAAAGGCATGACAAGGGGATCAAGTTTACTAAAACACACGGTGAAATCAAGCGAAACTGCAGCTATTTAATTTGTGATTTCTATAGAGTTTTGTATGACAACCAGGTACGGAACAGGGTTTTCTTTAAGTGATAGCCACTTGGCATGGAGTGAGTCTGACGATGTTTCAAACTCCTAATGCTTGTCCTACAATCCATCTGTGGTAAAACATTTTTTAAAAAAAAAAGTGTTTATTGATAAAGGGCATAGTCAGATGTCTCTCTCACTAGCAATGAATTGCGGGTGAAGGCTGACAGATCCAAGCAATTGAATGAGCCAGAAAAAAAAATAAAGAGAAGAAGGGAATAGATCACTTGATTTTGTAGATTTTCAAATACAGTTATCCACTGCCAGAAGTTAATAACTTTCAATTACCTGGGTCTTTTTCAGGCAAATGAAGTGTACTTATCTCACACCAGGCCAGGCACCATCAGTACTACCAGACCAAGTGCCACTGAGGTCTGGAGTCAATGACACAACAAGTGGTGGGTCAAGCAAGCTCTGGAATTTTTTTTTTTCTTTTTTTTTCCATCTCTGAGCAATTTAGTGGTGCAAAGCTGTCGAGAAGCAAGAAATGGGAAGAGCGTATGTATATTAAACAAGAAGACAGCATTATGCCTTTGGATTAAGAGGATGAAGGATCTTCATTATTTTTCAGGGTTATGAAACAAAAGATAGCTTTTGTCAGCCGTGACTTACAATCAGACTGAAATTGCTTTAAAGGATATAGGATGTAGGAACAGAGCACAAGAAAAAGCACAGTATAGACTGGGACAGAAAGGGTCATTGTTAGTTCAAAAGGAACTGCCTGTCCTCCCATCGTGGAGATATCCAGCTAACACATAGCGACTGAACTGTGTCTGTACCTGGACATCTATCTCTAATGCATACAGCAACTCCGCTGTTGTCAAGGGACTAGTACATTTGAGGGGAAAGAAACTGAAAAAGTTGTAAATTAGTGTTGCAGTGAATTACCACCACTCTGGGAGGCAGTCAGTGTTAGGCTTTTCTGTCAGGACTATATTTTCTTTGTGATGCTAACCTGCATGGAAAAAGGAAAAAAAAAACCAATTTAAAAAAAAAAAATCAGTAGATCACTAATGTCATTTTCATGAAAGATCAATGACTGCATCTCTGAAATAACCGTGGTTATAAACTTTAACACCCCGGACTAAGATCCACAGAACAAGAGAAATTAACAGGGATGTGAAAATCATAAACCAAAATACTCAGGTTGCTGCTGCTATTTTACTAGCCAACCTGAAGTGGCTCAACTTGCATAGGCTGACAGGGAAAGGAAGGACATGAATGCCCTGCGTCCTCCTTGGCAGAGAATGACTGCATCCCTGGTGGCAGCGGGGTGAACTGGGCACAGCTGGACACAATTGACTCTTTCCAGACTAACCTGGGCACAGCTGGACACATTTATCTCTTCCAGACTGACCTGGGCACAGCTGGATACAATCACATCCCTTCCAGCCTCCCCGAAGGCAGCAGGGCTGGTACGTTTACAGGCACAGTGTAAGCCTCTCCCTGCTCCTAAACCATGAGCTCGTTCCTTCAGGTGTGAGAATATGCTGCCCCTGATAGTAAGCAATGATTAAGGTCACAAAATACCACTCAGGAGGCCAACATGGAGTCCTTCCCCCTGCTCCTGCACCAATGTTTCTTCTGGAGCATTGCTTTTGAACTTGGCTTTCTGGCATCCTGGCTTGTGTCAGCAACAGCGTGGCCAGCAGGGACGGGGAAGGGATCGTCCCCCTGTGCTCGGCACTGGGGAGGCCACACCTTGAATACCTTGTTCAGTTTTGGGCCCCTCACTACAAGAAAGACATTGAGATGCTGGTGAGTGTCCAGAGAAAAGCAACGAAGCTGGTGAAGGTTCTAGAGCACGAGCGTTACGGGGAGTGCCTGAGGGAACTGGGGTGGATTAGCCTGGAGACAAGGAGGCTCAGGGGAGACCTTGTCACCCTCTACAGCTACCTGGAAGGAGGTGGGTGTCAGTCTCTTCTCCCAAGTAACAAGTGATAAGACAAGAGGAAATGGCCTCAAGTTGCACCAGGGGAGGTTTAGACTGGATATTAGGAAAAATGTCCTCACTGAAAGGGTTGTCAAGCACTGGAACAGGCTGCCCAGGGAAGGGGTTGAGTCACCACCCCTGGAGGTATTTAAAAGATGTGTAGATGTGGCACTTGGGGACATGGTTTAGTGGTGGACTTGGCAGTGTTAGGTTAATGGTTGGACTCGATCTTAAAGGCCTTTTCCAACCCAAACGATTTTATTATTCTATTGCCACCCTTCAACAGGCAAGGGCAGCCAGGCAAGGGAGAAGCTGTCCCAGGGCAGAGACCAGACTCAAGATACTCAGTCTTCTTCAGTTGAGCTGTAAGAGGCAAGAAAAACATAGCTGCTCTCTTAAACATAATCTGGTTTTTATATCTTTGCAAATCCAAAGGACAAAAAAAAATTTTAAAAATCACCAAACAGGCGCTACTGGTACAGTAGGCAACTCCTTTGTGAATTGGCTCATTTAGGCATTCATTTAAATACAGTAATTAAGATTTAACACAAAACAGAAGCTGCTTTCAGATGTCATTTTGAAGGCCAGATGATCTCCTCTTTATTAATATTATAATTTTAAACTATTGTCAGCTGATTTTTCAAGGATCAAGCTGTGAGCAAAGAGAATACACAGCTGAAGTGTGTCCTATTTACGTAACACAGCCTCAATGAAAATGAGAGATTGATTATAAATCTGCAATACAGAGGATGGATAAACTGCACAACTAAATCTCAAGGTGCTTTATCTGGACGATAGGAGAGAATTTATAGTTTCCGCATCTGCAATTCACCTTTTCTGTTTAACACCATATGGAAGAATGCAACAGCATTTAAGGCAACATATTTCTGAAAACCTTTATGAGAAAGCCAGCAGCTTACTGCAAATGAAAAATGAAATCCTGGAGGGAACACAAGTGCTTCTCCTCCTTTCCATAGGCATGCAGAACACAGGAACGCGGGGGAAAGCAATTAAAGTATGATGATTCTAAAGGGGAATAATTATTTCACAATTACTTGAGAACATTACATTTATTGCTCTAATTAGTTTTTATTTTCCAAATAGGCATTCTTGTTCCTTCATTTTTCTTGCACCTATGATGGTTTTTCCTGTTTTCCCACTTCTTTGCTAACGAAAGCTCAGCCTCTACATGTATTCTGTATTTTGTGACTTTAGCCCCTGGTTAACCTTGCCATGTCACCAGTTTGTTTTAATCAAAGGAAACCATGTCAGGAGATGCAATATACTTTGCAATTATATGAACGCACAAGAAATAATCCGCTATAGGAAACACAGTTTTAGAAACAAAAGGGGGAAAAAAAAAATCATCTCTCCACTTCAGAAAGGAAGAGGTTTTTATATACTTAAACTATAAAACAATGTTTTTTCTCTAGAGTGTTGTCTTGCTAAAGTGCATTCCTTGCATTCCAGGAGCTTTCAAAAACTAAAAAGATTTTATACACCTTTCCCCTATATTGGGTCAAATATTTTATATTAATCTATGAATTAATGATGAAATTTGAATAGTCCAAATGCTCATAAGATATCAAACATCCTAAAATGCCAATGAAATATTTAGAGTTATTAAAGTTTTTAAAGCAATCATAACTGATGATTAATTTGGATGATGAATACATGTGGGGGAGGCTTAAAAACTTGTGAGATCATATCATAGGAAGTGGAAGATATATTTAAATATTAATGTGCTAAGAGTTACCATAGGTTAAATACTGAATGGGGTTCTAGGCAACTACTAGAAAAGATGATGGGGAGAAGGACACCATGAAATCGTAATTACTTAATCAACATCCAAAGATTTATTTTCCTTTTGGAAGCTCTTCATCAACAAGTCAAGAATTTTCTTCCCTTTGCTTTGTTTTCCCTCAGTAGTGGCCCAAGGAATCTGTCATGCAAGGAACTTAAGTAACAAGTCATAATACTTAAAATAAAGCTATTACTGAACCAATGTTAGAATAAAATGCTGGTAAAAAGATGAGGCTATGGACTTAAAAACCAGCTGATACCCAGCTATCCATTTTCAGTTAGAAATTCATGGTTTGATATTCTACATATAAAAAACCCCAGAGAGCTGAAAAATTATTTTTGACAGTATGTTGAGATTTCCCTGCGGTGTTTTGTTCTGTTTTTTGTGTTTTGGGTTTTTTTGTGGGTTTGTTTTTTTTTTTTTAATAATTTTATTATCTCCAGTTTATGTTGGAAAAAGTCTTATTTTGCAGGTTTCATGTAGAAAGGAAAGTTTTGGATTTTTAAAGTGCAAGAATGCCCTGTGAATGATGACATCCCTAACAGTAAATACAAACAAACAAAAAGCACTGAAAAATTTATCTTCACTGCCTTTTTAATCAGCATATTGCGCATATGTCTGATTTCAACTCATCTTGGATTAAAAGAGGCAGGAATTCAAAGACTAAATACTTTTATGCATAATTGCCATGGAACCCAAGCAGTTGCACGCGTACTGTTTTAAGCATCATGTATTTAATTGACATTTTACCCAGCTTTCAAAAATTAAAGTCAAATTTGAGTTTGTCTCAGTAGTAACAAACACTATTACTCATTTACATTAAAGGTAATCCCAGGCAGTTGAAAGTGTATCATGGAATGGAAAATCTTTGGTGGTATGGCAGAAATCAACTCGGAGGGTTAGAACGATGAGTTCTAATCCTCAAAGCAACCACTTTACAACCATCCGGTTGGCATGTACATGTAAATCAGTGAAATTACTAAGCAAATTACACTGAACTCACATTTTATAACTGCACTTAGTAACCATTAACCCTCTCCTACCCTGTCCAAATATACACACACACACACACACACATATTTCCACCTATATGTTATCTTCAAAATTACTTCTTCCACACAGTTAACACACACAGGTTACGCATAACATCAGTCAAACAATTTCTGATCCTTTCACTAGAGCACTACCCAAGCGGTCTCTTTGCGAGCATTTACGATGGCTAGAGCATCCAACTTGCCATCTGCCCTCAAGAACAAAAGTTCATGCACCTTTATGCTTCGTATCCTAGAGTACCTATTTTCCAATGCCATTTCATTAATTCATTTTTATTAGTAAAATTGCCATTCAGTTACTAAGCTGACACACTGATGCCATGCACACAATTTAATTATACTAGTCATGCTCGAAGTATCTGATGTTCTATTTTACTTATATTTAGCTAGATAATAACAGCAGCAGAATTTGGAAGGAAGCCAACATTTAAGAGCAATTAACAGTCTCACAGAGGTAAGAGTGTTTTAACTTTGACTGTTATCCAGCTGGCAGTTAACTTTCACAATAGGTATGCACTGGAAGTTATTCCTTGAAAATTCTCCTTTTTAGTTGCTTGTTGAGAGAATAGATGATTCTGAAAATAATTCCCTTCACAAAGAATTTTTACATGCAGAAAGAACAGGAAGCGTGATGCTGTATCATACCAATTTCCTAAAACATCTGATATGCCACCAGCATTTAAAAAAAAAAAAATCTAGTTCTGAAAATTTTCACTGTGAAATAAAAGAGTTTTAAATATATCGTGCTAATTGCCTCACTCTAAAGTAGGAAATTCCTTTCTGCTAAAGACTGAACTAAGCTATACTCAATGGCTAGACCAGATGGTGAGGTTAAAAGTTTTGTGCAGCATCGTAACTTGGAGCATGCTCTGCGCTGCACTGTGCCACCCCGCTGAACGCTGCTGGCGTTTCGCTGCACGTCTGGGGTGGGCCAGCTAAAGGGTAAGGTGCGTACGTGCCTGTGACCCCTTATGCGTAATCAAACTGCATTCCTGTCAGCACTGATTAGTCCAGAGAGTTTGGGGACTTGCAAATAAATGTATGTCACCACTTGGCTACAAGGACAAAATAAAGATGGTTTTAAACAGAGAATTACAGAGTTTTAGAAAGGCAGGGTAGCAAAGCTTCCACAGACAGCATTTAGTTTCAAGATTTTTATTTTTTTTTTAGGAATAGAAGCTCCCTTACTTAACAGCAATTTTGTCTTTATATTAATTTGCATGCACGACACATGATCCCTTGAAATCATACATCTTCACAGTTTCTTAGATCAGCAAAGCAAAGCTTGGGAAGCACATCACAGCACGACCACTGACAATGCAGGAGGTAAAGTTTTTTTTCTTCAAGAGATTACAAAGTCCCCCCGTAAATATATGAGAAACCGGCACCAAATCCTACAAGGATGTGTGTATTTAACAATTCCATTATTAAACTTCTGTACTTAGAGATCCACTTAGAAGCTGACATATCTCTAGAGTAAATTTTGTTTCTTTGGACACACATCAAGATCTGCATCTGATGAACACTGTGTTTCAAGCTGTGTTAAAATATATTATGGATGCTTCCCAGAGAAGAGGAGTATAAAGATAGCAATGCAGAGGCAAGAGTTTGACACGGTACTCCCCCCTCGAGGGGCAAGTTGGAGATAAAGTTATATAAGCTAAGTGACAACAGGGCATCATCAGCCGCAGTTAATAGTGCCTTTGAGCTTAGAGATGTTTGTTAGCAGTATCTTTTCTGAGTGCCTGGAAAGACAGCAGGTAGAAAGTCTAATCAAAGCTGAGACGATGAAAACAAGGGAAAGCTCGGCTGTGGCAAGTCCCTACAGAGGGCTGCAAAGCAAGTGATGCAAATGTTCAGCTGTAACTTTGTACCCTAATAGTCAAACCTATGCAATTTTTATGCAAAAGGAGAGAAATACAGCACCTTTTCCAAAACTGACTGGTGCCAATAAAAACGGGGATCTTCCAACGGGAAGAACAAAACACAGCAGAGAACTCTTTTGAATTTCAGATCATGAAACAGAGACAACGGGCAGCATTTATGCAAACACTTTGCTGTCCTTCAAGGACTGTAAAAATAGTGTAAGTCATCCACACCAAGTAGCTTCTCCCCCTGCCTCTTTCCCCTCTCCCACACCCATACAAAAATCTCATCTGCCCGAACAACTGGCCACTACCGGCTATCTCGACGCAGAACGCTGCTGGTGCAAGGGAAAGCACTCCACCTTAGGAGAAAGTTTGGTTGCCAGTAAAGAAGGCAATAAAAGTCTGAATAGTCTTAGATGGGGGCACAGTATGCAACCTGATTTGTGCAAATCGCAGGTGACAGTCTCTGCTGCACACACGGGTTTATTTACACTTGTAACTTAAGCGCTGCCTCAACCAGAATAGCTCCAGTGCAGAGTCAATGCCAAAGCCTCTCGCTTCATTCTAATGTAACTCAAACCACATTTGTCATCCTGATGAAAGAAGGAAAAGCAACAAAATAAAAGACATTTTGGATACTGTAAAAGTGCAGCACAGCCCTCAGCCTTCGCATCTTTCAGCAAGTAACTATTTCCTCCTTTCTAGCTTTTATTTCTTCATATGAGACTTAGGTTACCTGAAAATCCCTGTCAATTGGCAATGCCCAGGAGAATGATAATAGAAACTTTCAGATCGACATTAATGGAGTAGAGGTGGAATAGGGGAATACTTTTTTTTTTTTTTTTTTTTTTTTTT
>NW_020799092.1:77047273-77051118 GCF_003259725.1 Athene cunicularia
TGTGTGTGTGTGTGTGTGTGTGTGTGTGTGTGTGTGTGTGTGTGTGTGTGTGTGCGTGAGCAGGGGGTGCGGGGGGGCCGCCTCGCCCGCGGGCAGCGCCCGGACAAACTTTGCGCGGGAGGGAGGGGAGAGGCAGCGAGCCCCAGCGCCCGCCGGCTCTGCCTCGGCGGCGCTCCCCCCACAACCCGCCCCGGCTGTGCACCCCCGCTACGAGTCATAAGACGGGGGGGCCGTGCCCCCGCGGAGTTAGCAGCCGGGCACCGTCGGAAAACCCTCTGCTCCGGTTCCTACGGGCACACGCGAAGTGGTTTGAACAGCCCCAGTTCTTCCCAGTACGGTAGGAAGGCGCAGTCGCCACTGCCGAGCTGGGAGCGCTGGGAACACTGAGGCAGGTTGCTCAGTGCAGGTTCTCCCTACTCAAATTCCTGCCACTCGGACCCCGGCACCCACTGAACACTCCCAAGTGATGTTACTGGCTCGCCGGACTGGCAGTAACTCTGTCCTCACTGATCAAAAATACGGATTTAAATAAGTAACGACGGAAAAATCCTCCCCCGTGCCTGTAACCTGTCCGAAGCCCGCTCCCAGCCACACCGCGCTCGGACTTGGCCACAGCCAGGACACAGAAGCGGCACCACCAAGACAGACGCACGCAAAATTCCACACATACAAATAGCTGGAGCCACCCCCTCCACGCTACCGCCCCCTGAAAATCTGTATAAATTTTCCTTTGCATCTCCAAAACCTACTTGCTTCAATACAAAGCAGCTCCAGGCAAAAGAATATTAACATATTTACGAAGATTAACTGGATGATCTGAGCAGTCTAGACAGACAAAACATTTCTCTGCATTGTGCGTGCTTCTCCTCCTGAATACCTCGCCAGGTTTCATAATTTGATATGTTCTGGATAATCAACGCTTGAAAAAGTAACAAATGGAAACTAAAAACTACGACACTTAAACTTTTCGGAGTATTCTAAAATAAAACTAAACTGACCAATAAATAAATGCGGTATCAGGTCAGGCCAAGTTCTATTTAAATTTTGACCAACGTCGGTTTGATAATAAAAATACAGACCAGGCAAATTTTCAGAGTCCGGTTTATTGCATCAAGAGACTTTGCTATTTTAAACAGTTAAAAGGAAGGAAAACCCCTCAGGCTGCTAAAATTTTTGCCTACTTTGCGAGTCTAAAGAAAGAAAAGGTTCACTTGGCCCTCAGCATAATCCCCGTAGGACAGCTGCAATCCTGAACAGATATCTATAGTGTTATTAATCTGCTCTGTTCTGTATGTTCACATACTGTCCTCATCACCATGGCACCTAAACATCTGTGTGGGAAGGCACAAAGCAAAGCTATGGCTCCTCTTTACTAAATTAATGACGATTCCTCTACGCCACCAATCCATCGCGGCGTAGGATTATGCAGCGGATTAAAAAAAAAAATAAGTGCAAAGTGGAAATAAAAGGAGAAACCAGCACAACTTTCTCCAGCTGGATGCAACCACCTGGGTTTTGATCTGAGGCCTCCATGGTGGTTAATCCAGCCCAGAGCAGAGTTGGATTAACTTTCAATTTCAAAATCTTGCCACTGCAGAAGGGGCAGGTTTTAGCTCAGAAGAAACACTGGCTGCTCAGTGAGGATGAAGATATTCTTTTAAGCAAGAAGTCTCCGCCCCCACTTCACCCTGTGCAGCTGGATCTGTACCTCTTCATCTTTTTTTTTTTTTTTTTTTTTTAAGGGACTTCAGTCTCACCAGACTGTCGCTTTTAAGGACCACAGTCCCACTGCTGCTGGATGAAAAGTAAATCCACGCTATGCACAGGATGCAAAGGAGGAAGGAGAGGATCACAAATAATTTTGCTTAAAATCTGCATATGGAATAATGAGATCTTTATAAATTTTCTCCATTTCACAAGGTGTAAGTGCTTAAAAATGCTTCATTAAAACGTATGTTCTTTTGAAATATTTATTTTCCTTTTAATTACATGTGAATTAGCTGGAAGAAGCTGTAGGGAAGCCCTCTTACTGACTTAAGCCTTCTCAGCAGTTTGTTAAATTCTAGCCTCAAATCCCTTGAGGGAATAGTGGATTCAAAGCAGCTTTTAATCATACTATAAGGAGGGTGAAGTAGTATGTAAGTAGGTCATAGAGAAAGCATTACAAGTGCATAGGTTATTGCTTTAACAACTACAGTGTAACACACTTTTCAAAGCACATTTGCTTTTGCCATTTAAAAGTTAGAGACAGGAACAGGGTCAAATGCAAAAAGAAACCCTCTCTATAAAAGATACCGAGATATGACTCAAGGAGAGCTTATAGGGAGAAAATGCATTCAGATAATTTGGTTCTCAAACATAAATTATGTAGTGTCTGCGTATGAATTAACTCTCAAATGCAGAGGGTAAGTGGTGAAAAACAGAAAATGAAACCCTGAATGTTTCACACACTGTTACAGGCTCAGCTCTGTTATTTGTAACGTTAATGCCAGTTTTTTGACCGGCACACGTGAGCAGAAAAGCAACTTTTATTAAAAATGAAGGAAAAAAAATTGAAGCTTTGGTCCATTACTATCATACAGAGGGAAATGGGGAGGGGGAATGGCAAATGAAGCTGCATTAGTTTTCACAGCATAAATCAGACAATAGATCTAACCAGTGGCTTAGAGGAGCTGCATTATTCCTGCACTGTCCCTGCCCGATGATATTAAGCTTTTTCAGCTGGTGGAGCATATGGCAATTTTGAGGAAGGAACCTGGAATTTGGAATCAGCAATTCTCGGGCTTTAATCCTATTCTAGCTACAAATGTCACCTCCTATCCATCCTCCCCTTGTTTTAGAGGCCCAGACCTTGCTCGCCCCTGCAGTCGCATTGTTTACTCTTTGTGCCTCGGTTTCTCCATACATCTAAGTGGGGCAGATGAAGCAATTCTACCTTACATTTGCAGATTAGTCACCATTCAAGCAGCGTTTCAAACACAGAACTATATGCAATTTCTCCAAACAATTCATCCTTTGAAAACCGAACACCTCTTCAGTTAAAAAAAAAAAACAAACCACCAAACCAACCCCACACAAAACCAAACCCCGCAAAAAGTTCAGCTGGAGAAAGACGGGGGTTGAGCGGTGGATTGCTGTCAAGCGTATGAGCTCACTCTGACATCACTGCCTGTGGCTTTCATTCAGCGAGTGACAAAGAGAGCAGACACCCCCTTCCCTTCCAGATCCCACAGCCAAATCCAGCGTGGAGCTCACATCACATCCCCTCTCCAGACCCCCTCTTCACCCTTTCCTTAATTGCCATTCTTTTAATCAACTTGCCCCCCAGTATTGGGCCAAGGACATGCTACTGTTGGAAGTACTTCAAGGGAAAGTTTCCGAATGACTTCACTCTCTCCCAAGCCTGCAAGGCAGTATGAAGAGAGTTCAAATCCTCTGCTTTATTCCCCCCTAAGCCAATGAACATGCTCGGGATTCAGCTTATCTCTGGCATCAAAGCAAGTTTCTAACAGAGGCGGCAGAAGCAGAGCTCAGCGACGGCGGTGTAAATTTGGAGCAGGCTCAAATGACTTCAGTGGAATCACTCAGGATCTTCCACTAATGCGAGGGGGAAAAGAAGTCTGGTCCAGATAGCGTTAGTGAATGCAAATGAGATGTTCGCTATCTTTCACAAAGAAATAACCTCCCAGGGAAATCATGAGCCTGAAAGTAGTAGCATGGCTAATAGCAGAAAATACAGCATTTTGGTTTGTGCGGCGGGATGTGAGCCTACCTGCCTGCAAGGGGCCGAGGAAGCCCACCAGCTTAGCTTTTAGTAGCAGACTTCTGAAGGGACAAGAAAGGCT
>NW_020799092.1:77051168-77156031 GCF_003259725.1 Athene cunicularia
GGGGGGGAAAGAGAAAAAAGAAGAGCAAAGCACACGAGCACAAGTTACACAAAGTATTTCATCAGAGCTAATGAATGGTGTAAAAGCCATAAACAATTAAAGCAAAAAGTAGTGCATTTCTTTAAGAGGCAAAAAGTAATGGACCTGATTCTGCACCATTTTACCATTTGTGAAGATTTTGATTATTTGTAACAAATCTGTCTTTGTCAGTTAGGTCTAACGTTGGAATAAAGTTTTGCATTATGAAGCCTTAACCTTTCGGTGAGAATTTTCTATTTACAAAGCCAAACACACAACAGTCTTCCCTTCATCTTATTCTGAGAAATAAAACAATTTGCATATAACCAAAACCCTTTTAGAAAGCAAACTGAATTATTGCTTAAAGTGGATCCATGAATTTTAAGTATTGAAACCTTAGCCACTTGTTAGGCTCCCCCCCACTTCTGTGGGCTATTGTAGCTAATCAGTAATTTTCAGAAATAAACGTCATTTAAAATTACCCTGTGGAAAGGTACCTCAAATTAAGCATTTCTAGAGCTTTCACTTGAAGCACATTGATATTATGTAAACTTGGTTGCTATAGTAAAACTTCCCACTCAGTTCTTTTTTTTTTTTCCTTCCTATTTTATACCACTGAAGAGTGATTTCATCCCACTGTGGGTATAAGGCCTTTGTTCCATTTTGTGGGTAATAACTCAATCTTTCCGAAAACAATTAGACAATATTTTATGGCGCAAGTCAGATGCTACAGGTGATGGAAGGCTTTTAGGAAAGGCCTTTAATGTGGAGGAACACCCTACTTTGCTAATAGCATGCAAACAATTAGGACAGTCAATCATGACCCCCAGGTCCAATCCTGCGTAGTGCTAGTGCTGAGCAGGACCTGGCCAGTACCATTTGCTCCAGTTGGGCCATCCATGGTGCTCAGCACTGTATTTGGCAAATACTAAAGTAGTAACACGTAAATATTTGCAAGACCAAGTCTTACTGTTCTGTTATTTATTTATAGCCCTATTGAAGAGCATCCCTATTGATCTGTAGGTGTTGCTTTTGTGTAGTGCCTTGTGCATATAGACACAAGACCAAGACTTTTGTCAACCCAGTCCTATCTGAACTTGACAACAGGCATTGACTGTTTTTTTCCTTTTTAGTTCCTTTTTTTTTTTTTTTTTTTTTTAAATGAACTACCTTGCCTTCTCACCCGCTGACTGACACCTTCAAAAACCAGGAGGGAAACTGGGGCACTGCATGCACTGGATAGACCTGATTTCCTACTAGGCAGCAGGTGCATTATTTATGGTCAAAAAAAGCACCTTTCCAAAGAACCCTGGAAGAGAGAGCTTAATAGTGCTGGATTTGGCTATTATATTATCTTCACGTGAAAAAGTATGATCTTGTATTACTTAGGCTAGGAGGAATGACACATGTGGTGCTCTTGTGTGTGTTGCTCCATCCTTACAATGTGCAAGAACCCCACTTTATGCCTTCTCAGGGCAGGGGAAAAAGTGAACTGTTTACCAAAAACCCTTCCTCCCCACCATCCAAACCCACAGGAACAACTACTAGGAGACACAAAAACCTCTCTTATTTTGTATAAATTTGAGATTTCTGAAGGTTTTTGCCCAGCTAGGGAGGCTGGTTATTGGGAAGGATGCAGGATCAGAGAAGCGGGTGGTGAGGATGGGCTGAACACAGCAAAAGGCTGGAGGTGATGCTGGAGGGCAGCTCCAACTCCAAAAGCAATGGGTGAAGGGAAGTGTGAAGTTCTAACATTGCATCAGCGAGGCAAGACATTGAGTAAGGGACATCAAAAGAGACAGGATGCCAAATGTGAACTTATTTTTAAAAACAAAATGCAAAGAAATCGGAGAGATTTATTGCAATATCTGAATTAACCTACTGCACTCCACTTCTTACAGCAAGACCTTCACAAGGTTAACCTCCATCTTCCCTTCTCATTCACTTCTACCACGCTTTTCTTTCTTTTTTTTACTGCAAATGATTGGATCTCACCTTACGCTGAAATTGTAACATCTTTTAGGTAGGAAATTTCACAGTTCTTTTTTTTGTTTCATTTGTTCGTGAAGTGCCTAGCATACATCTTGGTCCTCAAAAATAACAAACAATCACCCTGATAATATGTAAAGTAACTATCTTTGTTTGACATCATTATTTCCTGCAGACAGAATCCATTAAAGCTCACACATGAAGGGCAGAAAGAAAAGGCTCCTGCAGTAACTGTAAGGCATTCAGACATGCAGAAAACTGCACCGTGCCTGGTTTGGGGTGGCGTTTTTTCCCTTGTAAATGAACAGTGTAAGAATTGCCACACAGGTCAGATCAAAAGGTCCACCTAGTCCATGACCCTGCCTCTGATAATGGTTTGTAATGGATGCAAAGACAAAGAGCATGAGTATGGCAAGTGCACTGTGACCCTTCCCACCTTCCAGCAACCAGTGGCTGAGGGACTGCCTAGAGTCAAGGACTGCATCTGAACCAAGATGTTTAACAGGCTCAAAATCACTGATTCAATTTTTCCCCCAAATTCTCTTTCCAAAAGGAACGTTGATGAAGTCATATGTTTATTACTCCCAGAGCTGCCTGTTAAACAGGCTGTTCTTAACAATTTCAGAGATTTGGGGCTCAGTACAACAAACAGGAAAACTGGCTTTCTTTTCTGAAGCAAAACGTTAAACCCAACTCAGTGTTTAACATAAAACGTTTCACTTCAGTAGAGTCACAATAATTCATCTGCAACTTTTTTAAAAAAACCCAACATAGTGATAACACCATTTTGTAAGGGAAAAATGCCAAAACCATGAGGTTCCTAGGGCAGGCATCTAGTTTGGCATCCTTTTGCGAGAAAGGCTCTTTAGGAAAAAATTTTGGTCACTTTGGATTGCTATATTCGGGGGTGGGGGTTAACTGAGTTAAATCTATGTTCATCAGCCATGCACAGACAAATCTCCATATGATTCATTGGAGCAGCACTGCAGAACACCTGGTGTTGCCGATGCAGTTCTGTTAGTGTTTTGTTATTTTTAAAGGGGGTTATATAACTCTCTCATTAAAATTAAATGTGGGTTGAAATGATGCAGGCAAATTCTCAAGCTTTGGAGTGAGCTTCTTCCTCGCAGTTTAGCTGAAAATAGATCATTTTTAGGCAGAATAGAAGGAAAATGAAACCAAGAGGTTGTTACAGTTGAAAATCGAGTCTCTAAGAATTTAAGTTTTCTGATAATTCACCGTTTCCTTTCTAGAGGGCCTCAATTCTTCAGATGCTGACCTGCAGCTTCCAGGGAGAGCAGGTGCAGGATTTGAATCTTAAATTCACTCTGTAGCACAGCTATCGTATCATCCACAGCTATCTACACTTGCAAGGTTCAATTTCCAGATGATCTACGTTCAGGTGCCCTTGCTTTTCGCTCCTCTATTTGTCTAAAAGGGATAGTAAATTCCTCTATCCTCTCTCTGATTTTCTATCTTTTTTTTTTTCCCCCCCTCCAACCCTCTGCTCTGTCTTCCTCCCTGTGACAGACTGTTGTCTGGCATCCTCAAAGGCTGCTCTTGAAGATGACCTGCTGATTTGCTGCCATGGGAACTCCAGAGCAAGGACAGCATTTACCCCTCGCACACCAAAGGGCAAAAGAAACAGTTCCCCATGCCACCCTTCTCGCCGGTAAAAGTTCGCCCTCCACTATTTCAGAAGCCTTGCAGGGATATAGGAAGTCTGTGCCTTAAATAACAAGAGTGCTGCAGCCTCTCCAGTGTCCAGTGTCCACTGCTGAATTATTCGGAGGAAGGTGAAAAAGTCTAGTAGCATGTGTGAGCATGCAAATTGCTTTTCAAGACTCGTGGAGAAAAAGCTTAGGCAGCAAAGCATAAGACTGGAGAAAAACCCTCTCTAATGTAATGGCAGAAAGCATTATCTTTGTATAAGTGCCATATTTAAAACTTCCTAAGGAATTTTATTGGTAACCCTCTTCCTTTGAATCAGAGAGAGTTAACTTAAAATTAGGTTGTTCTACACGAAGAAGGGATGCAGGCTAACTCATCAGCCACCAATTATGCTACATGGAGAGACAAGCAAGTAATTCTCTCCATTCCCCACCCCCAAAAACAATTTTGGGTGTTTTAATTGAAATAGAAGGATCATTTTTACTTGGCTGCATTTTGCAGGGCAGCTTGTGATCCACACTGTGTCAGTCTTGTCAGTGCACTGGCAGGTTTACAGACCTACAATACTTTCCTACAAGCACCGACTCATAAGAGTCTAATCCGGTAATGTGGGCTTAATGCATAATACAATTTCATGAACCACCTAGAAACTGAGTGCAAATCTGGGAGTCGATGCTTTCCAGAAATGACAATTTAGTCATTAGTTCAGAAACCTTGAAGATGGATCTGTCTGATGTTAGCCCGTGAAATGGTCACTGATCCTTAGACTACCAGAGAAAATAAAGTTGTGCGTGAGAACAGCTAAAATCCTTTTTCCATCCTGCTTGATCTGATTACTAGTTACGCTATTCTCAGTCTCAAAACCAGATTGAGAGATGAGAAAATTAGGGTCCAGAGCAAGAATTAAACAAAATTTGGGAAAATTCCTTTCCCCTTCCACCCAATAAAGATAGTTAACCTTCAGTGCATCATTAACTTGCCAATGACAGTATTAAAGCAACTTTAATTGACACATTTATTTCTGCTGCAGGGTGAAATAACACAAAAGCAAAACAGAAAAAAAAATATAACATGAAGCTTTTTGCCATGGCAAGAGTGTTAGAGGGGGAAAAAAAAAATCCTGTTTTTATTTCCTCTGTGAGGATGCCAGCAGTCCTGTTTCATAAACTCCAGTGATTCATCACCATCCCAGGCAGCCAATCATTCGGCAGGTCAAGTAGAAATGGGCTGTAGAGCCAGCAACTCCTGCTGCCCGGATAATGCATGTCATTCCAGGCATGGCGACATGCTTTCTCAACAGCTGCCATTTTCAGTTACCTTTTCTATGGCTGACATACAAGTAAATGTGTTGGAAGCAGTAAAACAGTCATAGGAAAGCAGTTGTAAAGATAAATAGCACCTGCACGTGATAATCTCTAATGTCATTAGAGAGGAAAGAAGGATGTGTTTTGAAACAGAATTTCTTTCTTCTGAAAGCATCACTTTACTTCAGGGGGCTTATGTGAGTGTGTGTGTAACTGAGAGGGGGTTTCTTTATGCGTGTGTGTGGTTTTTTTTTCCCTCAAATAAACATCCAGACATTCATCTTGGTTATAACCTTAATAGTTATAACTAAGGGAAAAGAGGAAAATAAACCAACTCCAAACACCCAACACTAAAGAAAAAGATCTTCTCACGATTCACTTGTGAGAAAGATTTTGTATATTGAGATTTTGCTTGAATTCAGTAATGTTCACTTTAAGAAACACAACTGCTCTAATTAAGGGAAAAGAAAATTATTTTCCTCAGTTGTTTCTTTTCAGTCTTTATTCCTTATCATCTAACTTAAATTTCATGAACTACTTGTTCAGTAACTGTTCACTGTATTACATGCAGTTGAATACTTTTTTTGCAGATGGAAACTGAGTGGGAGTTTTGAGGGCACAGTACTATAGAAATAAACACCCTCAACGAAAAAAATGGTTCAACTTAAGTGCACGTGTGTGTGTGTGTGTACATATGCACACAGATATATACTTGTATATTAGATACAGAGTATGTGTAATTTATGTACATATACCATGTAAACTCACCATGCCTGCACACAAATAGTAAAAAAAATAAAATAAAATAACTGTTCCCAGTAACAGTGCTGGAACAAGATTTCAAATGCATAAGATTATCCATATTAATTTATGGTAATCTACAAATGAATGCTGCAGAGACAGTACAGGTTATCCAAAATGGTACTTGCATTTAATGAGAAACTACCACAAAATATCGTCAAGACAGATTTAGTTGCATCTTCTAATACTCCCGAATTAATATCATGCAAAACACAAAGTACAAGCTGTGTTTCCCCTTTGGAACAACTGGCTCTTGAAATGCCAAAAGAAAGCCAAGCTTTTCTCTCCATACAAAGTCCTCTTAGACAGCTCGCTTTCAGATTTCATCAACTTAGGTGTTTTCAGGGCTGTAAGCAGTGAACTTTCCATCAGCAGCATCTTCAGCTAATTAACCCTCCTGATTACAATAATTAGTATTGATTCACTCCTGAATGACTTCTTAAGTATTCAAGCACAATCTACACTTGCAGTAAAATTTCTAGATATGAATATTAATTGAATGCTCTCCTTTGTTTTTCAGCCCCAAAGGTATAGTTTGCAATCTTATATAGAATCATAGAATCATAGAATAATTTGGGTTGGAAGGGACCTTTAAAGGTCATCTAGTCCGACCCCCCTGCGATGAGCAGGGACATCTTCAACTAGGTCAGGTTGCTCAGGGCCCCGTCCAACCTGGCCTTGAATGTTTCCAGGAATGAGGCATCTACCACCAATCTGGGCAACCTCTTTTAGTGTTTCACCACCCCCATCATAAAATATTTCTTCCTTATATCTAGTCTGAATACGCCTTCTTTTAGTTTAAAACCATTACCCTTTGTCCTATCGCAATAGACCCTACCAGAAAGTTCATTCCCATCTTTCTTATAGACCTCCTTTGAGTTCTGAAAGGCCACAATAAAGTCTCCCTGGACCCTTCTCCTCTCCAGGCTTAAGAACCTCAACTTTCTCAGCCTTTCCTCATAGGAGAGGTGCTCCAGCCCTCTGATAATTTTTGTGGCCTTCTCTTGACCCACTTGAGCAGGTCCATGTCTTTCCTGTGCTGAGCGACCCAGAGCTGGACACAGCACTGCAGGGGGGGTCTCACCAGAGCGGAGTAGAGGGGGAGGATCAGCTCCCTTGACCTGCTGGCCACACTTTTCTTGATCAGCCCAGGATACAGTTGGCTCATATTCAGCTTTTCATCCACCAGTACCCTCAAGTCCTTCTCAGCAAGGCTTCTCTCAATCCCTTCATGCTTAAGTTTGATAACAGAAATACTTCAGTTTTATTCTAATTTAACAAAGATAATAGTAACATGTTGATGTTAGAGATTGTGGTTCATGAATCTGGAAAAAAAAAATAAAGACAAAGACTCCAGGCTAGTAAATATATATAATACAATTCTATTTCCTATGGCAGCATGGAAAACCAGTTCTCAGGTTAAGACCTATCCTGCTCTTACTCTGACAGGTAGGACTGAGGACGGTCTCTCTTTTTGACATTACACCTGGTCATTGCAAGAACAAATAACAACTCATGTAGAGTCTGAATTAGCTCTCAGCGCTGTTTTGGAAGCAGATGTTGCCAAGTTTGACAACTGCAAGGCACCACATTGCTTTGTGAATAGGTGATATTCAAAACAGGTAATGGTAAGGACACCTGCGATGCTCAGGCATACGATCTCTAAACATATACTCTCAAAAGCTGACACTTTAGTTAAAGCATGCTAAGAAATGGCTTGTGCACAGATTTGCTTCACCTTCTTTGATAATAATAATAATTGTTATGGTTCAGAAAGTAATATCTTAGTAATGCATAGATTTTTTTTTTTTTTTTTTTTTTTTTTTTTTTTTTTTTTAATTAGTCTTTGATGTGAGTGCAATGTCAGAAAGTACCCTTGGAAAAGAACAAAGTAATTGGCAATCCAAGGCAAAAATCTGTAGTATGTATATTTTATGCAGCATTTTATCTGAAAAAATGGGAAGTACTGTAACTTCAGTATGAACTCACCCGTGAGAAGAGTGCTTAGGAAACAGTTTTACTATTGAACAGTCCTTAAGTGTCTTGTGGTGGCTGCCACAAAAGTGGCATTCACCCTACCCTGGGCAATCACTAAAGGGGCATTTCCATGTAACTGAGGGTGAGGCATTCAATTTATTGCTAGAAAGCCCAGGCTGCAAGAGGATAGCTTGTTAAAAAAATATTGCCCTCCCTGCCTCCAGTTCTGGTGGAGCAGAGCAGAGCAGTTGTGAATGAGTTAACGTCTGTCTTGAAAGAAGTTCTTCCAAGAAAGTGAATCATAGCATGGTGCCGTTATGTGAAACACCATCCTTGCTTTCTTCATGTTTATGCACAACACACAGCACGCAAGAACTACCTGATAATCCATAACCTCTAGGCTTCTAGAGTATTTTATGTGATATTACCTTTTTGTTCACACAAATACTTTCCTATTGATTTATACCATCTCAACACACAAGGGAAGGAGATGCAACAACAACAACAAAAATGCAAAACATCATAGCAAGTGCTCAGAGTCTCCCCATAAAACATCTTTTTGTTGAAAATACATGCTCTAAAAGAGCTCTGACCCTACCAATATATATATATATTTTTTTTTTTTTTTAAGAGGTCCAAGAGACCTGTATAAATCCATATAAATCATGCACTAGAATCCAGTTTAAAAAAAAGCATGAAACCCCTACAATTAATGGATCTAAGCAAAAAATGGGAAGCACCAGTATCTTTTTTCTCAGAAAATGATTACAATTATTACTAAAAGTAATGTATTTACTTAACATATAAAGTATTTAAAGACTTTAAACAGTTTCAGAAACTCCACAGACTGATGACAATTGATTTTATTTAAGACACAAGTGGCTGTTCAAGTAGTAACTCAAATTTTTTCAAAAGCTTTATACCAATTTCTTTTCATAATGTGTAAGGTGCATGAGCATTTTGCCAAATTCAAACCCAAAATTGTTAACTGTTCTAATGCTAAACTATGGCTGTCTAAACAGAAAGATAATTCATGAAATGTCATATGAATAATTTGTTAGATTTTAGGATAGGAATCATCCAGGTAAATTATTCTGCCTGACCTTAAAAATTCTAACGTATGCTAATAGCTGGATTATAAAAATGGAAAGTAACATGGGCTCCCACTTTGAGATGTGATTTATCATTTTTATTGCATTTTCATTACCTAAACAAAATTAGAAACAGTATCTTCAAAACAGCAGTTAAAGTTGATATGATCAGGCATAAAATCAGGCAAGGGCACATTTGGCAACCGTGTATTTGCCAGATTGACAGCAGTATTGTAAGCTTTCAGAATCAATAAGTTTTCTCGCCACAGTTAAAGGAGAGGTTAGTAATAAATCTCCAACTTAATGCAATAAGCATGATTGTAAAACGCAAACCTCCCCCTCCCTGCACTATTAACAGCAGATACCAAATGAAACAACCTTCACAAAATAGGCAATACACTTCATATTCTATCGTATATACAAAAAGGTTAAGCGAAATTAAAAAGGGGCTGAGAAAAGGAAAGAAAAAAAACCCAAACCACCCCATCGCCAGACATACATTAAGCTAGTTTGACAGCACCATTGTTCAGCTGTCCCATTGTCAGACCAAAAGATGTATTCAATGCTACAATGTCTGCTAGCAAATAAACAAAAGACTACATTTTTCAAAGCAGGGTGCCAATTCTAGCATAATTCTGGGTGTATGTGTGTGTGTGCGTGTGTCTGCATGTGTGTGTCTCTGAAAAGAGTAGTCGATGCTGGCACCCCGCTAAACCTTGGAACATTAGAGATTATATGTGTAATTCCACATATGGGAATATTTAGATATTTTTAAAACATCTTCAAGTGGTAAAGACTAGGTAGAGCGTTAGTAACTATTTACATAGGCTAAGTGAAAATTAAAGTGGTATTTAGGGCACTAGCTCTAATATGGAGTCTCCCTGAGCTTTTTCCATGCTTATTCCATGCCCAGTGCATAATAATGAAGCAGGCAGAAATATTGCAAATGAGGTGATAAAAGAAATACCAGCTCTCATTTAGGAAAAAAAAAATTATTTTTTTTTTCCTCCCTGCCCTCTCCATACATTTGTCGTCATACATGAAATGTGCGATTCTAACTAGTGGAAAATGCTACTTGCACACAGCAATGCCTGTCTTTTCCTTTAAATAAGGAAACTACTTAATACACAGCACGGTTATAGTTGCAGCGGGCCCAGGCAACTCGAAAGCACGCGTTAAAACAAAGGAGACAACATACCTTAAAAGCAGCTCCTCATTTCTCATAGTAACAGCGGATTTGGGACAGCGCATGCTTTCTGCACCGATATTCTCAACAAAAGCCAGTTCAGAAGTGCGCTCAAACATCAATGCCACAGTAGCTACTCACTAATGGCTACTCTTTCTCTCTTTCTCTCTCTAGTCAGACGCTGAGTGGTGGAGCAAAGGGGCCCCTGCAGATTCACTAAGCAGAAATAATCCTCTCTGACAAGTTATGTTGTCTGGGCATATTTTACATTAATGCACTGTGCTGCCTATAGGGGTCTTGTTTGCGTTCACTCTAGCCTAGCTGGTGTTAACTCTCTTAATTACCATCCAAAAAAAATTAGCAACACCACCACCACCACCACCACCCCCCCGCCAAAAAAAAACAAAACACAAAAACAACCAACAAACCCCAACCAACCAACATATCACTGAAAGAACAGGGGAAGAAAAATCTATGGGCAAATGAGGGAACTCTTTCCCCCTCTGGAGGGATGCATGCTTGATACGGATCTTTTGTTTGCCCTGTGAACTCGGTGAATACAGTGGCAAACAGATGCTGTGGCTCATGAGGTTTGTGCACTTTAAGGGAATTGGGTTAGAGGCTCTTTCTGGGGCTCTGGAGTCCCAGATGGAGCTCTTGCTCTCTCCCTCCTTCCCTTCCCTGTTCAAGGCTGAGTGGCTTTATGGGACCTGCCAGCTCACATCAGAGAGACTGGGGAGCATTAATGCAGGCACCTGGGGATCTTCTTCAAGTTTTCAGTTTTTCTTGGCAATTTTAACCCCTCCAAAACACGAGTCCAAAATCCCTCAAATTTTAACCTCTCCAAAACACAACTCATTAACTGAGTGTGCTTTAACCCAGACCCTTACACTTTGCTTTGGCAGAGTTCTCACAGATGGGAAAGGATGTTGCGTTATTTAATGATTTGCTCACTTCCTATGTATGAAAAGAACTATAGTGTGACACTGATTTCAGGGAAACAGCCTCTTTGGCCCCGCTTGGGAGATCCACCATGTAATTTGTAGAAACAGGTTGTGGTCTTCCAATGTAGTCAAAGAGAAGTTTATTTTCATATCTTGGTTTCAACTTCTGCTGTGTAAATCTTTAAACCATGGAGCTACTTTTCAGGCAGGAGGGTAGTTGGTGTTTTTTTTTGTTTTGTTTTGTTTTTTAATCTACATCCGACACTGGAGTAAGTGCTTATTTAGTAGACTGAAAAGTCAAGAAGGCCTTGATGCTTTTTTCAGTCAAGGGCTTCTCTGCACCCCTGTGACAGTAAAATGCATCTCAAAAATTACTGCCATTTCCTCTGAGGTCCTGTTAACGTGAGAACATGCAAAACTCACTAAACAGGAATTGTCCAAAATAGACAATTAGTTGGAAATCCCAATAAGAGTCAAATACATGGAGTCTGAAACAGACCTGGACTTCAAAACTTGAATTCAAACATTCGTAGAGTTCTGGCTATGTCTGTGGTTGGTCTGAACCTCTTTTTGTACATTACTGTCTTAAAATATACTGCTACAGTATCCTGATGCAGTGCTACTGCTTCTAATTCCTTAACAGAAGTTGGCATTTAGGGCCTTGATCTTTTTGGTAAACTCGAGTCTGGGAATGAAGGCAAAGAGGGAGCAATCACCAGTATAAATATACTGATAGCAAGATCTTGCCTTTCTAACAGCATCTGTAAACTTCTATTAAGGTTAATAAATTGTTTGCCACAGAAACGATCCTTTTGTTCTACACTTCTCGTGTGAGACCTTGGGATTGGTTTCAGTCATTCTGACATAATACTTGTCAAATGACAAGTTAAAAAACAAACCTAGGCATAATCTGCTTCAAATAATGTAGAGAGACAAAGAGCTGAAGGTGGTAGTTTAGGAAACACGGATATCATGAAGGACTGAAAGTCAAGAGAAGACAGGTTTCAATGCGCTTCCCTTTTCATCTGCAAAACATGACTGGGATTCTAGTTGCTCTTGTAATAAAAATAATAAATCATTTTAATGATTAGCAATTCAAACCAATTCTGTGTTAAAATGTCATGCTCCAAGGTCAACTGAGACAACATAGCTTGTACTTCATGCTAAAAATATCTGGACAGTCATGGAAGGCGGCCAGGAAAATACTCAACCAACATGACAAACCCCATACCTCCTGCCCCAAAGACTAAATCCATTACTACCATTTCAGGCATGGCCACCAGCACTCCAGATTCCTCCTCCTTCACTGTTCACCTCCAAATGACTTGTGCCCAGCATAACTCACCGTGACGCCTGGGCTGCTCCAGACCAGTCTCATGCCCGTGAGACTGATGTATGAGAAGAAGCAAATACCAGAGTATGCTACAGAATATACAGCTGAACGGGAAGTGTCAAACAGTCTGATAAACTGCTACAGTTTTCCAAAAATATGGCAAGGATCAGCATCTTAAGACACTACCAGCTGAGGGAACAAAGCTTTCTTTTCAGACTGGAGTAGAATGGCTCACACAGAGCCCTTTGGTGGGGAATCAATGGGCTTCTGTTGGGTGGCTCCACGCAGTTGCAAGTTCTTGATCGTTTCTGTACTTAGAAAGAAGGCGAAGCAGCAGCAATAGGAAATAAAATGAAGTATTATGGAAGGACTCATCTACGGCCAAAGGAATAAATAAAGAAAAAGAAAATAAAATCCACAAAGCGGTAACACAGAGAGACAAAAAGAACCTACGCTTTCTATCACACATAATGAAATGTCTGACAGAACAGCATCTGCAGAGGGATCACAGCTGCTGAGGATGAGAGGGAATATGAGTATTCTTTTTCAATTGTAAGATGTACTAAATAGGAGTGCCTTTAAAATAATATGGCTAAAGGGAAGATTAAGCCAGATGCACAGGGCTATCTGGCTTCCTTCAAGATGAAAGTCCAGCTGTGGAATTTAAATTCAACATGAAAATTGGTTGTAGATTCATAACTGATATGTCTATATTGCAGAATGTTCTGCACAAATTACATACAGTAGAAATTTACTACTTTCATTGCCCTGTATTTAATGTAAACCCAAGATTTCTACATATGGCCTATGAGTTTCTTAAACTAATTATGTTGTGTTGAAAATCCTTGAAAGGCCACAGGAATGCCAATTATTTACAGAGGCAAAATGACCAAAAATTCTGTGGCCAATCAATAACAATGAGTAATTTATATTAATTAAAAATATGCCTTCTGCTCTCTACTTCTACTTCAGATTATTCTTTGACCATTCCAATTGCATACAGATTTTTAAAACCATTCAGAAGTCAAAATGCAATGGCAGCTTGTTACACTAAACAAGTAACACTACCAGCCAAGCAATGAACTATATTTCATGACAGAGAAATGGTGAACAAGCGTCCAGGACAATAGCTCAAAAATCATGAGTGCAATCATGAGAAGAATAGAAAGCCTTGATTCATTTTCTCATTTCACCACACATCCCTGTGTCAGATCTTATGCAAGCCAATTAACCTCTTGCTCACATCTCCATCTTTAAAATGGAAAAACCCAATAAACTTCAGGGCAGTGTGACAATAATACAGAACACTATAAACTGTATAAAACAGCGTATTATTGAGTCACATAAAAATTGAAAATAGGTCTTCTCAAGAGGGACTTGCAGTCTAAGTCTCAGTTATCTGCTGGTCTGTCCAGTTATTTAGGCTCAAATAACATTTGTTTTGTACACGTGTGAAAAGCTATTGTTTAATCTGATAACATTTTGCTGTTTTAGACGGCTAAATCCCACCTTTGAAGTTGAGCAATTAGTCTAAGCTAGTCATCTAGGGTTTCTCCACTGTCAGTGAGATTAGTTATACTAAAGAGCATTACCATCTCTCTCCATTGACTACAAAGGGATTAGATTCCTAACTTTTCGATACATATATTAGGCGAGATGAATCCCACCAACGTGTCTAAAGCGAGGGTGAGAAACCCCATGTTTCCATTTCAGCACTGCCAGCGTGTGTCCCTGTGCTCCACCGCCAGCACGCCGGGCTCACCGCCACCCTGCGCCAGCTCAGCTCAGGTTCCTTGAGCACGTCTAGCACTTCCAAACGCAGCTGTAACCTGCCTGCAGGAGTCTACAGCAATCAAGCTGCAGCTAGGCAAGACTTCCAGGTCAGAAGCAGACCTGTATGTTATACTGAGGCAAAGTTTGAAGTAGAAAGAAAATTGTCCTCAGCTTGCGGAGACTTCCCAGGGTGTTTTGAGAAAGCAGACGGTTCGTTTAGGTATCTCCTCCTGAAGTCTCCTAGAAAAATGAGCAACTCATCACCGACAGCTCTTATGTTATTAGAAATTATGGAAGAGGAGACCACGTATTGTTAGAACTGGAGTACTCTGGACCACTTCGCTGGTGAATGTGAATAGAAAGAAATGGGCTGTAACTCAGAAGACTGTACCTCATTAGGCTTTACCTCTGCTCTTACTGAAGGTTTTGTTAATTTTTATTCAGGACAAATTACTGTATCTTTGTCTATGTTTCCTCTGTTGGCTTATGGGTTTTTTTTGTTTATACAGCTTTTAAGACAGCTGTATGCGGGAGATCAATTTTGGTCCCAAACTCTAGCAATCTGACATCTAAGATACTACTTTTATCAGGCGAGCAGTAGCCATGTGGTATTAGACTGTCCTGCATTTGCTATTTGTATTACGCATGTACATACAGGTGGAGAAGTTCCTTTACCATTACAAGCTATGAAAACACAAGACAGAGACACAGTTACTCACCAGTAAGTATTTTAAAACGATTTCATGGTAAAACCTTACTGATTGGTTTTAGAGGCAGTTGCACATGTGCAGCCCATGCTGTCTTTATGACAGATAGTAACTCTACGTATCATGTGCGTTAATCTTACCCACCATATCTACGGGTGTCATCTTTGTGCTCTGGAAAAGGGAAATTATTTTTGAGCTCCTGCAGTAAAGATGCAGCATGCCATGTTTTTTTTTTTTTTTGTTTTTGTTTAAGCAGGCAACAAAAACAGTCTAACACTAGCCCACATTTCCTTTTGTCTGTTTTGGTAGATCTTTTAGATTATATGCCTACATTTCCTACCTGAGTCATAGGGGTAGCAATTACTTACAGACCTAGAGGTCAGTCTGAATGATGTGAAAGGTCTTTTCTAGACTTTTTTTTTTTTTTCACCTGGAAGCATCCAAGGAGCATCATGAAAATTAAATAGCACAGACAGAAAACACAGAAGTACAAAGTATTTCGTAAATGCTGAAGATTAATATTTGGACAGCAAGGGAGTAAAAAGTTTTGTATTTAAAGCAGATGGCACAGCTGGTATCTGCTGCTTCTCTCCATTAGAAAAGGTGTGTGCTACCTCCCTCTAGCATTCAGCAATGCTGACTCTGCATCTCAGGATCTGGAAGACAGTGGCACCAGAAGGAAAACCCCCTCCTGTTTACTTAAATGATCTGCTCCAGTGCTTCCCCCACCCGCGACAAGGAAGGGACAAAAATTGCATCTTGTGCAAATCACAAATTCTAACACATAAACACAGATCAGTGTGTTTTTAAAGACAATACATCACTTAAAACAACTTTCAACTGGCCAGGTTGTGATTGCAGACATGGCTACTCTACAAAGCAAATACTTTGTTTGGAAAGAACTACATGTCATAAGAACATCTGGCTTGCAACTAAAGGGAATGAGGGGAAAGCTGATCAAAAGAGCAAAGAGAAACAGAGGAGGCAACAGAGCACCAGATCTGAGAAAGGGGAAAGAAGAGAGAGAGAGAACAAACACAGCTGGTTATAGAATCATTTATTTTCTGCTTTATTTTAAAGTCTATTTAAGGTATAAGTAGAACCCTCTCTGTCTATTTAAGGTATAAGTAGAACCTGCTCTGTCCAAACAGGAGTATCTTTATTTTACACTTGTAGTAATGCCAGGATCATCACTTTTAGATGTGCCATGTGGAATATCAAAGTCTTTGTGTTCTTGGGAGCACAATCTAAAGAAAGTGATCTCGCACAATATATACAAATGTATAAACTGTGTATATTAACACATGAATGAACGTGAAAAATGTTAATAATTACAGATGAGAATTTAATGGCTACTCATCCTCTGAAGTTAAAATTAGAAATAGAACCACATTTAACAGTTCTATTGAGCCTATTTTAAAATGATCTTATGGTGCTCTATGCAGAGGGTTCATTTCACACATCCATGCAGTGTATCCAACTCTAGGGATGAATGTGGATATTTAAAAACAATATATCACCAGAGAGAGTGATGTTCAACGGAAACTCATGTACAAGTGAAAATGAGGAAAGAGTTTAATTTCTCTGATCTGGGATCTAGATAAGTGGATGCATCTACCAAGAGAACCTTTAGCAATGAATGTGACGTGGCAAGTGGACATTACTCCTACGCTATGTGACATGAAATATAGGTTTATTGGCACAACCCATCATCCATCATCAGTTGCCTGAAAAGATAGATAATATGACGTCATATAAGGAAGGGAAAAAAAATCTGGAAGTTGTATAATTCAAATCAGATGAAGTGATCTTCGATACAAATACTGGTTGAGAACTCTTCATTCATTATCTGTTTACAGTCAGGCTTTGAAGAAAGAATATATATTTCCTTTTATTTATGCTCCGAGTGGAAGGAAATGGATCAATTTCTATACAGTTGCTATAAAAATAAAACTAATAACTACAAAATAATTATTATTATTTTATAAATGAATTAGCACAAACACTTGTTTCAACAGCTCTTACCCTCCCTAATTAATTTTATTATATGATAGAAAAATAAAAATCACACCACTTTTTTTTTTAATACTTTAAACTCTCTACCTAACATTTTTTTAAGCAAAGGATACTCTTCCTTTGTCTCTTCCTTTTTATTGTCTTTAAAAATCTATTAACATTGATTAAAAAGTAAGAGCTGGGATATAAATCTTCAGTTAGATTTACTACACAATACATTTTTCTTTGACCTTTCTCATGTCATCTGACACTTGACAATTTCATGTAAGGTGTTTAAAAATGACTAGTGATTTTTGGTGATTCCAGTGCTCAAATACACCGAGCTTTGTAGGGCCTGTAGTTCAGAGTTCAGATGTTGATTTGCGGAAGAAATAAATCAGATGCTGTGAAAACACCCAGAAGATGGATGCACGTGAAAACTTTTAGTGAATAATCTGGCCAAACTGAAGTTCTAGGCTAAGGGATTCCTTAAAATGTCAGAGTGCAAGATTTTTAAGAGAAAGGTATTTTTATCAATGATCTGGACGAGAGGATGAAGTGTGCCCTCAGGAAGTTTGCAGATGACACAAAGTTGGGTGGGAGTGTTGATTTGCTCACGGGTAGAAAGAACCTACAGAGGGATCTGGACAGGCTGGATCAATGGGCCAGGGCCATTTTTATGAGGCACAACAAGTCTCAATGACAGACCCTGCATTTGGGTCACAACAATCCCGTGCAACGCTACAGGCTTGGGAAAGTGTGGCTGGAAAGCTGCCTGGCGGAAAGGCACCTGGGGGTGTTGGTTGACAGCCACTGGTGAGGCCACCCCTCCAATAATGTGTTCAGTTTTGGGCCCCTCACTACAAGAAAAACATTGAGGTGCTGAAGAGTGTCCAAAGAAGAACAACAAAGCTGGTGAAGGGTCTAGAGCACAAATCTTATGGGCAGTGGCTGAGGGAACTGGGGTTGTTTAACATGGAGACAAGGAAGCTCAGGGGAGACCTTATTGTCCTCTACAACTGCCTGAAAGGAGGCTGTAGCGAGGTGGGGGTTGGTCTCCCACATAACAAGAGAAAGGATGAGAGGAAATGGTTTCAAGTTGCATCAGGGGAGGTTTAGACTGGATATGAGGAAAAATGTCCTCACTGAAAGGGTTGTCAAGCACTGGAACAGGCTGCCCAGGGAATTAGTTGAGTCACCACGCTGGAGGTTTTTAGAAGACATGTCAATGTGGTACTTAACGACGTGGTTTAGTGGTGAACTTAGCAGTGTTAGGTTAACGGTTGGACTGGACGATCTCAAAGGTCTTTTCAACCTAAATGATTCTATGATTCTAAGTGCAAATTTGCTTTTATTAGTTTGTCATGTAACTTAAAAATTAAACATACATATTTTAGTAGTAAGGTAACTAGGAAAAATATTTCTTAAAGATATTTTGACAAGGCAGAGTGTCAAGACACCAAAACCTTACTGAGGCAATGGAAACGGCATAAGTAGGGTAAGTCCCCTTGCAAATAGCTTTTTGCCATGACAGACTGTTCCCACTAGCTTGAATGTTTTAGTGGATGATGTAAACATATCCTAAACTACAGAGGGAAGAAAGCTCAAGCAAAACTAAGCTATCTGATAAAGGTATGATCCCAGTTTGTGAACAAACTGGATCCTAAGTCTGAGCCCCAAAGTAATTGCACTCTGCATGATCAAACTCTTTGTATAGTCAGTTCCTTCAGACATGCTTTGGCCTGATTAATGCCACTTAAATTTGGGCACTTAACAGAGAAGCCCAAGAAGCATAATCACTTTTGGCTTTCAAATCAGTTCCAATTCAACCGACCATGAATCTCCATTTGACTGGGCAAGAAGCATAGGTGAACTAGGGTCAGCCTCAGCATCTTGGTTAAGCATAGATAACTGGATGAGAGGTCTCCATGTCTACTTTATTCACAAATCATCTTTCCAGAAGAATATTTAAGCAATGAGTGCAGACCTGGCAATGGAATCCTCTCTTGAAATGGGCTGTGCAATGCTGCCCACAGTTCTTTCTAACCCTGGCATAACAAAGATATGTGGACTACAGATGCACACATGGCAGCTCCAAAGTGCCTAGAGATTATCCTCTACAAAAAAACAGGTAACAGAAGATACTCACTTTCAGATGCCTTCCATGCCACACAACTGATAAATGCTTTTCATTCAAAGGAATTAAGATTAAGATTAATTAATATTAAGATTAAGAACAGACATATACATTTTGTCTCCCCCCTTACCAGAGCCAAACACCACCAGACTCCTCAGTATGTGATTTCCCATAAGCAGATGATCAGATACCACTTGTCAAAAACAATTTCTTTGTCTCCAGTAGTGGATTTCTTGCAACACTTACCATGTTACTAACACCGAAGGCTCATGGAATGCCAGGAGACTTTGTAAAATGAAATTGCAGTTGAGGGAAAGGCTGGAGGGCAAAGGGGTACATAAGGAAATGAGTCATTTGCCTAAATTCCTCCCACTTCAGAGCTCAGTAAAGTAATATGTGGAGCTGCACAGAGATCTGTGCCTTTTGGATATGTGTTCCCGAATCATTGGGTGCAATGTGTGGTCAGCATCCTGGTGGGACCCCCATCCACGTTCAACCAGACACAGCCCTTCGGTGCCAGCAGCGCGTTCAGTGCTGCAGCGAAACCTGCGCTCTGATCTTTACAAGTGCCAAGAAGTCTGTTAAAAAGCATTTACATGTTGCAACATTAAATGCCTGGTAAATTGCCACACCATTTTGTGCTTTCAGTGTTCCCAAATCCACGTCATTCATCTTTCTTCTGCAAGGCCAAACCCTGCAAAACTTGCTGAATGCACTTAACTCCAAATTAACACCCTGTAAAAACAGTTCCTCCCTTCTTCTCATAAGCTGTTATATGTAAAATCTACACCCAAAGCTAATTTCTTGCTGACCTTGTGCTGATTAATGCAAATTAAATTACATGCTAATTGCCCCAAATGGTTTGCATGCAGTCCAGAAATCAGTTCTTTTTGCTGGTGGTAAAACACACTTGTGATTTTTTACACAATGGTTACATTAAGTCATTTTTAGTCTTGCAGCATCTTCAAAAACCAGATGTTTTTGTAGCACCTTTTAGAAAGCAAGAAAAATAACCTAAAAAAGCATTATTAAGTTCTGATCCAGTCTTGCAGAAACCTCACTTCTACCTCTTGGGAGGAATTTTATGGCTCGTGCAGAGCTCAAGCTCCAAGATGCATTTTACAAAACCTTGAGCCAGTTTTGTTAAACCCGTCACTCCCTAATCCCCTTGTGCTTGTCAGCAGAGTACACAGGCACTTGATTTTGGACGTCTGATTTGATAAGGGGTGGGGGAAGAAGGGGGGAAACAGGGAGTGTTATTTTAGATAGATCCCTCAATATTCCTGCAATTCAAGAAAGAACAAGGAATTATTTCAGATGGTGATATGGGGCAGAAAAGCTCTTAGAAAGGGGCTGTGTATTGTCTTCCCAGATATCAGGGTTGTTTTGGCACTGAATCCCAATGCCAGTCATCACACCTGAAACATGACGGTTTGCTGGGGTTCCAGTTGGCAATTGGCATGGGGATCAAATGCAACAGCAGGTAGTGCTTAGCTCTGCAGCAGTCCCTGGAGTGGCTGACATTTAGAGTACAAATGCATTTTGGATATATATATCCCGCAGTGGGGATAAAATTTGATTTATGTCATAAGGAAGTTAGGGAAAAAAGAACCTCAAACATGGCGCTCTCCAAGAGAACAGTGGTTTCTTCTTCACAGCCTCTGCTTCAGTGAGTAGTCACACTCCACTCCATAGCTCACCCCAAAGGAGGTGAACAAGACTATGCCCATTTTATAGAAGTGGCGACACAAAAAACTTAATTGCCCAAATTTACACATGCAGCATGAAGCAGAGCTGAAAACAGATTTTACTGAGAGAAGAGCAATGCACTCGGATATTACTCCCACCCAAGCACTCAAGTCTAGAGAGCATTTAGGTAATTTCTGCTCTACTCAGGGGCAATAGATGCCCAGACCATAAAGGCACACACTAGACATACCACACCCTCTGGACCACACAAAACACCCTTACCCTGACACAAAACATGAGACCTGGCAGCAAACAGCCCAGCTTCCACAATACCAAAGGCTATAAACATTAGAGCATAGAAAGGACAATGGAAGCTGAAGACGCATGCCTTGGTCATTCCTATTCTAGTCATCCGAAGACTGATCAAGGGGGATGAACTGATAAAAAGATGACATACATATATGGTTAACTGACCTGATGCCTAAGAAATGTTCAGTTGTTTGGGTTTTTTTACAGCCTCTTCCATTATTGTTTCACTCTTGATGCTATTTCGCCTTTCCTTCCCATGTCCCTGTTTGGTCTGATTTTGGTCACAAATCTCCTTTTTTAGATATTCTTGACTGACTTCTACTGCAAGCTGAGGCTGCCCAAATCCCACGCCCCCCCCTGCATTAGATAGTACAATTCACTTGGTTTTAACCATGAGTTCAAAGTCAGTGTTTAGGAAGATTAATAAGCAATACCTGAGCACTTAAATCTCCACAATTCAGACACAAAAATGTGACCACTACCACCATCACGAGCTCTGCTCCACAGCACTGACCCTAAGGGGTCTATGCTATTGAGTAATAAAATTATTCCCCTTGCAAAGTCTCTCCTGAGCAGAGATTGTCATGTCACACTCCGTTAAATTATGTGTGATGGGTCTGTCGTTAGGATTACTCTGTAGAAGAGACAGCTTGGAGGCTGCCAGATTCATTAAACATCTTCAGTGGGACTTCATGGGCGCCTTTCACTTACCCTGAACAAACAACAAACACACCCTTTGTGCTCAAGAACAAAGGGAGTTTTTGCACTTTTGTTTGATGTCAGTCACAACTGGAGATTAAAGCTTCTGCTCTGTGGATTTCAAAGTTGTCTCCCCCCTCCAAAGCTGCTCCTCTCCCTGTTCACTAGGCACTTCAAAAAGGTTTACAGCTAAAAAACCCCAAACAGAACAATATTAATAACAATCAGCTTCAGATATGTTATGTATTTTTGGCATTTGAATGCATTTCACTTGTACATATGACTGAGGAAATGAAGTGCAGGAGTAACATGCAGAAACTGTTTTTCTTAATCATTTTGCATCAGGGACTGGAAAACTGGATTTGTAAACAGGAATTTCTGTGTTAAGATTGACGCACAGTAGGCTCTGACCCCCTGAAAAAAAAATATGTAGCCCAACTGAATCTGGATTTGGGGAAGAGCAGTTTCTGTTTTCCTAGCAAACCACGCAATGGGGGAGCTTGTGCTCCCACAAAAACCAAGTCATGGCTTCTCTTGCAGTCTCCATGCTCTGATGTGAGCGAGAGATGGATGTTCACTAGTATATACTACAGATTGTTTGATTTTGGATGTTTTTTTTCTGAAATCTGCGGTATATACCAGTGGAGAACTGTCTTTCAGAAAACGCATCCAAAACTAAGCAGGATGAGGTCTAGGAGAAGGTTGCACCCCTTGTCATCTCAGGGACAACCCAACACACATTCCCACGTAACAGGGCACCCTAGCAGAAGTCCACTACCCTCATATGTCACTTCAGGATATCTAAAGGGAAACAAGGTGAGCTTCTATAAAAGCTGCAAAAATAAGGATAGGTATTGTCCAATTCAGGAAAGACACAAGTCACCGCCAGGAAGTCAAAAGAGCGCTCTGAAATGTCACAAGGAGCTCCCAGATTTAATGTGTCCATTGTATGGGAACGTCTTTCTCCTCTTGGATCTATAGAGTTTAATAATTTAAAGTCTTATCCGTGAGGCAGGGGTTAGCAACCACCTCTCCTCTCAAAACAGCCCGAGACAATTACATGTAGCAATTTGATCCAGCCCAACTCTTCCCAACCTATGAAGACAGGTTTTTGCTTTGCTTGACTGTCACTGTCCACACCTCCAGCTACAGGAGTCAATTAAACAGAAAAGAAAATATAAACTAAATGAAGGGTCACATTCTGCTACCTAAATCCTTCAGTGCTGTCAAAAGATGGATGGAACCACTCTGAATATAAGAGTCTTCATCTTCAGCTGAGATGTCAAACAGAAGCAGAACAGGAAGGTGAGAAGGAGCCACAAGAGTGAGCGATTTATGGAAAATGTCTTTCAACCTTGTCCTGATTTTGGCTGGGATAGAGCTAATTTTCCTTCTTAATAGCTAGAATAGTGCTGTGTTTTGTATTCAGTATGGGATTTGGTATGAGAGTAATGTTTATAATGTACTGATGTTTATAGTTGTTCCTAAGAAATGAAGGACTTTTCAACTTCCCATGTCCTGCTAGTGCGCAGGTGCACAAGAAGCTGGGGAGAGCACAGCCGGAGCAACAGACCCAAACTGGCCAATGGAATATTCCGTATCATATAACGGCATGCTCAGTACATAGGTGAGGGCTGGCCAGGAAGCTGGCCTCTCTCTCTCTTCCAGGATTGTGGTTTTGGGATCTTCCCTCCTTTGGAATCACTAGCCAGTAACAGGTTGGGCATCAGACAGCAGGTGGTGAGCAATTGCATTTTGCATCACTCATTTATATATTCTGTTATTACTACTATTGTTATAATTGTAATTTTATTTCAATTATCAAAGTGTTTTTATCTCAAACTACAAATCTCCTTACCTCTACCTCTCCAATTCTCTCCCCCGTCCCCTGTGGCAGGGGATGGTGAGTGAGTAGCTCTGTGGTGTTTGGCTGCTGGATGGGTTTAAACCATGACAAAAGCAAAGGACTAAGTGTTTCTACAGTTTATTTGTGCAAGAAGGTGAACATTTTAGTGCTGCTGGAAGTAAACTCTCTTTGGATGGCTGCATGAGTCTGAATTTATGTTTCTTATAATTCTGCTATGATCCATCAGTAAGGAAAAAAAGTTTTTCACCTAAAATAATAGATTTTGTGAAACATGGTGGGTTTTTTTCTCCCTCAAATCATCTTTCTATACTGCATTTGAACTATGTGCTTATTCATTCTTCTAGATCTTCCTCACACTGGCACCACACACTGCATATATTTATTTCTCGGACAGTTGAGCCCTATGACTTGGTATACACTTTTATCCAGATGCCAGAGCATGGCTGAAGGGACAGCATACGGAAATGTGTGCAGTGATTTAAAATGTGCCACACCAGATGTTAACAGAAGCACACATGTGGATTTGATTTCTCATTTAAAGCCCCTTCTGTTCCAGTCATGCTTAGAAGTATTGAAATTGTCAACAAATTGTGGTATTTGGAACTTCTTCTGTGGCCTAATGCAGCTCTTACACAATTCTTTCAAGAAATACCATAGGAAGTTTGGTAAACCCAAGCAATTTGTGGATGACTGGGCAAACTGTGTTTTGGACATGATTTTTGCTTGCCAGTTCTTGCAGTGGTCCATCTGATGGCACCCAAGTATCTTATTTAAAGCATCTGTTTTTCTGATGATGCTATGTAAAGAACAGGCTACAAAACAAATTTCAAGTTCTTCATTTTTGACCAGTTAAGAGAAGACTGTAAATTTAACATTTACTCAGAGGTCCACCTTGCTGGTGCTTGCTTAGTAGTTCCAGTATGAAATCATCTAATTTTTGCAAGCAGCAAACACGGTTAAATCCTCACTTTTGTGTCAGCATACTCTCCTTTGGACATAAATTATGCAGAAAGCCTCACCAAAAGTTATGCGTTGACGTGGATTGGTAGCACAGTGCTTTAATGCACAACAGTCCCATCATTAATATTAGGCTTGCTTTAAATAATGAAACACAAATAAAAATGTTACCCAGAGGACACAAACCATAAAGATGTAAAGATGTAAAGTTGTAGTGTGGGCAAGAAAACAAGTTGTGTAGTTCAGAGCATCTTCATAAGCATCAAGCAAGCAGCCAGGGGATGTACTCAAGGGGTTTGTATTTCACAGGAGCTTTCCCATTCATTTCTTCTGTGTAGTTTAATATTAGAGTTGATCATGTTGAAGTTCATTGTTACAATCTAAGGCAGTGTTAAAATATGCAGATCACTCATGTGCTACAGATTTCTTACTGTACCAAAGTGTCTTCATCTCCTTATTTCCAGTTCATAAAGCTACACGGGGAGGGAGAGGGAAAGATCCTGCTTACAAATGGTACCATTTCCCCAGAGCAGCTGTTATAGGTATGGCGCTAGGAAACGTGCCTAAACCCAAGTTGCCCACTGATGGCAATCCAGGGAAGACAGATGGCAAATGGAAGAAAGAAATGAGAACACACACTGCAAGGGTCATATCCTGACAAAGTCGGAATGCAGCCAGGGAGAGAAGAAAGATCTGGGAGGAAAGAAACACTCTGAGACCCCACCATTTAAATGCTTGCTGGGGTAGAAGTACAGTAATGCCAGGAGAGACATTTTGCAAGAAGTTTTCCCAAAACCATGTACGATTCCTCTCATTAGCTTTGTCAGCTCTCATTGCTTCTACCCCGCTGCACCACTAACCCACAAGCATAGGATGCGCACACAGAATAGATGAAAGCTGTCACCCAGAAAACAAGTTCTGTGTATCACCAATGCTTGTCCTGGTGACTGTCCCTATGGGCTGAAATGCCTATGGTTAAAGGGCAACTGCTCTCTGCTTTATCAGCTCTCAGGGCTGAAAAGAAAAACTTGCCAAGTTTAGGTGCCTGGATGGAGGCACAGTGCACGGAAATACGTAGACAGCAGCGCAGCACGGAAAATCCAGTTCTTGGCCTTAGTGCCAGTCAGAAAAAAAAGACATCCTATGCTTTTCCAGAGCCTGAAATTAATACACCATGAATCAGCTGAAGAAGTCAAAGGGTTTTGGCCTCAAGGAAAGGGTTACCTAACATTTTATAATGGTAAAGAATCTATTCCATATTCTGCCCAGCACAGTTCAACTTCACTTCACTGCAAAGTTCTTTGAAGCCCTTGACCTCTACTTTCTAAAACAGAAGAAGAGTAGGAAAACATGCGTTCAAAACAGATTATGATATTCAGCTGCTCCTAGGAAATTCTCTATGCGGCACCAGTAGATCAAATTATTTTTCTTATATCATTTGGTCACAAAGAATAGTGACATAATTAGGGAGCTAAATAGCAACAGTTTCCTTCTGGTAAATTTGCTGTAGCTAATTTTGTTAATAAGACTGATAATTGTTTTATGCTCATTCAATATGTTAAGTTTACCTAATACTAAAACCAATCAGAACCCTTAAATTAATTTTTGTTTCATTTCTAAAGGAATCAATGTCATTATTAATCATAAAAGGAGTGCCGAGTCAGAGGAAGATAAATCTCCTTTGGGCTTATTTGACTTTCATATTTATGGTTTGGATAAGGTTATTATGAAGGAATTTTCAAGAAATGATTGAGAAGGAAAGGGAGGAGAGTGAGCTAGAAAACACTACGCTTCAATGCTGTGCTACTATCGACTCCAGCAGAATGTATGCAAACAGTTTGATTTCTTTAAGTTCTGCAGACTTAAGCATGGCAAAAGTGTTCAAAAGAAAACAAACTGCTTAGACTTCCAGGCTACAGAGCCCCAAGATGTACAATTTTCAAACCAATATGTTCGAGAGTGGATTTACAAGTAAACAGGAGAGGAGATCTGGGGCACAGAACTGATGGGATTTTGCATGCCTGGCACTGGTGGGTTTGCTTTTAAAACATTAGAAAAAACACTCACCCAGACTACAGTTGCCTTCACTGCAAAAAACTTACAACACGGCAGCTATTTTAGCTCCATTTCTACAACTCAATTTATCTAGGATGTGGTGAAACATCCTAGATAAATGTGTCTAATTTTCACCAAGCCAGTATTGCCCACATTGCTTTTTACGTGCTTTGACATGATAAGGTCAATGCCCATTGGCTGTGTGAGGAACAGAGAATGTCATCGGTGTTGCTATTGTCATAGTAACGTTCCGACTCAGCTTTGGGAGGTGGCAGTCCTTGGTCACCATGCTGAGGAGCCACATGCTCACCATTAACTCTGTGTCTTAAAAGACAGGACAAACAGTGCTTTCACTTTAAGTGCAGTACTGTATTTTACTATTGTCTTGAAAAGGAAAACAGATGGTGTGTTATGCCGAGATGTTGGTAATAAGAAATTTTTTTTCCTAGAATTTACCATGCTTTCTGCTGAAGAAAATTTCAATAAAACCTGAAAGCCAAACAGACTTGAATGTGGACCTCAATTCTGCCTGTACCTTCCTTCAGTTACTGAAGTAATCACCCAAACTTTGAGATCCATGAAGTGTGCAGCAAATTTTCTTCTGTATCTGTCCCACCTGACCACTGTACCCACAGAAAGAAATCAACAAAACCCAGACACCCCCCCTCAACACAGCTCGTTACAACTGCATCCAACATCGCAAAAATGTTTTTTGAACATATATGATGGAACACATTTCACTGATAAAATACACAAAAGGTGAACGATTAAAACAGAAATAACTTCAGCACGAGTCTCACAAAGGCATCCTTTGTCTTTCCTTGTATCTTTTAAGAGACAAACCTATCAAAGGAAAATGTTATGATAATGTATTACCATGCTGAGTTAATTGTCAATTGCAAGTTACTTAAGTGTACTTTAATGATATGTTTAAAGCCTTATTTTCAACTCTAATAGCTATTAATGGTAGGAAGATAAAATGAAACCAATTTTCCCTAACTTAAAGTGGAGCTCTATTAAGCATAAGTGAATAAAATCCTAAATATAACAAATTCTTTAGGTATTTCAGCTAATGGGAACCCACACTGTCCATATTTCAGTCTAGCTACGTACTATTTTCCAGGCAGCACTTACATAAGATCAAGCAGTATAGAGTATGTCAGTGTTAGAGAAGTTGGATTCAGTTCTTCAAATGGTATGAAATAATTCCCAAAGACAGAGATTGCTGAACTGATGGGATAATGACATTCCCAAAGGATTAATTCAGTATGAAAACCCAAAGAGACTTTAAACCTGGTTTTCAAAGATTCCCTTCTCCACAGATGGATAACAGCGATGGACACAAAGCCAGATATAGCTTAAAAATTCCCAACAGCATTCAAAATATCTACAGTTAAGCACAAGAAAATGTTTTTGGGTGCCAGAAATTCCAACCCTAAATAATTTCCATTTACTTCAATTGCTCTGCTACACTCTTCAACACATATCTGCTCCCTTTCCATCCAAATGAATGGATTTTGCAAGTCTTGTGTGATTTAGATTATAGTCTTGAATCATGTGTTGGCCTCTAAGTCAAGCCATATGACCAATTTAAGACAGAAAAATCATTAACCTAGCTGGTACCTTCTGTCCTGGAGATAACGTGAGTGTGAAGAAGTAATTGTGAGGTGTTTGCAGGTTATTGTAGAAAAGACCTTCTTTCCTAACTCATAAATCAAAATAAATAAGATTGAATCTTTTATGGCAAACAGCAGAGATGACAGCATGACAGCTTCCACACTCTCCCATGCTGGTCTTTTAAACCTGATAATTTTATTAAGGTATTTAGGTGTCAAATAATTTAATAATAAAATGCACAGAGAAAATTGTTAGCAGTGTGAAAATCGGACCTTGTCAGTCATTACAGGTTGAGTAACTCTCCTTTACACCACACACCAAAAAAAAAAAAAAAAAATTCTTGCATTAGCACTTCTGAAACAGATCTATGAAACCTAATTTCTTCCTATTCTGATTTCATTAAGAAAAAAAATTGCAAGTCATCTTTCCTAACTTGGGAGCAAAGTACTCGTTAGGAAGAACTATTTCACTCAATCATCAGGTTTCAATATGCTTAAATTAAGATACTCCTAAGTCTTATAACTATATACTTCAGTTAGGTCACTCGAAAGAGGGAGATTTTTAATGCCAGAGATGCTGCAGTGTTAAATCTCCTTTGTGACTATTTTTCTGTGCAAGATCCCAGAAATGGGGTACAAACCCGCCAAATGTCAGCATGTGTTCTTGTTTATGGATTTTTAAGGCTATTTTTTTTTTTCCATGGCATTTAAAAGCAACCTTCATATAGCATCAGATAAACTTTATAACCAAATGTCACTACGTCTACACATCTGAAAGAACGTATGTTTAGTTGATCGTTGCTGCCCTCTAAACAAACAAAATAAACAGAGACCAATGGTAGACTTCCTCTCTTATTTTTTCCAAAAAACTTCCAAAAAGAAGGTAAACTCTCCTGAACTTGAACAATCCTACCACATGCACATGCTGGAGGCAACAGTGCCTATATGAAACAGTAAATAATGAGCGTGATTCCTAGAAGTAGGGATGTAGATCCATGCTTTTTTTTTTTTTTTTTTTTTTCTTGGGCTGACTATTCTTTGCACGTAAAAGAAAACAATATTTGCAGTACAGTAACTCCCAATATTCATTCAGATGAATGGAGTAAAGAGTAGTCAAGCACAAGACTTCCAAAATTAGCTCACAAATTGCCCTTCACTTTGTAAGGAAGGACTCACCTGAGCAAGAATTTGAAACTTGGATGTTCATGTTAAAAATCTGATGGTTTTGTTAACTAAGCTTTCCAGGTCCATTTGGACTCTCACTGGGGTAAGGCTGCAAAAAAATAGATCAAAACTAAAATGCCCCTTCCCATGGCAGCCTGTAGTAAAAGGAGAGTGATTTATACAACCTCAAGAAAGCAGTGTTCCTACTCAATAGTGTTATTAGGTTTAAGATCTTGCCAAAAAAAGCTGCAGATTTTCACTCGTGGAGTGAAAGAACAGAAGAGAGGAAGGAGGAAATTTTATGCTATGTAAACAAATACTCTACCTGAAGGGGAATTAAAAAAAACACCAAAACTGCAGTCAAATATTTACACTTGTGCAGATTCAGGCAAAACATCAAATCAAGCTGTACTGTTAAGAGCCCCATTCTCTTCCTCTCTATTCTTTCTTCTTTGCTTCCTTCTGTATGTGCTCCTCTGCTGCTCCTCTCTGCACCGAGAGCTGCAGCTACAAAGAAAGATCATCTACAAAGCTACACAGATGGAGTTGGTGGCTGGCTGCCTGGGGACCCAAGGATGACCAAGGATCATCCTCACGGAAGGGGCTATACCAGCCATGCTGAACCCTCTGTGAAATCCATTCATTTTCTTAAAAACAGATCCAAAATTATTGGGATGTTAGTTTTTTTTTTTTTGTTTTTTTTTTTTTTTCTTGCTTATATGTTTTATAAGGTGATTTAAGTATTTGGGAAGCTCCATCATTCCTTTAAAGTAAATTCTTTGTAAGATCCGATTTTTTCAGTGAATACTGTTTAGTGTGGAAAATCATGTCCAGATCTTTGGAGGTACATCAGATTGCATTTCAACCAGACATTTATTGCAAATAAAGGTCTGGATAAAAGATGTCCAAAATACTACAGACTCGTCTTAAGTTAATTTTATATAACGTCTATGTGTCTGATAATCACAGTACCACAAACACTTTCTTGCCTAAGTCTGTGCCTATTACCTAACTTCACAGTAATTGCTCCTCAGCTGAGGAAAAAAAATGAGTCAAACAAGATGGTATTAATATTATTTTAACTCAAAGGCACGAAAATCAATATTTCATGATAAGAGTATCAAACAGCATTCAAACAGCTCCTTACAGAGGGTTATACTCCCCTTGACCAAACCAGCAGCATTATTTTAAAACTGCCAGAATGACTCGTTCTGGATATGTTTGGGGGAAATAAAAGAGTAAACAATTTTTTTTTTTCCATCACAATCTAATTATTTTCCTTATCACTGCTGCTTTTAAAAACATCACAAAATAATTAAAACTCTCAAAAGAATATATTTAGAAGACCATCACATAAGAATATGACATCTTGCAGAAAGGGACTTCTCTTTATATTTAGCTAATTGATAGTTTCCATACCACCAAGTCTGTCTGTGTGTTTTATTCTGAAACAAAAACTAATTTCGTAATAAGCAGCTAGGGCTAGAAATGAGTTTCAGTGGGTCACACTTAATCCCTTTTCATCTCTCACCAAATCAATCACTTGCTTCAAAAAAAATACTTAATTGCCAAAACAAAACAATTAGCAATATCAAACAAAGCATTTTCTTTCCACACTCTCCCTCTGGTTCATCAACATTCATCCGGCTGCCTCACAGATTTTCAGATGCTCTGACTGTCCACTCCTGTTAAAGATCAATGAAAGCAACAATCGCTCAGAAGATCTGAACAATCAGGCCCAACTGGGCAGCCCTAGTTAGGGGATACTTCTGAAATATTGGGCGTTTCAAAAAAGTTTCACAGGAAGCCTGCGCTGCACAGTTGCCACCCTTAAATAAATATATTTCTTTACTTTTTTTTTTTTTTTTTTTTTTTTTAGCAACAGCTTTATCCACACTAGAGAAGTTAGGGATGAAATGGCTAAATAAATATATTTCTTTAATTTTTATTTTTTAGTGCAGGAGAAGCAACAGCTTTATCCACACTAGAGAAGTTAGGGATGAAATGGTTATCAGAATGCTGCTCCGGATATAAGAGCTGCAGGCATATACTGATCCATTTTTTGTAACATAATAGATGGGATTTTCCATAGAGCCCCAACAGGCACAAAAGCAAAAAGGGACCAGTGACACCAGCTGCCCTACACGGCGCACACAAGCGTTCACAGCAGATATTTTGCCTGATCCACGTTGCCTGGCCTCAATCTGAATCCTTCCCCCACAGCATCCTCAGATGCACCTGCGGCAGGAGCAGCTGGTAGCTCAACATCCCAGATTTCTCTTTGCAGAGCTGAATGGCTCACAAGAAGAAAGGGAGGCCACCTTCCTTCCTCCATCTGCAGTAGGGACAAGGTTACTGGATTTTATTTCACATTGCCTTGAACCAACTCACTCCTAGGAAGGGCGCTGGCACAAGTTGCGGGCCACGCAGGCAAAGTCCCATGCTCAAGCTTCCCTGTGAGCACTGCAAAGCAGAAAACCCTTTTCAGCACTAAGATCCATTATATATGGGCCTTGTTCCCACTCACAGACATATCCCCTCTGTGTTGCAGACACTGTATGCAGGGAATAGAGCACAGCTCTCCTACAGCTGCTTTATATTCCGGAGGGACATGGAAAGACTGTAATGTAAATATAATCACCCCTCTCATTCCCACACTCGCGTGTGCATTATGCGAACAACCTCTTGAAAAAGATGGGCTTGTGGATGCTTTATCTGTTGATCAGCTTTACTCTTACCACAAAACAGCTTTACACCAGTGTCAGTGATATTCTTGGAGATATTAGTTATATTACTGTAGCCCCCCCTTAGACCTACGCATGCATGAGGATCACCTCAAAGACCAAAGGGCCTACAATCTTCCTTAATTATGTCAGTATAAATGAGATCAGAATTGGGTTCTGTTGCTTCATTTCCCAGCACACAGTCAGTGTCAGCTTAGGTAACTTTTCAAGCAAGTGATTCTTTTTCAATGGAATTCTAGGGTTTTATTTAAGTTCAATACATTATAATATTATACTTTCCAGACAGGAGCAAGTCTTTCTCTTCTGGTGTGTTTTATTTTGTAGTAAATGGGCTGCCACATGTCAATTACAGCAATGTAATCGACGCAATCTTTTCACCTTCTCTGGAAAAAAAAACCCAACAACCAAACCAAAATCTCCCTCCCTGAAAGCTCAGTTCTTCAACACAACCTCCTAAATTTATGTTCCCCCAGTTATCCAAAGTTTATCCAGGTATCCAGAGACTTCACTATCCATGAAACCTAAGGGAAATAATACAGCGATCGACTTCATAGCTATTGCAATTTGACATTGTGCTTTCAGTCTCCAGGGTCTCAATTCTTACTTGAATTACACAGATTAAGTATAATGGCACTAATGAAATCACTGTCAGTTTATAAAGGTGTAAAACTGAGAAGAGATTCTCCCCCAAAACTTAATGGGTATGCAGACATGACTCTTATCAGTGGAGGCCGAGCCTCTTTCTGTACACTATTTTTATTTGGTAGACTAAATTGCTTTCCAATTGCAAAACCTCTGTTTTTAATTTTACTTATTTAGATAGATAGAAACATTTAGGCTGTAAAGAGAGATTTGTATCATTAAATATTCTCCGATTGCTTAAAATCAGATTGAGAAGACGCATTCGATTTTCTGAAGATATTCTTAAATGAAATAAGAATAATATATATAATGCATCATCACAGCTGGTCGTTTATATAATGCAACTACTCATTACTTCAGATTTTCATGAAGTTAAAGAAAAAAAAAAATCCAGTCACTCTCCCATTTTTACTACCCACCTTAATTGCTTTATACTTTCAATAGTCATTCCCTAGATCTTCTCATTCCTACCTGTAGCAATGTGGAGCAAGGCAGCCTATATTAATCTCATTCAGGCATCACTTACTGCCACTTATATAATTGCATTCTAGACAAGCAAAAGGGTTTTGGGAGTCTGAAAGTCATCAATATCTCATTTTTATCTCTGCTCCAGACATGAGAGGCATCACTATGCAGGTCTAAGAATAAAACCAGCATTGGAAATAACAGTTTGGCCTTTGGTCTGTTACAAACCCTTCTCTACTGCAAGGTCTGATTTTCGCTAAAACTCTAAATATAGGTCCCTGAAGTCTGAACCCCAATAGATAGCTGAAAAAAAAAAAAAAACCCCAAACAAGAAAACACCACCCAGCTCACTACAGAATAGCTACTGTAGATTATTGCAGGTAGTTTAGGAGTAAATCCAGCACCAAGAGAGTGCAATTCCAGCATAATCACGGCTGGCTTTGTTTACTATGTCCCTCTCTGCATTCTGATGAAAATGACACAGTAAAGTTTGTAAAACTATCAGAAAACTTAAACTAGAAATTGAGGGAGCAGTCCCATGTATTGTGACTGACTTAGTAAAGTCTTACTTTCTCTTGACGCGCGTTGACTTCACTCACCATGTTGCACTCCCCAGGCTTTGATCCTGACAGCATCTCTCAGAGCCAGGCTCCCTAATTTTACCAGATGTGTGCACACATTCATCTTCAAACTGTTGATAAAGTACATGACTGTTGTCTGAATCCCATCTTAGATCTGCGACTCCTTTGTAGGGCAGGTTCATATTATAATCGTGCAAAACACCTTAGAAACAGTGTTTTGAAGAAAGAGATTTTAATAATTAATTCTGTCTATATAAGTCCCCTACATCACTTGTAAAATCAGTGTATTAATTAGCGCTTGTTTGTGGCAGCTTTACAGGAGCAACAACTTTCTCTCCCTGGCCCCCTCTCTTACAGCGTGCACTAGTGGGACAGACTCATGCTCCTGCACATCCCTCTCTCCTGTGGCTGCACCCCCAGAACAGCTAACAACTTCGTTTTAGAAAACCACAGCACTGGAAAAGCAATGCCATGAAATTTCAATGCTCAATTAATAGTTGGCAAAGATTCACCGGGGTTTAGTCATATTCTTATGCCGACGCCTCCATCTCTCCCCGAGACAGTAAGAGTCACCTGAAAGACACTGCTGCAAAGTAAACTAGTTAGCAGCTAAATCAGAAATAGTTTTTATTAACTGTCATTTCAGAAGGATACCATTTCAGCTGCAAGGACCCTTATGTTTATGAATGTACTACAAAACCCTGAAACAATTTATGTTTATTTATGTCCAGAAGTTGCTATAAATAAAAAAAAAAATCACTTCTAAGACATAACACTGCTACCGCTTTTCTCCAGCAGCCTTCAAAAATCCCCAGCATTTTAATTGATGATTTATTTTTTTTTTTTAAATTTCTGTTTTTCTTTTGCTTGTTTGGTTTTTTTCAAGCTGTATATTCAATTATCTCTGTAGAGTGGCATGAATGCAAGAGAAAGAAGTTGATGGCAAAATGTTTGCTCAGTTCAAACAGCATCACATGATGCTACAGTCAGGATGGCATGCCTTTGAAAAGGCACTGTCAGAAATCTGAAGGCTTCGGTATATTCTTCATCTAATGTCTGTTTTGGATGGGACTTACAAAAGACACTCTGCACTTTGATCAGGGAGTTATATTTAGAAAGGACTACACGAGCCAAATGATTTTTCCAACATATTCATGCCTTGTTTTCTGTCCACTGACTATCCAAATAGGTCCCTGGATGATGATAAATGAAGGCACTTGCTTTAAAAGAAAAAAAAAAAAGCATAGCCCATCACTAATCAGATAAAACGAGAGATATTATTTATACTGAGGATGTACTGCTTTTGCATAACTTCAGAGGCCTCGGTTTCTCAAAACACTGTGCTCATCTCTAGTCAGCGAGACTTAAACAAATGCTGACACGCTTTACTGAAACATGGCCTTAAACCAACATTCAAAATAAAAAAGAAAAAAAAACCACTACAGAAGACACCAGGCACCCTTTGAGTTTTATTCCTACTTAATAGACAGACAGGCAGAAAGAATAGAAAAGATACAAGATTGGAATGTGCAAGGTGTTGGAAGTACAAACCAGAGGATCTGGTTCCAACATCTTTTGCAATACTACTGGGCTACACTGATCCTTTTTTTTTATTAATAAGAAAATATATAAATCTACTATGATAAGTAACAAATTTTGTCACATTGCAATGACTGGAAGACAATCCTCATAGAAATCAAAGAATTGTGTCTTAGATTTTTATTCCAGTGGTATATGGTTGAGCTATCGTGTTATCTTGTTATCTGTTGCCTGAAATTTTGCAGAATATCTTGACTGCTGTCTGCATTTGCATTGCTGACTGATGCAGCATAGGAGAAGGAATTTCAACATGACGGCAATGATGAGAAGGTAGCTATCAAAGATAGAGTCTTCAGAGAAGTCAGTGTTGGCTTCCACTAAACAGAATGTTAAGATTTCCTATTTCAATGGGAACAGTATCAAGTTCATCTTAAGAACTGCAGAGAGCTGGTTCAGCCCATGAATCTTTGGCTATATTTTAATTTTGCTGTCTCTCCTTGGTCTTCTAATCCAGTGAATTCCTATAAAACCAGCTTAAAAGTTCTGAAGTTTGGTTTTGCTTGGGTTTTTTTAACCTTACTTAGTAAAATGATCAAGCCCCCCAAAACTTGTCTAAACAACATGTTAAAACACAGGTCAGAAATGTAAAAGATAATTACAAATAATACCAAAAAGAAAAATTAAAATTTTCAGAGTCTGTGTTGCAAGAAAAATTCAGAGCAATTTCACACCGTATCTGTCACTGAAATATGGCAGTGATCAATACGTAAAAAAAAAAAAAAAGTCTGAAAATCAAACTATTAAAAAAATTATTTCTAGCATTTACATCAGTTTACTGGCATGGAAATCACCTAAACTATCTATTTTAGCAGAGCAACAACACTTTAGAGCAGGCTGAGGATGTGACAGGTACGAGGTCTATTATTTCACTTGGATTTAACCGGATAGAACAGCTTTCAAAGTGCATTACTGATAAGGGATGGTTTGATATGAACAGCCTAACTTTATTAGAGGCTCAGCTGATTCAGAGGCCCAGAAATAAGGTAGCTGAAAATCCCCCCCCGTTCTTTGATAACTTCAGCACTGTATAAGAACAAGAGACTGATGAGATGCTGATAAATAACAACCAACGTTAGAGGAAGGAAATCAGTTATGTACATTGTCATGAACAGTTTTTCCAGCTTTTGAATACAAGGATATTAACTTTCTAAACATAGGTAGTTTTGAAAGCCCAAAGCAAGTAAAACTCAAATATTTACAAGCACTGTAATCTTGGTATGGTATTAAAAGAGGAACAGATCACTCCTTGTTTCTCTCAAGCATCTCCAAGCTTCTATGACAGAAGTTTCTTACTTTACCGTCTTCACTGCATGTACTTCAAAGCTCAATTGAATATGGTTATTAAATAATTCCCACCTTTAACAACCAACAGTTCAAAGACCCATTAAATGGATGAAGTTAAAGGCAACAACCTTAAGTGTGAAATATTAAAAAAAAAAAAAAAGTTGCACTATTGACTAAAGCAGACCGAGTTACTTACAAGGAAGGCTAATCCATTCGACCTGCTAAAGCTATATTTCACATTTGATTAAAAACATGCCACTCTAAGTACACAGAAAAGGCTGGAGCATGACGGAGTCGGGCCACTCCTGCTCTAGCCAATATTTTCTGTGAACTTGCGGGGAACTGGCAGAAACATTAATCTTCTTTCTATCCCCTCTCTCCTCCTGTTAAATCCGCTGCTAGGAAAACACTCTCTCGTGAAGCCCATGGGGAAGATGTCCCCGCTGAGACAGGATAAAAGACTCTTACACGACTCTTACTAGCCTGTATGGGTCCATCAGTGGCTCATATCCAGGAAAGCAATCTTATAGTCTGTTGATCTGTGAAAGAGCCCTCTACAGATTGTGAGCGAGGAGCGAGCCCCTTCTAGTTCCTGTTATAAACACACCTTTGCAAAATAAACATGCTACTGGCTTTTTGTGGCTGTATTTTACTGGATTCTGTTATCACTGCGATCACAGAGAGGTAAAAAGATAAAACAGACTGTGAAGGAATATATATCATCTTTTTTTTTATGCCGTGTACATTCTTAATTCTCTTTTCAATCCCCTGGTGTTGTAGGACGCTAAATGCACTGGAAATTTAAATTGGCATCCAGCATCCAAATCACTGAAAGAAGAAGTGCAGCAGACTAGAAAATGAAAGAAGCCAAAAGGCAAAAAAAGTGTAAGCGCAGCTGCTGGCATATTTCCCCTTTCTCTCCCCCTGTTTTGCAAGTCACACTATTTTCTAATTTGCAAGGAAAGAAATTAACCTGTAACAGAATGTCACAGTCTCTGCCACACAACAGGGGTTTATAGCATTTAAGCCTCAGTAAAAATTAATCCTAACTTGTAAATAAGAAGTGGATTCTCTTAATGATATAATGGGGCCAGCTTCTTTTCTCGTATTAAGTCTCTTGAGCAATGGAACCTATTTTACAACCACTAAAGAAACTTTTCCCAACACTTGAAATAGTGTTTTTTTGTTGTTGTTGTTGCTGCTTTTTTTTTTTTTTTTTTTTTTTTTTTTTTTTTTTTTTTTTATTAATGAAGTTCATCTGGGCCACTTCATAATTTAACCCCTTGTTGCATTTCCAAAGCTTCACATCCTTTAATCTGGTGTAGTGTTAAATGCATTTATTACTGGATCGTGCTGTCTTGAATAGAAAATGATAGTCATCAGTGTATCTTTAGGATACAGGGTGAACCTCAAAACCAAGACAAGTTTTACATTTATTTGGCCTACATTGGCAATGTCAAAAAAACCAAGCCAAGATCTCAGTGGGCTGTGATGATTGTCTTGTCCTGAGAGACAATCCACCCGGTTTGAAACAGAGTTTGCATGACACTTTGAAAACATGAATTGCTTGTATACATCTAATTGCCTCCAATGCCTGCAGTATGATGCTTCCCTGATTGGGTAAGATTCTACAATTATAAATGTGTTTGTATGACTAGGTACAACCTACCCCCCTCAAAACCTCAAACCACATTAAAAAAATCCAGAAAACATCCCAAATTCCTAAAAAAAAAAAAAAAAAAAAAAAAAAAAAACGGTCACCCTGTGCTACTTCAGGGGAACACTAAACTTTTGCAGATTCTCAGAGCTGGGATAATCTAGCCCCGGGCAACTTCACCCTGTTACTTAATTAGGCAAACATTAACAATGGGACCAAAGAAAGCAGTGTTTTGGGTATCTCAAATATGTAAACCATATTGAGAGCTGAAAAAAATCTCTGTTGTAGGGCTCCACAAGATGACTAAAAGAATAAAGCCTTCCTATGAAACCATCCTGAAAACCAAGGCAACCTATAAGAGCTTCTTTTTTTTGTGCGTCTCTAACATTTAATAGTCATGGAGCTCTTTGATATAAAGTTGCCATCTATCAAAGGGATCAGTGTTACAGAAATGGGTTAAATTTCATGAAACTAGTATGAGATCTAGCCCTTTCCGAGTTTTTGTCACCACTGTCCACTACAAAGATCTTTATTCCAGAATGTAGCCCTCCAAAAAGTTAAGATCTCCCCTTTCTTCTGCAAAAGAATGAAATGGTTCATCTTCATCTAAGAGATTCAGTGAACAAAAGATTGATTTTCAAAAGTACTTGGGTTGCTAAATCTTCTGGGAGCAAGAAATTTATTGGTAGTGACTGGGATACGAGTCCCTAAATGCTTAAATGTTTTTCTGCTATAAAACTAAGTTGTTTTGGAAATACTAAATTCAGTGCTTCCCCTTCCTTCTGTGAAATGTAATTGCTACAGGCTGGCTGAAGAGAGGATATTAACTGGGCCGCAGTTTAGTAAAGCTTATCTGCACAAGCACACGGGTAAATTAAGGTGATCTGGCTTGGAAAAGAAACACCACATTTCAGTGTAAGCATGTTTTAAAAGCTCTTGTGTCATTCCACTTACACACAGGAGATGTGGTGCAACACTGTTGGATGAAGTCAGTCAGAGCAGTGCTTTATTCTGAAGGTACGGCAAACAAAACAAAGCAAAGAGAAACTAAGGAGCAAATTGGCGGAGGGGAAATGATTAATTTTGATTTGCAGCATTCTTCTGATCGGATAAATTCAGCCCACCACATCCTATTCTTATATATTTTTTTTTTAATTTTACACGGATGAGGGAAGTTTTACATCCTGCTCTGTTCAATTCTATACCACTTGCATTCGCAACATCCACATGTAAAGTTTCATCAGTGTATGCTGTTAGACAAAAGACAACCCTGTGTATCCCTTACCCTATTTAGACTGTATTTATAAAATCCTAGTGTCATCCCTTACCCATACACACTATATTGCAATAGCTGAGCTATTATTTGGTCTTTTTATATAGCTTTTGCTGCTCAATGATAATTTTCGTCTAGCTTGTAAAGATTACCTATGCATTCATATTCCATAATTCTATCTTTCAGAGCTGTAAGGAGTTCAATTTTGATTTCTTTGAAACCAACTTCATGAAAACTGTTTGACCATAAAAGCTAATTAGCAAAGACTCTCGGTGTTAATCATCTGCAATAGACTATAGCTGGAGGATGCAAAAAGACCATTTCTTCCATAATAACTGCATTTCAGCATCATAAGCTTCATAGCAATGCAAAGGTAATGACATTTTTATTTTATCTTTTTTATGATGGGACTCATCAATATCACTATCCATTTTCGGGATTTTTTTTCTAACATCTGCTTGCAATATCTAAACAAAGTCTCTGGAGAATCATACAATCATTTTCAGATGCTAGTACACTGAAAATGAGGATTTTAAGATCCCAAGAAGCATTAATGCCATGCAGCCTAATAATACAAACATTAGCTCTGCCTTTGACTTATTCACATTACAGGCAGTTAAAAAGACCTGCTAAGACTGGTGCAAGACAAAGCAGTTGGTTTCGTTCTTTGAAACAAGGGAACTTCTGTATTCTACAATAAGGGTGGCCTCTGAGCAGAAAAGCTGGTTTGCTCCATTTGTGCGAGGTTGATGAACCAACTTTCTAGGAACATTCAGGAGAGAAAAGCTTGAGTAGAAAACCTGATACAATTTATATCCTTGGGGAAAAACAATTTTAAGCAGGGAATGGCAATATGATTCCTGGCTGACTTATTTTGAAAGAAAAGCCAAAGAATAATGCTGTACCAATCGCAATCCTGTGGCTTATACGGCCCTTGGAGATTTAAGCAACTAAAATCGTCACTAAGAGTAGCTGACCTGAAACTGCCCTTCTCATTCATAAAAACCAGCCCAGTTCAAATCAGCAAACTTTGGTGGCAACCTCAGTACTGGATAGGGAACATTCTGAGAAGCTTCACTAACCATCATGCAATTCATATGTTACTCGCAATCAATTCTTTTTATTGTTTGATATTTGCAAAGTACCACCAGTGTTCTGCACCAGCAGGTAAAGGCATGAAGAAAAGTTTCTTGTCACAAAGAGATTGCCATTTAGATACACTGTGTACTGACAAAGGAGAGTGTAATGGGAAGCAAAGAGTGAGCAGAGTAATTGAACGATGCATTTAGGCATACATTTTGTTATCTCTGTGGGGTTTTATGTTTGTTTTCTTCTTGACTTATTGAATTCGGTGTTCATACTTTTCAATCATTCATTAGCTAAACAGTTCTCTTGTGGTTTGCCTAGATTAGGAAATGAGGACTGGGACAAGCTAAAACTAGGAAAAAGGTGGTTATTTTGTTAAGCGGAGGCAGCTCACATCACTTCTGGAACACCTCTTGCTAGTTATTAGCATTTACCAGAGAGCTGCCTGATGGAGGCTATACTCCGCAGAATTAGTTTATTCTTAACACCAGTCAGTGAAGCCTTTACAGACAAGATGGTTTGCTGCAGACATTGCAAGTTGGCCAGCCAAAACTCAGCCAACCAAATCATTGGGATTTGGAACATAAAAAGAATATAGGCAGAATCTGTCTAATTAACTTGACAGATCATGGAAAATGGGCGATTCTTTTAGCATCTGTCAGTCCATTAGAAGTTATTCTGTGAGACAGTATAATGGAAAGGAATCATGGAAGGTTTGGGTTTTTTTTTTCCCCTCCTCATAAAGAGTCAACATGCCAGTTGGTACAATCCATTTCATATGACTTTTCTCCTCTTCAAAGAAGGTTTCCACACCTGAACCACTAACTCAGATTCCCTGTGTAGTAATGCCTGTTTTTTCCCCATTGAGTAGGAATCTATACAACCTATTCTAAATAGCTACCTGGGAAAAGTTATTAGGAAAAATGCCTGCTTCCCTCTGCTGACCATAGAGGAAATATTGAATGGCCAGCCCAGATGAGGACATCTGTAGTGTTGATGCCAGTATGCAATTACAGCATGTTTAGGATTCATCTAATGTCTCAATCAATACTCCATGGGAAACGTGGATCAGCAAACGTTACTAGTTTAATAAATGCCAAATCTACATAGACCCTTTCCAGCGTAGGCATCTGCCACTTACTTAGTAAGTATCCACATGGAGCCTAGTGATGAGAGAGTGTTTGAAACATGCAATGTTAAGAAAACAGGTAAAATTAAACACACATAAAGCATTTCAAAGATTCCAAATATTTAAAGCGGGTAGCTTTACAGACAGACTTTACATGACGCTACCGTCATTTAAAGGAAGCTAACAGTAAAATGAAGAGGTTGAGCATGTAGACCAAAGATGACATGACCGTCCTTCCAGCTAGGTCAAGAAAATATTTACAAGAGTGATTTTATTACAACAATGTAAGTAAAACTTCTCCCTAGCAAGGCAAGCAAAGATTGCTTGCTGTATGGCACTTTTGTTCCATATGAAATGCAGGAAAAAAAAAAAATTAGGAAATTTTACAGGGATATCCTTAATTAGCCAATAAAGTTGTACTTGTGGCTGTGGATATTATAATCTCTTGGGGCAATAATCACATCTCCCTGTGTGTTTCCTCTTAGTGGGAACAAAAATATCCTAAGCCAGCAGCCTGAGTCCAGTTGGTTTTCTCCATCCCATTATTGGACTATTATCGCTAACGGAAATAGAAACTAAATTCTAAAAATATAACCACGGTGCACATTCAGGGTCTCCAAAAGCAGACGGAGATCTTGTTAGTCAATATTATTCCTTCCTGTTGGAGCAGAAATCTGAATAATTCTTACATCCTCAGAAATGTCAGCTCAGGTTCAGTTCTAACTTTTAAACACCCACGATGCCCAAACTACCTTTTGACGTTATATTCAAGAAGTGAGAAGTTTTCAGGACAATACAGGTAATTTAGATACAGCTTAAAATGGAAGACGATGAAGTCACCTACATTTATATTCAGTGCTGATGTAAACCACTGCATGTAACATTTCCAGTCACTACACACAAATCCGTCTGGACATTTGGTGGACTTTCCTGGCCATACTTTGTTTCAGGGGCCAGTTATAACTGGCAAGGTGATTGTCATCTTACACGAAGAGGTCCTTAACTAGTGCGTTAGACTAAGTGGAAAACAAATTAAAAAAAAAAAATTCTTACAGATTCTTAAATTTATATTTAGGATAACAGTGTCCTTTCAACTATCCTTGCAGCATTACACCCAGAAGTAAATCAGAAACCACAGCTATTAGAACACGCTTACCCAACAGGTTTGGGGCCTCTTCTTTGAGAATCAGTTTAATTAAGTGTGGGAGATTTTTTTAATCTCATTTCATAACACTTTGTTTTTTATGAAGAGGGGAAAAAAATAACTTGCAAAACAAGTATCCCACATTCTGAAAGCTCTTTTTGGAACATATGGTCTTATCCTTCAGAAATTATGAGTTCTCTTGACACAGGCTGTGACAATCAAGTTGCATATGAAGTACTGCTATATTATAATTACTCAGTTATGCCAGGCTTTTCAACAAAACTTTCCCAGAAGTTCCTGTCACTCAAGTTTGAATGCGCATTCAGAGATTTGAAGCTTTAATGAGCCTTGATCAAGTTAAGTAAAGGCCCCACCCAGCCTGTGAAGCAATCTTTGCTAGCTATGCTGAGTGTCTTGGCAATAGTTAGCCCCAGGCAATGAATACCAAGTCTCAGGCAACTTCCAGAGAATTCAGAACGCTTCAGCCTAGAAACAAAAGTCTCCCGTGATAATGGCATCAACACACTCCCATCTCCTGGGAACAGATGGATCCATCACATAAAGCTTTGTGAAACAAGAAAGGAGCCAGGCTGGGAGCGTGGTACCATAGTACAAACTCTGCGTGCATTTCCTCAACACCTTCCTATAAAAAGACTCATTATTGACATTATGTTAATACATTTCATGGAGGTCACCTGATAGTCTCTTAACTTAATAATGGAGTGAATTTGGCTGGTGTATTAGCTGGTGCCCATGCGAGTTGCATTTTAAATCTAAATCTGAATTTAGGCTGGATGGAGTCTGCATCTCTTCCAGATCAATTCTGTACAACTGCAAACCCCTTACTGTAAAGATCTGTGCCCAGACACTTTTCAGTGAAGTGCAGAGTTTCTGATTTTGTCAGCTTTCTCTTTGCCATTCCTTTTCTAAAATCTAGAGCTTCCTCTCCCAAGGACATATAGAGAAAAAGAAATTAACAGTGATGAGCTCTGACAGCTCACTTCAGCACGGCAAATAGAGCTACATAAAGCCTATACATCACCCTAGTGAAATGTAAATACAGTTTAGGGCTGGACATATTCAGAATATGCCTCTGTTCACAGACTACGCCCTAGTCCATGGACTGTAGCTGCAGAAAACAGTAAACTTTTCAGCCACCCACCAGACATCACTGCAGCAAGCTGGATCCACAGATGGGAGCTCTTCATGGGTCAGCAGGCTCCAAACCTCCCTCTCCACAAGATGCAAGTAGATCTTCTGAACACACCAAGCAGATTAGCACAGAAATAATTCCAGCCTATGGCCAGATATTCATTCTGGGGACCTGCCAGACTTTCCACTCAGCCAATCCATTTTTAAAGACAGCGTCTTATTAGCGCCTTACAGTTCTTGAATTACTTTGCCGAGTCTTTCTAATGAGACAGCAATCTGTCCAAGGGTATTAAGAGAAGTAAATGATAGACCTTTACTTTCTGATTCAATTACACAGGTATATTAAAAGGTTAGGGGGATGGCAGCAGACTGTAACATAGGAAAACTTACACGAGCAGTTGTAACCTACAATTCATGCAGGAACAGCCTTGCGAATACTGGCTTTTTGGCTTTACAGAGAATTATGATCTTTACCTCCCCTAACAGGTAATAGCCACAGCACATTCACCTTCCTCTGAGTGAAACCGAATATAACCTTCAGCCCTATATTACAGAGCTTTCTGTATTCAAACCCTATCTAAACAAACTCAAAATATCTGCATCAGCTCTTTTTCTCCCATTTACATTTTACTGACCTCTAATTAAACCACTTCAGCAAGGTGAAATTTTTAAACACATTCTGCTTCCCAACATGCAAGCAATATCAAGAAATGACAATCACTTATTCCCAGGAAAGATAATTAGATATATTTCACTAACCAAAATGTACTCATTAACATCTAATGTTCAAAACCACAGAACAGATTCTCACTTTACCATGGTCTTCAATCCATCCGCCTAACTTGTGTGGTTTGCCAAAGGTACCACCCAGTGGGATATGCACATCGCTACAGTTCCTCACCCCCTTTGTTATTTCAAGAAAATGAGATTTGTAATCCCAGTCTCACTAAAATGACGACAAAGACAACAGCGAAACTCTTCCCATTTAGCTTCACCTTCTCCAGCGTGGACTTTTCCATGGGAACACTGTTGCGTAGGTGCCCTTCAAGACAGCAGTGAAAACAGACAGGAATGATTCATGTCACTCCAATACGGATCCGTAAAGGACTGTGGGATGAATCCCTTCACCTGAGAAGGTGGGGAACAGTTTCAAAGCCAAGTGGAAATAACACAAAACCCAGCAATGAGTCACACAAGCGGGAAACCAAATGGAAACTCAACATGTTTCCAATGGAAATGAGGCAATCTGGATTTTCATTTCCCTACTAAAAAGTTTAGAATTTATATTTAAATTTTTGATTATATGCATTTTCTCTCTCTTTTTTTTTTTTTTTTTTTCTGTGCACACTTCCCATAGAAAAAGAGTCAGAAACCTCCATTCATAGATGAGCTGCAAAGCAAAAAAAAAAAAAGCATCTTCAGTGGCAACCATTTTGTGTAAAGCACAACTGAATAAATACACTGAAACTGAGAAACTTCTGTTAGAAGAGCACGGGCAGGACCTTAGCTTTCACCATCATGTACAATTTGGGTTGATATGGTCCTGACAGCCTCACGAGCTGGGTCTTGTCTGCAAGGGTTGTGCACTTTGGTCATACCCCCGAGGCACCATGGTTAAAGCAGCACCGCCTGCCTGAGTCGTTGCTCCTCGGAGAGATGGTCCGGAGCTATGTAAGGGCATCCCAGGCCTCCAGTGGCCCCCCTGAGGAACACCACACAGCTGGGTTTCTTTGGTCTGTAGATGTAGTGATTTGTAAAAAAAGACTGTAAAAATCGTTCCTAGCTGGCAATTTTCCCCTACCATCAAAAGTGCATTCAACATGCAAAATTAAATGGGCTTTATTTCTACGTTTTTTTTGTTTGTTTGATTTTTGGACTGTCTTTCCTGAACTCAAGCACTTCCCCAGCCTTACCCTGTCAGCTGAACACTATCATGTGTCTGCCCTCCTTTGACCTCTGGTCATGGGAGCACAAGTCACAGGTTATAGTATTAATCCATGCAACCTCTGCCTAAACCTATGAGATTCACACAAGCTCTGGAAGAAACCACTCCAAAGCAGGAAAAACTCTTTGTGACACATCCTTTGATGCCCTCCATCAATCCAGCAACATTTAGATGATAACATATTGCGTTCAGTCACAAAAGAACATACTTTAAATAGTAGTCTTGTAACAAATTTGTAAACGCAGTTAAGCGGCAATAATACTTCCCTTCATGCTTGCTTTTGGAACAGCTGCTGTCACTGTTGCAGACCATCTGCAGATAGGGAGGTAACTTAGCAAGTACCTTCAAAATCCCTCTGCTTAATGAGTAGGTAAGGAGCGACAATCAAAACCAGAGCTGCAGCAGTAGATGCTCGTCATTCTGTGTTCCCACACTTCTAGCTCTTAGGACTAATTTCAAGCTTTTGTTGACGAATTGGACCTGGGTTGGTTGAAGCTGAGCCACTGAAGTCAGCGTTGCTGAGAACTGCCCTGCCACATGTGAAAGCATTTCCGTAAGCACCACAGGGATGCAGTCTAGCTCAACCACTCTCTCTTTATTCTTTAAAATACCTTTGGTTTTATTTTTAAATATAAAGATCAGTCATTTGCTCCATCTGATGATCGCTCTCAGAAGATCTAAATTCACAGCTTGGCTTATTACCGAGCTTTTCCTGAGTTTGGAAACAAAGTTCACCTTCTGGATTTTGATGCAGGGCAAGACATCCTGATGATTTAGTGGGGAATTCAGCACAGAGGAGCTCAAGGGAAGGAAAGGGCTGGGATGTGTAGAAAAGTGCTTGTTGTATGGGCAGCAGGAGGCAGCTCCACGCGTAGGAGGTGAGAGAAGGCAGCACGCTGAGAGTGGGAGAAGGCTACAAAGAAAGTCAGCTCTGAGAGAGGAGAGTGAGGAACATAAGGAATATCACAGTGTGTGGGATGAGATGAGAACAGAGATGTAGGTTTTCAGAGAACTTTAAAACAATTATAGGTTTTTACCATGGGAGGTTCTGTTTGAGTAGATCAGAGCACTTGCTTCCTTGTTACATGCCTCGAATTGGAGTTTTCTTTGAAAGAGCTTGCTAACACTGTTCCATACTTTCAATTAACATTTTCTTTAAATGCTTTAAGATAGTTTCTAGATATATTAAAGCCTTACTGATGAAATCTTGACTATAATTTACATATCTGAGTCAGATTTGCATTCAATAACAAGACAGCTTTCCAGTATTGAGCATGCCATCAATAGCCCCCTTTACTAACATCTTGCTGAATTTCCCTTGCTGCATCATTTACTTCAAATTCAAAAGGCTACAGATTTAGCTGAAAGGAAGGAGACAGCGATATTATCAATGATCAGGTATCTTTTCCAGATTTTAGGCATGTACATTGTTCAGCCACCGCCTGACATATCTTCAGGAGTTTTACAAGAGACACAAGTCTATTTAAGATTATTTTATGTTAAAAAGAAAGGGAGAAAGTGTTCATACCCTTCCCACAAATAAAGCACAAAGTGTAATTATCTTTCTACAGTACATCTGCACGCTTCCATGGGGGACTTTTAATTATAAAATCATATCTGTTATCAAGTCTCAGCACCATAAAGCACATATGGGATATGTGATAAGAGCCTTTTTTTTTTTTTTTTTTTTTTTTTTTTTAAAGACTGGTGTTTGAAGCAGATTTTTTTTTGGAAAGCATATTTTGAGAATTTCTGCATGTAATGAAGACTAAAAAACATGGTGAGAGAAGCAAAGGATGACTGATGGATCGCATGCCTGATAGCAGCAGCCCACTGGCGAGCGTTCCATGGGCAGGACTGGACGCAGGAAAATCGTGTGCAACTGTCGCTAGTCATTATGAGAGGTTTTTACACAGGCAGAATATTATCAAATATGGGTTTGGTGGAGGTTTTGGGCTTTTGTTTTGCTTTGTGTGTCATTGCCTTGGACAGTTTAATAGGAGAAAAATCAGATTTGATGCTTCACCGTAAGATTTATAGAGACCATAAATCTTACAAGCCTCTTGAAGGTCAGAAGAGACCAATTTTGATGGATGTAGAATACAGGGAAACAGAAAAAAAAATAGTCATTTTGGACTTTTCCTTATTTATTTGTAATCCTTATTTCCTTATTTATTGTTTTTGTGAACTCTAGTCATAATTCTTTAGATCTGCACCTTGTCTCACAGAATAAAGACAATCCAAAATTGAATTTAAAAAAGGAAACATGGTTTTGGTTCATCCATAGAAAGCTTCCCAGCTGAAAGTCAGAACACTGGACATCTGTATCTCTTGAAAAGGTAGAATATCAGCAGTTATAAAAACCCTAAAACCCATAGAAAACAAGGGTATAAAGCATCTTGTTATTTCTTTGAAAAGAGGCTTGGGTAGCATCTGAGATGATTTTCCTGCAGATATTTCTTTCCATAGCTGCCTCTTCTCAACTTTTCCAGCCTGTCTTTCAAAGAAGCTGCTAGATAATATCAGATGAAGAGATGAACCACTGGCTTCCTCCTAAACAAGAACTCCTTTGCTGCTCTAAAGATAAACAGCTCCTGTTCCGTGTTTCCTATTATACACTACCCAGGCCCCACAGCATACCACAAGTTAATAAAATATCATCGACTTAAGATCAAAATTTGAAAACCTGCATTAGAATCACAAGCCAGACCTGACTGCCAGATTTTCAACATCTGCCTAAGCTCTGATTTTTTCAAATGGGTGAATGTCTAAAAATGTCTGTTATGTCCCTGGCACTGTGAGACATAGTCATGATGGGAATTTATTTCCCATTTATGTTACATTATCTGATGAAGCTGCTGGAGAAAGTCAATCACTCACAAGATAAAATGGAAGACAAGAAGAAATGAGGTAGAGTCTCTTGCTGCCTTGCTCTAACTATACAGCACTACAAGAAAGTAGAACTGGGAAAGTTTTTCTCAGTCCTTAAAGTAACTTTGTATTTATTTTTTTTTTTAATCACTTCGAGTACTTGCCATTCATCAGACTCACTGTTTTTACAGAAAAACTTCAAGCAATCAATCTAAAACCCCTGCATTAATTCTAAGAGGTTCAGAGACCAGAGAAGTACTGGGGTTGTGGCATGAGTTCACACATAGCTCAGACAAATCAATATCCCCTTTAAACCACATCACTCTTTTTCACCTTGCAAGTTTTGAAATAGAAGATATAAGTTGCTGCTTTAACTGAATGCTTTTCTTATATGATTTCTTTTCCCATTCCTGCACGTGCAGTATTATCCTGGGGGACACTATGAGTTTGTTTTTTTTTTCCTGCTCCAGCTACTGAACTGTTATTTCCACAGGCATTCTCCGTAACACAGGCGAAAAGCACCACCACTGCATTATTTCTAGAAGAGAAAGCTAACGTGAAATGCCAATTAAAAGTTTCTACTATTGCAAGTTCACAGTGGATTGAATACTTTCTTTAGAAGTAGGAGGCAGCTGTCAAACATACAGCTCTGGACACAATTGTGCAGCTCCTCTAAAGAATAGGTCACGGGGGGAAAATCAATAAAGTACCCTTATCATTAATCATTTTCTGAATTTTTAAATTAGCCGGAACATATACAAGTTGTATTTCAAGTTTCTTTTGTTGCCACCTTCTACCTTGTCTCTCCATCACTCAGCACGCATCCTCTGCTTTGGTTGCACAAGTTTCTGCTGACGCCGCAGCTGGCTGCTGCACTGAGCCCAGAGTTCCTCTGGGGTCAGAGGTGCAATATCTATTCTGTTATTAGAGAAATTACTCAGTGCAATTCCACAGTTCAGCAAAACAGGCTTATTGCTTGTACGCACTGTGTGTGCATGCCTTAACAAGCACAAGTTTTTCTACTTCTGTTCCTTCGTGGAAACATTCATCTTTAACAGCTTTAGAAATGTTCGTGAGTATAGTTTCTTTTTCTACTTAACTTTAATAAGGAATTACTATCTTGCATATAATAAGGTTTCTAAGGAGCTGGACTTCCCATCTCTCCTATAAATTCAGAAACAAAAAAGTGAACTCTATTCTTTAGGTAAAAACTGAAGAAAGTAACAGGTGGTTTTTTAGTAGCGTGATTACTTTTATTATTACATTCTGAATATTCAATGTTAGCAATAACCATCTCTTCTTGTGAATGCCTTTCCAAAATCAATTGCTTTATCCAAGTTATCTCTATTTCTGCAGGGGCAGGACCAGGGAAAAGCAATGCTATTTCTGCAATATTTTATTCTATTTACTATCAGTGAAAATAAGAAGGTCTTTTTTACAGCTGCACATCCTGTAATGTCAACTCCAAGCAATCAGCTAAAAAACCCCCAAAAAAACCCACAGTCACTTTGCAGGTTTAAAAAAAAAAAAAAAAAAAGAAAGAAAAAAAGGAGAAAGAATCAATTCATGTTGTCACAGTCTATCTAGAGTCATACTGTCCCCAGCCATCGATACAGAATGAGAACATCTGGGGATTCAATTACTCATGACATGAATAATAATATTTCATTTTTGTTAAATAAAACTTTATAGTTGCAGGAACTTCTGCTTACTTCACCATATGATCCTGGAACAAAAGCTACCAGCAACTGAGCCACAATTTCTTCGACATCCACAAATGCATCGGTACAGGTGCATCTGTAGTCCCCAGCAGAAAATCATAATAAATAAAATAATTTTTGAACATCTAGTTAAAAGGTGGACTCCTGAGCTCCAAGCCCTAGCAGATTTCCTAAATGTCATAGCCACCCCTTAAGAACTTGAATTAATAGCCCTTGCCATTTGCACCAAAGTCAGTGGCACCTGCAGTTGTCCAGTACTTTTGATTAACCCAAACTGTATATCTGAGTAGTATTAGAAGCCATTTAGGCCCTTACTTTAAGCTTCCACTTCATGATTCTCAGTTCATCTTTTAAGAGGGTGCTACCAAAACTGAATTTCTACGTGTATATTCTTCTCTCTTGATCAAGTAGAGCTGTCTACAGTCTTGGTGACATACAGTCTTAGTGACAAAGCTGGGATCAAATCAGAGATGATATTCATTGCACAGCAATGAGTAAACAGCTATACTCATGTTAAAATCGGACTGACTTGTGCAATCACTTTGGTATCAGCGGGACTGTTCTCCAAAATGAAGGAAGTGAAACATTGTGAAATTAGTATCTAAAAGTTCAGAAGCAAAATAATCTGAAAGGGCTGAAAGTCAGGTCTCTCTTTTTTTAATGTTAGGTTAAGCCTAGTATCTTGCTTTCCCCTCCTCCTTTCTCCATGGACATTCATTAAGGGTAGATTATGGCAAAGAGATACGATTTGCATCCACTCTACATTATGGCTTTGTTGATCAGGACTTAAATGTTCCCTGCAGGAAACAGTGTGAAAGCTCTAAAAATTCCAAGGGTTTGAATGAAAAATATTTTCCATTATAGCTCAACTAAGAGAAGCACCGTGCTGGCACTTTGCTGTTGTAGAAGTGCTGTGTAGGGTACAACTTGCAAACTTACAAAACGCTGGGAGAACGTACACAGAAAGTGGGGTAGGTCCTCAGTGGCTCCAAACTGACAAAACATCACGGCTAGTAAGAGAGTTACAGCACCACCACTGCTCCAAACACAAGAGTTTGGGGCTCACAGTTGTCTTCTGCTGACCACAGAAAAGCTCTAGGGGCTGCCTGCTTCTAACGGCAGGACACAGATGGGAATATCTGCATCATCTCACAGGAGGAATCTGAAGTCAGCACCCTCAAAAAATAAAAAACAGTCACCAATTACTGCTTGCAGGTCTTGTGTCTGGCTTTATGTAACGCATCTAGTCCCACTGTGATCATTGCCTTTTAAAAATGTGCAACATTTATGGACTCCAGTAAAAATGTTTTTAATATAATGTAGATGAAGTATAAACTCTTAACCTTGAACACTGGGGAATGTGCTAGGTTCTTGGGGGTTTTTTAAACTTCTTTAAATAATTTACCAAGAATTGTCTAAGATTTGCTTATAATTCACAGAAAATCTCTTGGAATCATTCAAAAAGTTGCAGTTCTTGTGTTACAATAGCTGTTATTTCATAAATAAAAGCGATGCTCAGAAGGCAAAGAACACTGAAGAGAGAACTACACCAGAGTCTCTGCTGTCCTAGGGGTATTGGTGGGGGGTTCCTGACACTGTCCCATCCAAGTATCTTAGCACGGCTTTTCTGGGACCAATAGTAAAGATGATACACAAAAAATCCTGTACATCAGCAGTTCATTTTTAACCATTTCTAAAACATATAATGATATAATTTAATATATATCATATAATAACGAATGATACGTGTCTTGCCTATGCTGTAGCAAAGGTACTAAGGGAAAGCTTCTCAACTCTGCCAAGTTAACAAAACTCTCCTTGACTTCTGTTGCTGGTTTGCTTCTCCAGAAGCTGATGTGTCTACACCTTTTTTACCCCTCAAATGCATATTTACATCTGAAGTTATTCCAAGTGTCATCCTTTCTACTGACTTCCTAGAGAATGTTGTTCTCATGATCTTAAGTGTTAAAAAACAAAACAAAACAAAACACCTAAGCAAAGGATACACACAAATTACTGACTTGGAGCACAAATACTTCAACAGAGATGGGAAATAAAGCAAGGAGAGGAAAAAAGGCTTTGTATTTTAAATTGGTTTCCTTTGCTGTTTCTCATAATGGAATGGCCTCTCAAAATCCAATTGTGATGGTCCCTTTCTCTATCTTAATTCAAACTGCTGTTCAAAGGCTCATTTTTTGTGCAAACCCAAGAAATACCATTCCTGTGTCAGTCAAATGTTCTTCGCAGACCGATGTAAATTTAACTTAAACCAGTCAGATATTGCAGCATTATTAAGTGGAACAGATAATGAACCTAAATAACTGCTCCATCTTATTAGTGTAGCCCTCATATACTTTCCATTTTTCTTCAAGCCCTGCTGCTTAGCATTCATACTGCCTGATTTGAGACTAAAATTAGATTATAGGAATGCGTGCTTTTTACAAGAGGTCTTTTATTTGTTCCATAAAGTATTTAGCACTCTTTAGGCACTGTATAAATAAAAATAATCACGATCTTGGAATTCACCTTCAGGAATGGAAATGAAGAGATCTGAGTCCTTTAATTTCTGCTGCGCATTATCCTCATTGGGCACGTTTGGATGGCAGTGCTTTGTAAGATGAGTTAAAAAGATGCTTGGAAGTCTGGTAAAGGTGAATAACAGAAAAAAAAAAAAAAAGAAAAAAAAAGAGAAGGGAATATGTATCTAGTTTTAGAGCTTTACAATAGGGAATATAAATAAAAGCCCTACCAGACTTTTAAGATAAAAGTCTGCTGTCAAATTCATTAGTGTTTGTGAGAGATGCTAACAATTGCTGGTGAAAAATTGTTGTGGGTTCAAAACCCGGGTCACTGAGTAAAATATCTTGCATTCATTTTAAGATTCAAAGGCTACATATAATTAGAAACCATTTCAAGACTGTGAGCCATGATTTCTGAGGACTCTGCACTGTGAGAAGAGTGACTGCCTTCTGGGTCAGAGTCTTATCAAGTCCAACAATCATTTCTGTCTGACTTTCCCCCTCCTTCCCAGGGTCTATATTTAGGACTTAAGTACCAAATATTGAAAGTTTTTTTGAGGTTAAGCACTCCAATGTCCTCAAAACTCCAGTAGGCATTGGCTCACATCGCTTGGAACTTTAACACTTATAAAACTCAGGTTGCTAAGATTCACCTTAAATTAAAGCTATCATCAGGTGAAACATCTAGTCTACGCTTCTCCCCCAGGCTCCACTTTCAGGCAATGGAGAAAGAAAAACAATTCCCCAAGGTTATTCACCCTGTCCTGAGATGAGGCACCTATTTCTCTTCATTTCTCCCCTGGTTCTTTCAATTGAGGACTTTTGTGATAGCTAAATTTAGGCAGTGTGAATCCTGCTATTGGTATCTTAGTAATTTTTGAATGCAAGTCATCAGTAAGCACATATGGATAATCACCTCTATGCTCCTTAGGCTCCTCTTAAGATTTTAAAAATATCTCTTCAGAAAAGGATCAGATTGCACATAAGTATGTTTTAAGATTAACATTAGCTGTAAAAAGCATATTTCAAAATGGATGTAAAACAACAAAAAATTGCCAACAGCTACTAGAAGAAATAACTCCATGTCACATTTTAATGATATTGAATCTTTACTTTGAAAAAATAAAAATCAGAATAGTGGAGAGACAACTTGTGTATTATTTCCTAAAAAAAACCCCAGATTCACTTACAATAACATCATACTTCTTACTATGGCAAATAATTACTGTAATTTATATTACAGCACCTGAGAAAGACCAAACAACATCAGGGTATTCCTGTAGAGCACAAACAATGGGTAACAGGCAGACCTGCTTGCAGTACAAAAAAACAGCTCAAGGGTTAGATGAAAGAAAAGTAGTATTTAGAAATAAGCATCTGAGGCATAGAGAAAGGTCAAACATCAGATTTATTTTTTTTTTTTTTTAAGGTAGTGATTAGTTAAATTCAAGTCTCAATGTAAAATAATGATTTTCTTCAGAAAATAGCAGGCATCCAAATTATGGAAAACCTGCTCTTTAAGACAGTTGAATTGAGAACATTTAAATATCGAGGGCTGGAATCTTCTTCTTTTCTTTTTAATGATGTGGTTTCAGAAAAGATACAAGATGATATCACTTCCAAAGACTAACTCTGGTTAGCTGCATATAGTTTGACATTCAAGAGATTTTAATGTTATCAGCTACCACTGCCTGCCACCTGGGATGAACAACATTTTCTTGACCTATTATTTATATACCTCTAAATGAAAGTGAGGTTTTGAGAAAGGATTTGGACTTGGAAAATGGAACTTCTCCATTAGAAAGGAGGGTCACAAATGGACTGTGCCAAATCCCTGTTTTATTTAAGAGAGAATTAAACTTCAGTGTGTGTGTGTGTGTGTGTATATATACATGTAAGGAAAATTCTGTCTCAGATTGACAGACACCATTTATGGTGGATGGGTGTTCAAGCCTGACATGGCTGGCAAAGCAGCACTGGTGACATGAGGGGACATCCACAGTATATAAAACATGAGGGGTGAACGGTATAACCTGGTGTTCTCAGGGTGAGAGAACTTGTTTGGCAGAAGACCTCAATGGAAAAAGAACCAGAAAAGCAAACACAGAAGCTAAGCCCGGCTCCCACCGTCCATGCAAAACCAGGGAAGACAGCAATTGAGATGTCAAGTAGGTCTTTAGTCCATGCCCCTATTACTGTCAGGAAATAATCCTGTTCATTTTATAGTAATTAAAATGCTCATAGGTGTTTTATTAACTCACTCTGCAGAGCCACATAGATTTTATAATTCATCCAAGCACTTACAAGCAGTTACTTGGGTTAGGCTGTCAAGACAGAAATGATTCAAAACCCTGTGTACTTAGCTCCTTCGAAGACATATCATTCCCTAACACAATGGTATTAGAAAGACTGCTGACAGTTAGTGATCAAGAGATTTCATTTTGCTTGTCATATGGTGGGTTGTCAATTCTTCTTTTCCCTTTAGATAAATGCTTAGTTGCATTAGATTTAAATAATGGTGAAGTTGCAGGTTAACATTTTTCAAAAGTACCTAAGTGACTTCAGTACTTAAATTCTATTTTCAAAATGCTGTAGACACATAAGAACGTTAAGTGTCTACAGTAAATGCATCTTAGACATTATTAAAGAAATTTATGGAAAGGTGGAGAATAAAGCCCCAACTCAAGAGGGCTTACAATTTGTACCCTACTCCAGACCTCTGGCTTAAAATCGATAAAGTTTGCAAATTATTACAATTCTAAGACAAGCTAAAGATTTAAATTTCCATTTTGAACATATTTGGTTGTTTTCACAATCAATGTATCCATGTCACTATATTTGATTTTAGATTTCATCCTACCTTTCTGAAAAGATTTCTAAATGACAGTTTTAAGATGGCCTTTACCTCAAAATACATCTTCTCCTGAGTTATGCTCAAGATTTAAGCAGGGCTGCAGAGATCTTTTTTCCTATGAAAAATACCTATGCAAATTATTCTCATTTTTTTTTTTTTAAACAGTAAATATGAACAGCTTAGAGGAGGAAGTGACCACCTGAACTTTACTCCCCACTGTCCCTGAGTGAAACGTAAAATTGAGCCACCTCACAAAAATGTAAAATTAGCCCAGATTTTGCTTCTGTTATTGTTGCTAACCTAGTATTAAACAAATAAATAATCCATGCGGTTAGTCTATATTTAAAATATTTGCTCTTCTTCAAATATAAAGTAACTTTCACAGAAACAAACAGAAGTGGGTAGAGACTGAAATCATTCCTTTGATATTGAAGCTGAGTGTTTTCTCATTTAAGCACCAAACACCATCTCCCTCATGCCCATAGGGCTTTGCACTCTGCTCGAGCACTCCACCTCCCTCATTTACTGCTCCCCTCGACTGCTAAGCTTGGATGCTGGTCTATGAAAGGACGGTTACAAGCTTAAGGACCACAAGATTTTAGGATCTTATCTCCATTCATTAGTTGTTCTGTATCATGTTTAAATGGTGGGTTTCTCAAGTTAAGCCATATTTCTTCTAATACTTTTAGTTTGGTCTGTTATTGCAGGTCCCATCTATGTGATGTGGAGAGCAAACACAGTTTGAAATCAGATTGCTGTAGCAGCTATAGAACATTTAAAAGGAAAAAAAAAAATAGGCCAGACCTTTATTAAATTTTAAAGTATGCCTTCGCTACACTCTTGTAAAGATCCAAATAGGGTATTCAAATCTCTAGAGATCACCACTATAATTTCTTTATCATGTTCCATTTAAAATTTAATTATGTAGTCTACAACAAGAAGTATCCGAGTACTCTAAATAGGTCATGCAATGAACAACTTAATATTATAATAAAGTTTTTCTTGTGAAGATCCGTCCTTTGATGCGCTGTTGCACACAGAAAGCCTTTCTTCAAAAGCACCCCCACAATATACATTCATAGATATAATAACATCATTTAATGTAAAAATTGTAAAGCTTCTTTACCATATTTTAAGTTTAAATTTTCAATTCCTTCTCTAGCCTGAGCTTCCCCAAATCATCAGAAATAACTGGTAAATTAGAACTGACATAATATAACCATGCGGAATATTTTTGTATCTTTCAACAGACAAAGTTAATCTATTATGGTTCCTTCTAATGATGTCCACCAACTCAGATTTTTCTACTTTTGACTATCAGTGATACACATTCTTCAGTACAAGAAGTAAGGTAATTTCTTTTTCCTCTTCATTATAATAATTAGAGAACAATCAAGCAGTATTTAATGGAAAATTACTATATTAAAAAGTCACCATTTACCAAAACACTTTGTTGTATTTGCTTTTTAAAAAATGCACATACATAACCTCCCTTGATTACTATAGAACTGAAAATATTCAGAAATAATCTCTTTTATAACTTCTATTTACAAGGCTTTCTGGGAACAAATCCCTAAGTTCTCTTCTTGAATTCAACTATGTAAAATTCAGAAGGGCATTTTGAGAAACTTCTTTCCCCTATTTTTTTTTTTTTTAAACGACAACAAAAAATTAGCATCACCAGTGCCTAGACCTCCCTGACAGTCAGACAAAATATTCTGATTACAGACACATCTGCTCACACTTACATTGCTGCAAGTGAAAACCCTTTCACCAAGTTTATGAATGTTTGAAAAGGATTTGATCAGTCCTGGACACAAATATAGCCACAAGTGATTATTGCCCTGAAAAAAGGCCTCGTGTTTGCCTGCACAGATGAGAGTTAGGTTGCTAGCAGTGCAGAGGGGTTTTTTTTCTGCCCTATTGGACAAAATACAAAAATCACAGTGACTGTGGGAAAGCAGTTAGCAGTTTTATCATTTCAAGGTTCAACACCTAAAATTTTAAATGCTATAAAGTAGTTGCAGGCTAAAGGTGGAAGACGTGGTGTTGGTGGTGAAATTAGACTGTTTCACTGTTATGAATTAATAATAGCAAAAGGGTTCACTTGAAGTTTGAAAGAAGAACAAAAAAATATTAGATTAATACATCACAACATAAGATTAAAAACCCAGAGGAACTGCTTGTTTAGAGAAATGCAGGAACAGGTGAATCCCCAAGAAGGCTGGAGGACTAGCCAACCTGTGCACAGCTGTAAACGTTTGTTTTAAATCAAGACAAGATCATTGGTTTTAATATTTATAACACAATTACAATGCCTTGTGCGCATTGCTTGTATAATCTGATTTTTACTTGCGACATCTTGCCGCAGTAGAAATTAAAGCCTTATGGTAATAATTCAAAAAGCACATTTAGGCAATCATTAATGGCAAGTACGAAACCGGATGTTTATTCAAGCAACTATACCTCCCATTTTAACTTTAATTCAAAGTGAAATTCATTTCTGCAGTACAAGGACTTCACGTTTCCAGTATATTAGTCATATAAAACCTAACCGATTGGGGCATGCGTTAAACTGGAAATATTTTAACACTAATACCAGTAAAAGATACAGCTAAGCACTGTTATTGACATTCCTAATTAAGAAGACAGTTTTTTTTTTTTTTTTTTTTTTTCTTTCTTTCTTTTTTAATGTATGAAGAATTGTAACTCTTTTGTGATGAAGATGAATAAAATCTTGGACGTGTCAGGTAGTCCTGATCATTGGTCAGCACTTGAAACACTTTGTAAAATTTCACCAGTGTATTTGCTTACAGAACTGATGATATCAAGTGATATTAAGTCGTGAAAAGAAAGGTATCTAATAAATGAACAGCTGATATAAGTCATGCAAGTATGTACCTATAGAACAAAGTAATGTGGTAGAGGGGGGGAAAACCATCACATACAATGAAACCCTACATTTTTAAAGTTTATCAATACAGATAAGCCAACTAATATACACCATAACACCATAAAGGCAGACATCTTTCCTCTCCCTTAGAAGCAGAAATAATTTGCATGTATTACCATGCTTAATAAAACTGACTTTCTTGTTGAAATACTCTTTTTACATTATATATTGTATGAACTACAACACTGGTATTAATCAGAGGATAACAAAACCTCCCAAAACCGTGACCCCATTAAAATTCCCTTCACCTCAGAGAGAAAAACTGGTGGCAGAAGATGCACGAGGACTGAGCACACCATTTTTTTTTGCTCATCAGGCATCTCTGCTAAGTGACAGGTTACCACATCAGATTTTTTTTTTTTTTTCTTTTCTCTCCACCCTTTTCTCTAACAGCATGATTATGGCATTTTATTGTGTCCTCTGACAATATGTAGGCAGGTCTCTCTTCAAAAGCCTCTATTGCAGCCTGGGAGTCTTGTCTAGTTCTATTATTTTATGAAAAGCTTTTTCACCGTAGAACAATTTGGTCTAAGCTGCTTTCCTGTTTTCCAATTGAAAATACCTTAAGATCATAGTGTTTTTTCCTGCTACCTCCAAGTTTCCTTCCCCTCATCCCTCAGGTGAAATTTAAAGCAAAAGCCAAGCCACCTGCAATGGGTATAATTGCACAGCTGGAAGAAAGCCACATCTAGGATTTTTCTCATCAGGTGCACAACTGTGCTAAGCCTCAAAGCAACATCAACATGTTGCTTTAAGTTGTGTGGGTTTGGCTGTGCCGGTATTTCACAGGTTTTCTCTGTCTGTGGCATGCAGTGTGAGTTCTCCTCTCTGTGCCCCCCCCTGTTCTCAGTATCCCATCAGTTTTCCTTAGAAAAAGGATCATGTTCTGGTTCAAAAGGTCATGCTTCTTTCACCACCTTCCAGCCACCGATATACAGATGCAGTTTAGAGCAACTTGCTTACCTTGGTAATGTTCCAGATAACTCTGTGGCAGTCTCTCTGAAAGACACAAAGTGAGGAAAAATTAGCTTGTGTTTAAAGAAGCTATAAAATTTTAAAGATGCCTTTATATTGCTTATATTTTATAGGAGTGCAGACACACACTCAGAGCTTTATATGCAAATGCGTCATTTGCAGATGCGACGTCCGCATGAGCATATACACAAGAATGTGAAAAACAGATGATGGAGTGTGATCTAAGGATTTCATCAGAATAAAGTTCTCAATGGTTCAATTACTCATTTTTTTAGGCATAAAATTATCACTATTTCAAATGCCAGCACTGTATGATCCTACATAGCCAAAACGTAGCAGTGGGCCAATTTTCCAGTGGAAAAAGTTCCCTTTTTTTAGTACTGCAGCAAAAGCAAGACATTAGACAGATTTATAAGCATGTCATGCACTGGAAAAAAACACCATGTTAATGTTAAAGCTTCTTATATTGTGTTTTAGGAAATAGTTATTTTCCATATAAGTGATTTTTGATCCAATTTACTTCTTTGAGCCTGTTTTGTGGGTCTGCAATTTGTTTGAGGGAAACTGAGATAGTGAAAGTGGGCTAATGTGTGTCACGTTAAAGCACAATTAAAGACATTGTCATTACCTATGTACACAATCCTTAAAATACATCCCAGATCTACCACCACCATATGCTCCTCTCCAAAGCATGTTTGCTTAGAACTTATCCAAACATCAGGGAAACAGTTGGATAGCTCAATTTCTTCTTTCTCTCCCATGTATAAGACCTTAAAAAACACCACAAGGAAGCTTAAAGAGGTTTGTTCTCCTACACTTGACCATAGGTCCATCTCATTTCACACTTTGATTGTCCAGTTATGAATTCCCTGTCCTATCTTTAAGTTTGCTGCATGAAAGATATCTGGTTAGTTCATGCCCTATTTGCTTCAGTTCAGATCCAAACTGCAAAATTTCACATCTGTAGCTCTGAAGTTGTGGTACGGGACAATTCCCAACATAATACTGTCTTCTCCTCGTTTACAGCTGAGGAACAGAAAATCCTTCCATCCACTTTTACATACAGGGTGAAAAAAAATTTATAGGGGGGAGGTGGGTCTCAAAATCTTCCCAAAACCATGGATCTAGTGGTCTGTATGTGTGGAATCAAGCCTATGTATTTTTGTTGCAAGAGTGTAAACCTTATTTGAACCCCAACCCTAATTTCTTTAGGAATTCAAAGAAAATAAAAAATTTTGAAGGCTCTTGTAAAGCTTCACCATGTTCTGAAGCCAGTTTCTTTTTGATGGGGCAACTACAGAGTTATTACAGTAAAAGCCCAATAATTCAGAGCTCTTCTTTAGTTCTAGATCCCCCATGCTTTTTGGTACTATGTGAACTATAAGCAAGTACAGGGGTTTTGTTTTTTATTTATTCCTTTTTTAGTATTATTCAGCATCCCACAGTGACACCCAGGCTTCTTCCTTAATGGTTACACTGGCAGTTATAGACTCATTACAGTGTCAGAGAAAATAAAATGGTCATTCTGAACATGCAAGGCTTTGCATTTTCGTTGAGTCTATCTTCAAGCTATGCAGTTTGCTGGTCACAGAATGTTGATTTAAACTGCCCAGTGTTTTGCTTCAGAAGGCACAGAGCACAACCGTGTTCACTGGTTGCGAAGAAAAATAAGCAAAAAATAAAAAGATGGCTCACAGCCTTTTCTTGCACACACCATTCAGCTACAGACTAGAAGATGCTTAAGCCCTCTCAGAGGAGCCAGCTCCCACCCCAGCAGAAGCAGACAGGTATGTATTTAGCAGGTGCCTGTGATCAACAAAGTCCATGATATAAAGGACATCGAAGGTGAGAGCCAGGAGCAGGAGTAAAGAAAATAGAGTGGAGCAATACAGACTTGGTTTCTATAGGGTAATTTGATACGCCTATATATCTATATTATTTTCATTAAACTCCTGCAGATTAGTATCATACCACCTTATTTTTCAAGCCCTACTCATAACTTACACAGCTCAAAGAATTAATATGATATTTTCTATCAAAGAACTAAATGGTTCCAACAGTCCAGAAGTTTTTCCCCTTTCACCACTAATCACAGGCATCATCTCCTTTCACTGAAATGCTTTTTTTTGGGAAAGAACCTGGACTAAAAGGTCAAGCTGGGTGTTTCTTTTTCTTCTTCTATAGGGGCTCCTTAGCCTTTAGCTACCTATTATCACTAATAACAGAATAGCACAAATCTTATTGCTTTAGGGTGTGGGAGAACATTTTATAAAATAGCAGTTGTTCATCCAGCTTAAAGAGACAACCAGGCGAATTGGAGGTGGGTATTGCAGGAAGCATCAAGAAGCAGAAAAGCTGTTTAAAGGATGATGTTAGACTGGAAACACAGTCAGCTTCTGAGCAGAGCAGCGAGTGATTGGTGCCATCTAAATTTCTAAAGATTTTAATTTTTGTTAAATAACCCTCTCTACAAGAGATGCTGGTCTTATGAAAACAATTATTAAATAGTTGATAGCGTGGTAAAAAATCTGAATGTGATCAGAATGTTAAAAAACCTGCAGGCTTTTGGCATATACATTTTTAATGTAATTAATTGTGTTGCCAGTTTCACATTTGGTCAGATCAAATTCCAGTTTTAAACAAAAATATGTAAGGTAATGATTTTTGAAATACAGGCCAAACTCAAATAAAACTCTGAAACTCAGAAGTAAAAGAGGTGTCCAATTACTTCACAACCATCAAAAAATGTCACTGTTTCTCATCAAGTCAGTAAACATTTAAACCATATAAAAACCCTAAAGACTCCTTTAGATTATTAAGCTAAAAATATTGTTTTCCTAGAAAACAAACACAATTATCCCTTCAATCTCACTGGAAATAAATGGTACATGGACTGCTGAAGATGGTTAATGTCCACTGTAAGTGTCCTATAAATATCAGGAATTGAAACACTGCTCTATAAATATATTTCATGAGAGTTTAAAAAAAGAAAATCTTATGGAGCAAATTACTCATCAAGAAAACCCTCAAAGTTTATTTAAAGATAATGGATACTCATTCTGCAGTATTTCAAGAAACTCAAGCTAGACTTATACAACCAATTTTCAGATCCCTAGTACTCCTAAATGACACATACAATAAATATAACTCATAATTTACAGTATCTACAGAAAAAAAAAAAAAAGGATAAAAACAAGAGAAGGATAATACTCAATGGGAAAATGAATATAAGACTATGTATTTTCACCTCCTGCCTACGATACAAAAGAATGACCTTGAAAAAGAGTGAGGATGGAAACCTAAATGCTTCATCAGGACTGCCCCAAATTCCACTGAAATCAGTGCCAAAGCAAATAGGATAAGCTAATGCACAACAACACTAAGGACAGAGGACAAGGCTAAAGATCCTGGAAAACCTGTTAGGAGGAGGGTGACATTCCAAAGCGCAGCTGCAGCATTTCCGGGAAGGTCATTTACAGCTTCCCAGCATTTTGTGTTCAGCCACGCAGGATGGGTCTGGGACACTGTGGTCCATACATATGGAAGATGAACGCGCTGTTGATGCCAAGAGGGTGCTGGATGGGAGGTCTGCACCCCAAACTGCTACCCCGCAACATGTGGTCTTCCATAAAATCAAATTGCAGATTTACAAATTGTTCGTTAGACCTATGAGGAGCTTTTGCCTACTGAAGAGGCTCTGAATATCTCCAGAGAAGGCTACGTAGCTATTCTCAAAACCCAGAAAGCCAGTGTGGGCAAACCGAGCATCACCACACATTTTGTCATTTCTCTCTACGGGCTGATAAATCTTTCCCATAGGATTGGAGTAGGATGCATACCAAAGCAGAAAAGTACAAATATTTTAGTCAAAACCTTACAGTGAAGTGGAAGTGGGAAGATCTGCATAAAGATCAGCAAACAGACTTTATTTCCTATTAGGTTTGTTTAAAGAAAGTGGCTCAGGAAAACTCTTCAGAATGTTTGGAAAGTGTTGTGTTTGTATTAAATGTTTTGTTCACTGAGAAATCATATGGTGCTCTTCTCTCAGAGGCTGGCTGGCAGCTGTTGTTACTCACCTACATGAAGGGTTTGGCACAACACAGCACTGGGGTTTAACTGTGCATCTTTTTTGTCCGGTTTAATAGTCTACGCTGTACTTCTGCAGAGATGTAAACTGAGGCACAAGAGACAGGGCGGGGGTTTAAAGGGCAACTGAGGTAATCTTGAGTATATTCTACTAGATGCATGCCAGGAAATTTAGCAAGTACTGAGTTCAAACCATGCGAGTCAAGACTATGCTTAGAAACATTTTTTATTTTTTTCTGCAGGATCATGACCCCTAGTGATTTGGAAAGCCTTAGGTCTCCATCGAGAACAATTTTTGTTGTGAAAAGGAAAGCATATGGATTGAAGCTAAGCAATCTGTCGGGGTGCTGGGGAAGATGCAAAAAGAAAGGCAGCAACACATTCCTGAAATCGTGTCACTGTTCTTCCTTTTTCCATCTCACACTTTGGGGTGAGGATAAAGCCCGCCTACAGCACACGAGGCACTTGAGGATAAGGACATGAGGATAAGGGCGAAGCTGAAGAAGGGATCTGTATGGTGTGCTGTTAAGAAAGCAGCAAATTACAAGCAGAAAAACCCCAAGATGCAGAATATGGGAGTCTTCCAACTTGTGAAGAGAAGTATCCAAACCCTGAGGTCATGGTTGTAGTCATTGGAGCCAGCAGACATCATTTCAACCAGGAGGGTTTAGAAGGTCCCGTCTTCTCCAAGGACAAGTGACCATGACTCATTTAGTTCCCTGGGATGTGTAGCAGCAGTTAGTTCTATCACTTACACTCATTTTCCATGAAGCACAAAACAAATCCCAAAGGTTAAGTTGATCTTTCTGGTTTGGGTGAAATGTTCAACCCTGAGTCCTATACTGGGCACAAGCATTAATCATACCAGAAAGGATATATTTGTGAACAGAAAAAAAGTACAAGTTGTAGAAAAAAAAAGGTATTTGAGAGGGATCACTTCAAAAGTTATGTATTTTTCCAGGAATATCCACTGTGGGCATAACCAGATATGCCAAGTGTGCTGATAAGGTGTGTGTAACAAATTGCAATCATGTTGTTAACTAAGTACTACCTTGAGATATTTCCATATATTGCATAACCATGAAGTTGCACTTTGTTTGGCCCCACAGGCAAATCTGGCTTGCCAGAAAAAAAAAACCCATCAAACAAAGAAAACACAAAAAAACCCCACCCCAAAACCCCCCAACAAACTACACCAGATGCTTTCGACGGCTCCTTCCTGGCTCTGCCTACAGGCAGTCAGGGATTCGACACCAACTCTCTACAGTACAGCCAACAACACACGGAAATCAGGGAAGAAAAGGGTCCAAACCACACACCTCTCAGCTAGTGGTGGCTCCTGTGACCACCAACTCAGAGATATGTCCCATTAACTTCAATGGCTTTTAATCAGACCACCAATAAATAACTTTTTAAATTGTAGGAGTCCATGCCTGCACACATGCTCACCGCTACTGCGTGGGCACGCATCAGTGATGTGGCAAGAGAAAAAGACAGCCACTAATTGTCGGCATAAAGCAGAACTAGAGAAAAGTTTACAAAGGGAAATGAAGGATTTTCCACTTAAAGCAAGGGAGAAAAACTGAAGAGGAATATTAAATTAACTTTAAAAGGAAGGTTGTATCAGGAAGAATATAATTGCTTAGTCGGAATTTCGCCAAGACTTGGGAGTCAATGTCTCTACTCTTGCAGAAAAATACCATGGGATTTTTAATGACCACAAATAGTCAGGACATTGATTTCACATTTCAGCTGAAAAATGGCACCTCCAAAGACATCTTGTTGTCTCTGCTCTTCCTAAAATCATATTGGGACTATGTCCAGGTAGACCTGGAAGAATTAATAGTGTGTATTAAAATATCATTGTGAGACACAAGATATTTCACCGGTCTTTAAATTGGATAGTTACTCAGCTTTGTTAGAGTGCAGTAAAATAAACAAGCTACATTTGGATGAAATCTGTGGTTTAAATTTTGGATTCAGTTTTGCTATAACTGATGGATTTCATAGAAGGTTTTGTTTTCTCTATGCTTTTAGCCACCTTTTTTTTTTTTTTAGAATTGTTCCCTATGACCAGTAAAGAACAAAATGATAGAAAGAATTTAATCCTTTTTAAAAAAATTAACATTAAAAAAAAAATCAAGATTTCAAACTGATACCTCTGTATGTATGTTATCTTTCACACAGTAAGCAGCAAATAAATACATTGCAGTTTTTAAACTTCACACAGAGCTTTGCTACCTAACAAGAACCATACATTTGCAGTAGAAATACTGCATAAACAGTCTCCGAATGTGCTATTTAAGTACAAGCTAAATACTCTTTTTTTAGGAAGTGATGTAACAAGTTCATATGTAAAAATCTATTTCTATACAAGCTGACATTCTGCAAGATTAGCTGACTGAGATAAAGGACATGAGCAAACATGCTTGTTGTTTTCTCCCATGCTTATTTTTAAAAGCTGCATTTTTCACTATTCTAAATTTGTTTCTTCTGAATTTTTCATTCCTCCTTAGGTAAGGAGGAAAGAAATCTCTGTTTATTCAGTGATAAGTGCCTGCCACCAAAAGAAACGTTAAGTCCAGTGTACATCCAGTATACAAAAAAATACCCCAAATAAAACATGCCTTCTTAATCATGATTTATATATTTCATAAAACTTTAAGTTTCAATTTAACACCACACCCCCCCAACATCTTTGAAAACCACAATATTACAACTTACAAGTTAAAGCATAATCCAGGCCAAATCCTTACTCCTTGCAATTTACCTACAAATCACAGCTAAGATCTTGGCCTCTTGTCTAAGTACCCACCAAGGACGTCAGATGAAAGCTCCTCTCTCTTACATCTTCTGTTCTGTTATTAAAGAGCAAGATAAAAAAAGAATAGGTGGAAGAAACACAGCACTGTGTCCATTTTATAGACTGGTAATGGGGGCACGGATTGGATGCAATTTAGCCAGGGTCATCAGGGAGAAATGCCAGGGCATAGAGAAGAAATGAAGAAAGATCCCACTTTGGTGCTTTACTCCAAGGTCAGACACTGCCATCGTGGATGTGCAGATATGGCTGTTGCAGCACAGGGACTGCCGTTACCCTGTGTTTTCTCAGGGAATTGCTGCATTTTGAAAGTTAATGACTCAGAAACGAAGGAAGAAAGCACCATGGGTACAGAATTTGGGGCTTTGGGGCACAGCAAGCAGCAGGAAGAACATGTAGGAGAATCCACCGTGGTACCAACTCCTACATCTTCACCCTGTTAGTACAGGGAGGGAAAGAAGTGATGTACAGGCTCCTGCCTCAGGGAGCTGTATGAGCTCAGTGGGAGGCAAATACCCTCTGTCTCTCTCCAGGATGAGAAGAAAGATCATCCAAAACAGAGCAGATGTTCCTCTGCATATGCTCATTAAACCTACTATAACCTCCCTGGGTAGAAAATTTTGCACACTTGGTACTTGACTGACCCGTAGTTCATGCTACCATTTCCACTGGTTGCAGTGTTACACTTTACCACCCTCTCTTCTCCACTGTACAAAGGAAAGGAGGGGAATCACGCCTCAAGTCTCAGCAGTAATTTGAGGTCAGATTCACTTGTACAAATGTAGAACTGAAGGAGAACTCTAGGCCATGTGTTAAGTTCTACAGAAGAATCATAGGATTATAGAATGGTTTGGGTTGGAAGGGACCTTAAACATCATCCAGTTCCAACCCCCCTGCCATGGACAGGGACACGTCCCACTAGACCAGGTTACTCAAAGCCCTGTGCAGCCTGACCTTGAACATTTCCAGGGAGAGGGCAGCCACAGCTTCTCTAGGAAACCTGTTACAGTGTCTCACCACCCTCACAGTAAAGAATTTCTTCCTTATATCTAATCTCAATCTAACCTCTTTCAGTTTAAAACCGTTACCCCTTGTCCTGTTACTACACTCCTTGATAAAGAGTCCATCCCCACCTTTCCTGCAGGGTCCCTTTGAGTACTTGAAGGCTGCTATAAGTTCTCCCTGGGGTTTGAGATGATGACAGAATATGGGTAATGAAGTTGATTGCTTGGCTCCTTAAGATTTTATTACCTCATGTATTTCCCATGCTGTTGCTCATTGTCCATGATAGTTGGGTTAAGATTTTGGTTTTGCTGTACTATGGGATGCTGATCTATGACAGGATGCAGTCATTGGTCTTGAGGCTATTTACAATTGTGTTTGAGAAGTTCAGGATTTTCAAATATCCTTGGAGCACTGATGTAAACATGGTCATCTTACTGCTAGGTGCTCCTGCATGTGGTTCAGGTTTTGTTCAGGGTTAAGCAGCTATTTAAGAGTATCACCTGCAGATCTACCCCAAGGTTGGAGAATCATGAATGGCTGAAGGTGTGGAGTAGCATGGGCAAGTACCTAGAACAGTGGGCACCTCTGGTGTATTGGAACTTCACTCCCAAACAGGTGCAGAATCCTGAAGAACTAGTAAAATATTTGGAAAAAGTGTGTTGTCACCCAGGTAATTCCAGAGAGGCACAGCTCACTGCAACCTGATAGGGCCAGCCCACGCCTCCCGAGTGCCATTAAACACTGTTCAGCACCCTCAAGAGGAAGAGAAGGGCTCTGGATCTGGTAACAGAATAACAGAAACTGCAGCCCCTACAGCCCCGAGGACAGGCTCTGCAGCTGAACCAGAGAATCAACCCATGACCGTGTCAGTCGCTCCCAGACAGAAGAAATACCCAAGAAAATCCCCTCAGTGTAGAGGGTGACAACAAACCAGGCCCATCACAAGAACAGGAGGAGGCAGAGACAGTGATAGTCTCCTGGTCCTTATCCCTGGGCAAGCTGAGACATGCGGAAAGATTTCAGCCGCCATCCAGGTGAGCAACTCGTTCCCTGGCTGGTCTGGTGTGGGGATAGAGGGGCCAGTAGTGTGGAATTAGAGGGTAGGGAAACCAGACAGCTGGGATGGATCCCTGCTAGGGAAGGGGACATCGACAGAGCCATTGGGAAGGAGACACAAAATCTCAGTCTCCGGAGGTGACTCCTGTCAAGTGAGGGAGAGGTGTCCCTTCAAGGAACGTTTTGTATGTCATCCAAGTAAGTGGACCAGCTTGGAGAGAGGTATTCAATCCTTGAGGGAGCTAGCCATGCGGCAGATGGTTTACTGTGACCCAGATAACGCACGGCTGCCCACAGATCCAGATGAAGTCCAGTGCACCCGGAACCAGACGGCAGAAGTTTGTTCGGAGCACACCATCATCGTATGCCCGTGTATTAGCTGCAATGGACTGGAGAAACAAAGAGGGACTAAAAGTTGATGATGACTACGACAATATGAAGTAAGTAGCTATTCCCCCATCATTGCAGCTGTGGAGAAAATATCTCAAGAATTCCAGCAATTTAAAGAGGACTTGTCCTACTCCCCACCTGCACGGACTAGGATCTTGGCTATTAGGAGCAGTCGTTTCTCTACTCGAGAGAACTGGTATACACCATAGGGGAAGCTGTAGCATTGCCTGCGTGACTATGGAGAAGACATGAAGAAATGGGATGGAAAACCTACCTACCTCCTAGAAAAGTGGGTACATGAGTTGGAAGGAAGAACAACTACAAAACAGGGTTCTTTTAGGCGAAATGTTGCTCTGGTTTCCAGTAATCAAGTGCCCAAACAGAGCAGAAAGGTTGAGTTTGCTCTCGAACCTATGAGAACAACTTCTGATTTGTATTCACAAGAAGCGAGTGATCAAGATGGGACTGAAGCCCGTGCACAGCACACTAACCCATTTGTCGTTAGCGGGTATTATGACCAACATTAGAGGGGCCCTGCCTCCAGCCAGGTGGAGGAGAGGGTCAGTCAAGTTTATTGGCCCATGTGGATTTGATTTTCTGGCACATCTGAGCCCCAGCAGTGGGTGGTGGGGTCTTTAGTGGACACTGGTGCTCAATGCACCCTATGTCATCAAATCTTAAAGGGTCAGAACCCATTCATTTGTCAGGAGTGACAGGGGGGTCTCAACAGCTGACTGCATTGGAGCCTGAGTTGAGCCTGAGTGGAAAAAAGTGGGAAAAACACCCCATTGTGACTGGCCCAGAAACTCCATGTATTCTTGGTATAGATTATCTCAGGAGAGGTCATTTTAAGGACCCAAAAGGGTATCGGTGGGCTTTTGGTATAGCTGCCTTGGAAACAGAAGGAATTAAACAGCTGTCTGTGTTACCTGGTCTCTCAGAGGATCCTGCTGTTGTGGGACTGCTGAGGGACGAAGAACAACGGGTGCCAGCTGCCACTACAACCGTGCACCGACGGCAATACCACACCAACCGAGACTCTGTAATCCCTGTCCATAAACTGATTCATCAGCTAGAGAGCCAAGGAGTCATCAGGAAGACGCACTCCCCCTTTAACAGCCCCATACGGCCAGTGCGAAAGTCTAACGGAGGGTGGAGATTGACAGCGGACTATCGTGGCTGAATGAAGTCACACCACCACTGAGTTCTGCTGTGCCAGACATGCTGGAAGTTCAGTACGAACCAGAGTCGAAGGCAGCCAGGTGGTACACCATGACTGATATTGCCAATGTCATGGTTTGAACTGTGCTGGTAGCCAATCACCATGTGGCCAGACATTTACTTCCCCCCACCCATCTCCCTGCTAAAATAGGGGAGAGACCAAGAAAAAAAAAAAAAAAAAAAGAAGTTTGCAGGTTGACTTAAAAAATATTTAGTAATGGTAACAAAACAACAGTAACAATAGTAAGTCAAAATGGGTAAAACGCAGCAGTGGCTCACCGACCGGTGACCGGTACACAGCCCACCCCCAGCAGTGATCCTTGACCACACCAGAAATCCCACCGCCAACTGACCAGGAAACCCAAACCGAAACGAGCGCGCACTGTCCCCTTATATACTGACCAGGATGTCACATAATATGGAATAGTTCAATGAAAGGAAAGTTAACTCTATCCTGGCCAAAATCAGGACAATGAAAACAGACACAGTTATTATTGAAGTACTATAGATGGTGATGGCCTACATTCTTTCCTTAGTTTCTAGGATGTTGTATGAGGCTGCAGTAAATATTTTCCATTTAAGACTTTGTCATATTTGTGTATGGCGCAGAGAGCAGTTATATGTGCACAAGCATCTTTCATGATGTAGCAGCTGTTGGTCAAATGTTGATGTCTTCGGTGATGAATGCCAAACAGAAAAAGACACCTAAAAGCTGTTTTCCCACACCTGACTCTTCCACCTCCTCCTTCCAATTTCACATGCTAACGGTTCCAAACTTTTGTATTACATGGAATTGGATGTTTTCATTAATATATGCAGTCTTGGAGACACTCAAAAAAGTTGGAGGTTTTATTTAAAATTATCTCAGAGAAGTAACTGATGATTTTCCACCAAGCAATGCCAACCTTGAAAGAGGCATCTCATTCTGGTATCAAAATACTTGACTGAATCAGAACAATTCGGATACTTCAGTTATTATGTTTTTTGAAATACTTATTCATTTTCTTACACAATGCAGACTGGGCAGCAACATGTATGTGGAGATCTCAAGTTTTGTGAGCTGATGGACTTCTGGAACAAGGTGAGATGCTAAAATATAGGCACCTCAGGAGAACTAACATTAGCTAGGAAGGGGATGGCCTTGCTTGCTCAATTCAGTATGCAGACAACTTGTTTTCTACAGGAACTGCATTGGCAGCTACCAGGGGAAAAAAAAAAAAGCTCCCAGAAAACAACAAGTCCCCTGAAAACCCTACACATTCCCAGGCTTTGGGGTCTTCCTACTTCAAGTTTTGAGAGCAGGGAACTCTCACTGCATTTTTCCACACAAATGCAGCAAATATCAGAACCCTCACAAGCTTAGCTCTTGCTGAGGTGTCATGTCATGCCTGAAGAGGCACATGCTGTGCCACAGCCAGATGCAAACTACTCTGTCTACGCTCCCAGCTATGGGAACAGAAACCATCTTTGATAAATGCTGCAGCTATCTCAGCCCAGCTATGAGGAAGCATTCGATGACTTTGGAAAAACCTGCTTTTCTTTATCAGAGGTTTCATCAGATGGATACAGGAACTACTGAAAAACAGTTCACCACCACCTGGAACACCAGTGTTGCCAACATATCCTTCAGACACGTGCCTGTATTGTCTTTTAATCTAACTGCTGAAACAGTTACTGCCTTTCTCTCTACTGGTTAGTCAAGGATAAAGCCACTGCTTGGCTTCTTTCTGTCCTGACATTTCCTCCTTGTTATCCAAAAACCCGACGAGGTCAGGCTGAAACATGGGATGGAGTAAGAAAAATGCAGAAAGGACTCTGTGAACAAGCCTGGCAGCCAGCAGCCTCTTTCCCATTAGCTGCAGTTCAAAACATCCCTTATACTATTTCCATAAATACTGCAGTATCTTCTGGAGTATCAGTGCAACAGATGTTGGACACTATTATTTTTTCATTCTTGTTTATTTGTTGTTCATCCGTTATTTTTCCCCTTTCCTCCACTCTTGCCACCTCTCCCATCCACAAATCAGAAGAGTTTAAAAAAAATACAGTCAAGCTTTGTGCTTACTGGTACCTCCACCACTTTCCAAAATGAACGTGGCAGGAGAAGAAAGGAGATAAAGATCTAATTCGCTGTCTTATTTTGAACCTTAAAAGGATGGGCTCATTTTTAACAGCCCTAAGCAGAAAGAATAAATCTGCTGAGCTGGCCCCCTCAGGAAGTTGAACTACACAAGTACCACTGTTCTCTAACAAGTTCATTAATGTTACTGAACAATATGTTGGTGGTGTTGTGAAATTATTATAGAAAGTGTTTTAAGGTGTAAGTTACCAGTGATATAAATCTACAAGCAAGTCCTTTTCTCCCCAACCACATCCAAACCAAAAGATGTTAAGATAGTTCTTTAATGGCAAAAAAAATATTAGGCTGTAATATGTAGCAGGTACATCTATTAATCATCAGACCATTTATGTTCTGTAATTCTACCACAGTTAAATAACATGGACTACTAAGTACCTGAATCAGCTATTAGCAAGCATTCCTGCTCATTAAAACTCACTTATTTAGACTTTAGCAATGGTAAATGTAACCAGCCCTGGAGGAGTGTCACAGTGCTTGGAAATGGCACATTAAGCTTCATTTACCCAACTACACTCCCAGGCAGAGGGGGGAGGGAAAAATATAGTGATGGTCCATAACGAAGCTCAGAAGCTTTTTGAAGCTGCATTAAGAAAATGACAAATCTTACAAAGAGAGCCATAAAGCTTCCTCAAGTACAACAGTTCTGCAAGGAGCTATTTATCATAGTTTGTTGAAAAGACTCCTACGTTTAATACTATTGGACTGTGAGAGCTGATTATTAAATGTAATTACAGAACTAGCACAGAAATAATAATTTATTGCAGAGCATAAGCAACACTGTATTAACAAAGAAGAGTGGGGAACATGTTCAGCATTTAGAATTGTATCATTAGCTTTTCTGGGAACATACACAAATGTATACACATTTAATTCCACATTAGCTTCTACTAACCAGAATTATCCTTCAAGAATTTCTGATCAGAGTCCATGCATTCATCTATACTTGGGAGTGAGAAAACAGTAGCCAAAGTGGATTGCTATTTGGGTTTCAGCTTTTATTCCTTTTCTGCTTAACACAGATTTATTAAAAAACACCCACAGCCTGCTGTCAAGATGTATTGCTCACATTTGCTTATTAGCAGCCCTGCAACAGATACACTTTTGCCACGATGCTGCCATTTGAAGCGAACACTTTATTTAGCACATGCCAGTTATCAGAAGACTGTCCATGCAGTAAACCTTCTGAAACAACAAGTTCTGATTTCTTATTGCTACCTGCAAGAATGAGTTTAACTGCTATTACATGTACATCTTTGCATGCTTGCTTGTGTATCTATCCATCCATTTTACCTTTCTTCGCTGTGAGTGGCTTTACCTAATTTCTTGATGCTGATTCTTACTCTCAGAAATCTGCCACTCTCATGCATCATCACTTGTCCTTCTTGGTGAAACCCCTTTTTTAAAAGCATAGGGTTCTTTCGTAAAGCCTTCTCTACTGTTTTGGGGTAGGCATACACACTTTTCCCAAACTACAAAACTGAACAAACTTAGATGAACAGCTCCTTACAGCCGAGGCTATAGTTTGTGCCAGCGAGCAGAGCAAAAAACCAGCCCTATCCCAGCAGTTTAAAAGGTCCCTTCTGGTCCACATAATTTAGGCTGAGTCAACTCTGCTGTTGGTCCAAGACTGAAACATTTTGCAAAACTATGTTTTGGAAGGAAGGTATTTAGTGACAGATGGATTTTATTTATTTTTGGGTAAAAGGAACAGCTGAAAACAGGTTGGGAACATCGGAGAGGTTCCTGGCACATCAAGACGGAGACTGAATGCATCAAGAGATGCAGAAATTGCCATCACAAGAACATGCATGCACTCATCAGTAATAGGGTTCACGCAGACCCTCACTTTTTCAGCAGTGATCTGTTTTGCAGTAGGAAACACAACCCGTAGTTTTGAAGCTCAACAGCCTCCTTTAAGCATCTGCATTCCCTCTTTAGTTCACTATGTAACAACAGCTTAATATTTTACAGGTAAAATTGCACTCAAAACCAGGAACTGCGTGCACCAACTGCAAGAAAGTCAGACTGCAAAACAGGTGCAAAGACAAGAAATCAAAAGTCTACCTTTAGGCGTTCATATCCATAGATTTTGTTCAAAGCAGCATTTCCACATGAGCTAAAGACTCATGGGTTACATTTTTGACTTGTGGATAGATTGTTAACAAAGATTTTCAACCATGCTGCAAAATCCTTGGGAGCTCAGTGCTGATTATATTGAGATGCTCAAAAAAAAAAAAAAAAAAAAAAAAAAAAAAAAAAAAAATCTTGCTAGCCATCTATCTGCATCAGTAGATACACAAGGGCATTTGAGAAAATCCCTCCTGGTCATACCACATCACTGGTGTAAAAGAAAACAAGTTTTCTTTTTGAAGGTTTTTGACTCATTTGGAACATATAAATCACGGCAGAAGCACTACCAAGTGACAATTATCTTGCCACAATAGCCATAAAAATAAAATAAAATCAACATGGATGGAATCCAAAGCAGGAGACCTAAATTATACATAACTATATTCATAAAACTATACCTCTGCTCAAAGTTGCTCTGTACACTACACATTTGCCAGGATCTCTTAATTTGCTGATGATGTGCTGCATATTGCGGTCGTGTGCAATTACAGTTAGCTATAATTAAGAACAATTACAGCTTTTATTTCTCCACTTGTTCTTTAAAAAGCACAGTTGTAATAATTTTTTTTTTTTTTTTTTTTTTTAAAGGTGAATATAATTATACATCCCTATAACATCTCCAATAATTAGTTTGACTCAAGTTTCTTCTGGAACAATTTTCATTTTAACTGTCAGGTCTGTCATCTACAGTCAATAGAACACATTGTAAAAAAATTCTATCATTAACCTCTTTTCACCCCATAAATCTGCAAAATAACTTGAAGAAATTGGAAAATTCATGGCTTAAACATTTAAAGGCCAAATTCAACTAACACCCCCTCCCTAGCAATACCTTCTTAATCACACTGAAACATTATTATTATTATTTTTATTATTATATTAGTTAACCATAACAATAATAAATTAAAGCTGGATATAAAAGGTATTTGGCATCTCTATATTTTATAGGCTACTTTCCAGCCCTATTCTCATAAAATATTCTCTCTACCGTATCTTTGTTTAGAATCTACCCGTGATTACTAACCATGCAGACTGCAGGGAAAAGTAATTAAGTTTAATAGAAGCCACCCTCATTTTTGAAGCTGCCCTCAATTTAAGCCATAGAAGGAGAGTAATTAAATTTAATGTGTGCCACAGCTTTTAAATGAAGATATGGCATGTAAAATTCTCTCACTCTGTGCATCTTTTCCCAACACTACAAAATAAGTGTTGTGATGCAAAAAGATAGTGAACTATCGTACAACCTTCAAATCATGTTAATTTTCTTTTATTACTGGCCATCTCTGCCAATGGGTGAGACCTTTTAAGAACAACATAATCTAAATCATGGGAACTGGGATGTCTGGAGTAGGATCACTGGACTGTTTCCTTATCCATCCTTTGCCCACATTATCTGCTTTGATTAAGTTTAGAGGAAGCTCTTGTGACAGGGTCCATCTTTTACACTGTTTTAACAGATGTAACAGGTTTCTGACTACAGCCACAAATCTCTATGGCACAGACAGTGTTTGCCAAGAAGAGCCTCCCCCACAGTACCTGAACTAGAAGCAGGCACTAATGAAATGCATTTCAAGACACAGTCATAGATCTCCCATGTATGTCTTCAGTCTTCAGGTCATCAGAAGAAAAAATTGTGAAATTGCCCAAGGCTCAGTTATTTTTCCAAGAAACAGTCTTACGACTTTTACACAGAAATACAAATTACGAACAAGGGCTAACGATAATATTTCACTCTCGCAAAGATGAACTTAATGTATGAGGACCTCTGAGACGGAGAGAGAGGTCCAGCCCTCTCTTCTTATGTATAAATAAAAGTTTCCTTGCAGAGAATCACAGAAGTTTCATCAATTGATTTAAAATAAATGGGGAATTTGAAGGTTTGAATTACTTTGTTAAAGGGAAGATGACTGCCATTGTTTGTTCAGAAGAAGGTTAGACTGAGATACTAACCTCACAATTGGTTCACAGAAGTGCTCACAACCTACTTACAAGCAGCCTCTTCCCTTGAACACAGATTTGTACCTATTATTAGGGTTGAACAAAACTTCTGTGCTGAAACCAAGACCAGACTTGAAAAGAAAAAACCTGGGGACAGAATTTCAAGGGCCTTTTGGTCCAAAGGCTCCCCCAAAAAGCAAGACAGTGAAAAAAGGAGAAAAAAAAAAAAGAAAGAAAAAAGTAGAGAGAGAGAATAAATAGATTTTTTTATTTCAATTTTGAACGTCACCACAAACTTGCTATGTACTTCCTGAAGAGAAGGGTTAAATACTCCATTTTATCAGCATAGAGAACTGATGCCCATATTCCTGGTGCACACCCCACATTGCAGGAACCTGTATGTACAGCAACAAGATTCACACACGTTTCATCTGGCTTTTAATTCTTTACAAGATTATCAAAAATGAACATCCATAATAGTAAACAAGAGGCAACCAGGGTTTCGTGTCTGTCTATCTAACAAAGCCTGCAATCTTATAAGCATCAGTTCAGGGACTGCTCAATAGGCAGATCCACACTTTGAATTTTGAAGCCACTGCTAATATAAATTGCAAGCAATTTGGGAAAGAGACTGCATTTGTAGTTATTTTTAGCTTCATGAAAGAAAGAAGAGATTTGTTTATACATATAATGACAAAAAAGTTGGATTTTTTTTTTGGTTTTAAAGTAGCAAAATAGGGACAAAATTGCTCTTTAAATTCTAATTTTTACTCAATTATATTTTAAAGTGATCCTACCAGATGCTGGAACTAAAGCGACATGATTTTGCTATATTTATAACTAAGCTGAAAAACATTTCAACATTTACAAAGAGAAGAAATCTCTCTGCTGATGCCAGGAGAAGAATAAGCTCAAATGCTATTGCACATGATGGCCCTTAATAGTTGGCACAAGGAGAGGAGAAACGTCTCTATAACAACAGTATCAAGGAAACTTGCATTGCAAATATCACATCATCACAACAAGAAGAAGAAAGAAAATATTTGTGGAGAGTGTTAACATGAGGACATAACATCCACATGCTCCCAAATACTGAGGATGGGTGTAAACCAAGGCAAGCTGTGGTCTCTTTCCTCCTCACCCCTAATCTGAAATCCTTCTTCCCATCCAAAACACCTGCTGTTCATGCCTTCTGCTTCCTCTTGGGAAGCAGTATCCTTTTCTCACACGTTTCTCAATCAATACTTTGGCCCTTCTGCTGTTGGCTGCCAACAAGACGACTCCCACTGTTCCCTAATTCTCCCTCATGCTTTCCCCCAGGGGCTTCAGACAAACGTGGGTTCTGGACCGGCTGGCCAGAAGCTTAGGGGAATAAATTAAGCCAAACACACACTAATATCTTCAGAAGCCTCTCCCCTCAATTCCCACCCGCAGTGATTGCTAGGTTTACAACAGAATCTTCATCCCTCATCCCGTCCTCTCTTTGGAGGCTGTGGGTCTTGTAGGGTCCTGGCACAATCGCCAAGTGCTCCAAGTGGTGGGGTGCAATCCAGCCTGTGATGCTGGAGCAGCAAGGCTCCCCCCAGGGCACCAGCATGCACCCCTCAACTGGTTAAAAACTGAAACAGTGCAAATGGGAAATTTTTGAACAAATGCTTCAAGATTATGGAGCACACGTTACAGCTGTAACCACCCACAGCTCCCTCCTACAGAACAGAAACACTGAGAGCAAAAACCATTCACTGCAGAAGTTGAAAAATAACAAAAAAATGCAGCAGCAAGTATGAAATTAAAGCCTATGGGTATTTCCTGCAAGTTCTGCAAAGAAAAAGGGGAAGTTTGCAGGACACAATGGAACAAGAAAACAGAGCATTGGTTTACAAGTTCATGAGAAGTGCCAGGGCTGGTGCACAGGCCTGCACTAGTTACTATGTTCATCACTCATTTCTCACTCATGAAGAAAATCATATTTTACAGAAAAAGGTGCAATAGTGGGTGGGATGGGAAGTACAGCCTCTTCTTTCCGTTATTAAAAATAACTAAACTAGACAAAAACCCCAGATAACCTCAGTTAAAAAATTTTCCAAGTCTCTGAGGACAGCAGTGAGAAGAGCAAGAATTCAATGTGGCATTCAGCAGTGAAAAGGGCTGAACCTTCTGAAATGTTCTTGGAAAAGAAAAAAAAAAAAGTAAAACTATATGCTTTTCACCATGGAACTGATTTTTTGTGTTCACTACTTGCAGCGATCATTCAGCTCTACGGATCAAAAAAATCCTACTGATACCAACGTGCATGGTCAATCAGCAGGATATTCCGTTTCAAATACAAGATCTGAAGTTGTTTCTTTGATATTTTTTTCAAAAGTGTAACAGAATTTCCACTTCTCCCAGTGCCAACCATGTTCAGGTAAATGTTACAGCTTCTGCAAGTGTAAATTAAAGACAATTATAACCTGCCTAACCTACCTCATGATTCAAATGCCTGGCACAACTCATTTGCCCATGGGATGGAGATCTGCTGCTATCACAGTCACTTGAGTAGGAAAAGAGTCATCTTTAGATGCTATGGGTGTTCTGATTGCTCTTATCAAAGAAGGCAAAAGTGGAGGTGTCTATTTGCCCCTCTAGGAAGGAGTACTGCAGTAGAGGTGGAAGAACGTATTATCTCATTAATCAATAATACCGTTTGAGCAAACAGCTTTCAATAGCATCATAATGCAGGTATGTTTAGAAAAACCGAAGATTTATCTTTCTAGTACCAGCTGCTCAGAATGACCACACCAACTGCACAAGGGAAAAAAGTAGGATCGGATAATGAAACCATTAAGGGTCTTAATACATACGCCTTAGGGGGTACTGCATTTCAAACTGGTATTAGGGTCTCCTTACATATGAGATCCAACTTAAGTCATCACACCTGCATGACAGGTGGAAATTGGGTGCAACTACAAGAGCTGGAAACAAATCAATGTCAGAGAGAAAAATACTGAGAAGAATAAAAATAGTTACCGGGAGAAGTCCTTTAAAAGCAGTCTCAAATGCAGAAACCAGAAACCTCCAACCCTCCTGTCCACAGTAGAGGTATCTAAACCAGTTCATTTCCATCTGGGGAGCCCGTATTAGTGAGAACTCCCTCTAGTTGCATTATAGTGTGTGTGTGTGTGTGTATGTTATATTGTCTTTGATTCATAAGCAACTTTTTTTGTTGAGTTTACAGACAGCACAGAGCACAGCTAGGGCTTTGAGGTGATGCCATAAATGTTTCAATAGAAAAAAACAGGAATGTTTGAAAACAAGAAAAAAATTCCATATTGAAGTTTTACCCCATTTAAAAATCCTTGTTTTTTTGGGTTTAAAACTTTATAAGAGGGACAAAAAGAAAGTTTTCTCAGCCAGGCAGTGATCTCAACATTTTCCCCCAGCTGAATCCCTTGAGGAGGAGGGGTATTGGAGCAGCTCTGTCATCCCACCGATAAGTGCAAAGCTTTCCTGTATGTTATTAGTTTATGAAGCCATGGGCAAGGTTTTTGAAATCCAGAGGGTGTAGGAGGTGTAGAGTGAACTGGCATATTCAAGCAACTGGGACACAGTAGATGAATGAGTTGTAGCCACTTGAAATCCTTATAAAAGCCCTGATGTTCAAGGGTTGGCCACATTCACTTACGTTTGTGGACCAAATTGCCATCGGTGAAATTCAAGCCAAAAGCCAAATCCCACAAACAAAAACCCTACTTCTTTTTAATTGAAACATGACCTTTTCATTTCACAAAATGTGTGTCAACTTAAATCTTGTCAGCCTGACCCCAATCTGTCCTATTCCCCGAACCCATGCGCTCTTTGCAGAAGCCATTCCCACCCCAGGCTATGATCTCGTCAGATGTCGTAAGGGAAACAGGGCCAGGTCTGACTGGGACTGTGGGAGACACCTCCGAGGGAACCCCAGACGCCTCAGGAAGTTCTTGGTGGTGACTCTCACAAGTAACACTCCTTGAGTTAACGCTGAATCCACACCTCAGAGTGACACTAAGGCTGTCAGGCTGCTGAAAGCTTTGTATTTTAAATAGGAAGGACTAGAAATTAGAAACACTTTTATAAACTCCAGGGACATTTCCCCACACTCACAACCATGACAGTTATATTATCATCTGTCAGCTAGTGAAGTTCTTCCCTCATACTCCACTACTATCGCCATGCATGGGATTTTTCACATATTTGGGTGGTGGTTTTTTTTTGGGTTGTTTTTTTTTTTTTTTTAAGAAGACAAAACCCTGCAAGATGGCTGATGTTCTTTTTCACTTCCATTGCTGAGGTTTATCTCCATACTTCTACTTCTTTTCCTGGCAGAAGTCTCAGTGGCCCTTCCCTATTTCACTGCCGGTAATGTGTCTTTTAAATTTCTATTTTTACATCTCTTCTAGTCTGGTTTACTCCCAGTATGTAGTTCGCCGTCACCTCCTCTTGCTTTTCACTCCCCTTTTACATCATCTTCCTCTGCCCCAGCTTGCTTTATTCTGACAATTCTGATCTGCCTGTATACCCTTGCCTCCAGAAATACAGTCTCCTATTTCACCTCCTCTACTATCAATCAATAAAATTCAAACACAAGTATTTTATTGATTACACGAAAACTTTTTTAGTACATCAGCCCTGTTTCATAAAGCCAACTTTCCCCCCAAACCACGTAGAACAGTGAACCTGGACTAGACATAACAACCTCGTGCACAAGTTACCAATATATTGCAATATTCACCCGTAGCCAATTGCCACTTCGGTGACTTCTTACTACACTCATATTTCTGTCTACGTGCCACAGATTGCTTCGATACAAATTGCTTTGATCTAGACTGCACCTTCCCTCTTATTTAGCAAGTGAAAACCACACAATATCCCAGAAAATAAGACTAAGCATGAAGCTGGTACATAAGGAATGGTCAGGAATTATATGTAAGACACTCCATTATTGGCTCAATGCATTTATTAGCTATGCTTTTAATGGCCTTAATCTTTCAGCGCTGTTTGCCTGAAAGTTTCTCACTTTACTGACTTACACAGTGTGGGGAAAAAAGATTAAGCTGGATAGTGTAATGGGTCTTGCAGTTCAAAAAGGGCTTTCAGTGGAAAAAAGTAAAAAAAAAAAATCCCAACATTAGAAAAAGACTGATTTTCAAAGCGAGCCATGGAAATCATAAATTCCTGTACTCCATTTTAAAGTGCTTTCTACCCCAGCAAAAGCACAGATATGTTTTGTTGAGCTGTATAAAGAAAGCCAACACGTATGACTGGTAGCTTTTTTTAGCTATCACTATATAAACTCCACTTGTTAGGTTTCTAATCACAGCCTTTCTGCTATTTTCTTTAGTTATTATGTGAGATGCATTCACAGGGATCTCAAAGAACAGTTGGAGCACTATAGATATAGGACGTGTGTTCTCTGAAATTTCATTATGTATAGATTAACACCTCCAAACAGGCGCCATCTCACAGAATGGCAGCCAGGAGTAGAGAACAACAAAAAAAGCAGAACTACAGATTTTAGACTGAAAGATGTCCTTAGCTTAGATTTGGTTTTAGACTTGAATTCACACACATGGAGAATTTATACCTTTAGAGTGTTGGTTTTTTGTTTTGTTGAGTTTTTTTTTTTCCCTAAAAAAATTGTAGATCATTCTTTTCCCTATCATTGCCCTGACCATAAATTAAGATTTTTATCCAATGATTAGGAACTGAAGAAAAACACACAAAAGCAGGTCATGCCTTCACTAGCCTGCTGTGTCTTCACTGGGCAAATCACCTAGAAGTTCACAAAACTTCCACTTGAGCTGTGCTGGGTGGCTGCAAGAGCTGAGAAATAACTTATTGAATAACAATATTAGCATTCACAGGCAGCTCCAGAAATTACATATACACACAGAGGGTTATTTAACTTTACATCCTTTCACTTCCCCCGGATAAAATTGCTACTAAGCTACAAAGCAATGTAATTAATCGGCACTGCAAACGCACAGAGGCAGCATCAGTCTGCCTGACCTGCTCCCATGCTCAACCACTTTAAGCACAGACCATTTCAGCAGGGCCATTTCCTTGCCCTCCCAGGCTCCAAAGTCCATCCAGAAATAATAAGTGAATCTGAATTTAGTTTTCCAACTGTCTTTCGTGTTCAGTGTAACACTACTACAGCTCATATTCATCTTATGTCACCCCACAGTGTTCTCAGACAGAGAATTATGCTCTATTTGCTCCTAATGATTCAGCTAAACTCAGAGGTTGGAGAAAGATGAGGGGTTTGGTGAGTGGCAGAACCAAAGAGGCCCCGTTGCCCATTGATTTATGTCTCAAAGTTGCCCTCCCACGTGAATTTTTGAATACCTAATAAAAGTTGATCCCTGACTTTCCCTTGTAGAGACTACTTTTTCTCCTCTGTAATGCCTGCTATTTTCATGAAGCTGGCAGAAATTAAATATATCTGAGACCTCTGCCTGTCAAATTTGGTTAAAATGTATTCACTGGCATAAAAAGCCACAAAGACAAGAAGAGAAAAAACAAGGGCTGACAGACACTTCAGCTATATAATCCTTGCTTCTTCAATGAGACAGAGGGGAAGAAAAAAGAAAAGAAAAAAAAAAGGAGCAGAAACCCAAAACCTGGCTCCCATAACACATCAGGAATAACCACACCCCACATTTTTCCTGTGGTCAGTCATTTACATGCAAACCCTTCAAGGCTAAGGTCAAAGGTTCCAGGAGCATCTTACAGCAAATGAGGGCAATAAAACCAACCCAAATACAAGGAGGGACAAAATAAACAAAAAACAGATTTCAAATTCTACAGGAAAACCCAAAACTCTTCCATGGCTGACAGCTGACACCCTTTGGATCAAGGTGGTGACCGGTCTGTGATGAGTGCTTCAGGCAGACTATGAAGCGTATATCATCAAATAAAAAAAATTTTAAAGTAGCTACTGCAGGTTAACTGTGAACTCTGCACACCCAGTGTGGCCCGACATTTTTACTCAGGGACTCCAGAGCCCCAGACAATTTGTAGCTACCAAAACCCCACTGACAGTCCTTAATTTCTGTTCACTCGTACTAGAAATGACAGTCAGAGTTGCTGGATTTCACCTCTGATCCAGCAAAGCTCTGACACACGTGGTTAACTTTAAGCACGTGGTGAACACAAATGAAGGGGGGGAAAAAAAAAGAAAAAATGCTCCTGCACTTAAAAGCTCATGATGTGTTGATCTTGCTGCTGCCTCTGGGCCTTTGTGAAAGGGAAAAAAAAAATCTGAAAGGAAAAAAAAAGCCCCACCAGTTTTAATTCTGAGCTCCTCTATGAATATAAAGTTGGTTACTTTGAAGTCTGTCATGAACTGTTACATTTAAATGTATAAAAATGTCCACCAGGCGGGCACACTGCTTTATTCCCTCCACCTGCTGCAGATTTAAGCAGAGGATCCACTCTGTGCACGGAGGTACCGTATGAAACCTCCCACCAGCAGCAAGACTCGAGCACCATTTTTTGATCACAGTGGATCCACAGGACTGCAAAAAAGCTTTGTGGATGCTGTAGAATAAAAGGGAAAAAAGAAAAAAAATCCCACTATTTAAAATCCAGGCTAAATCACAGAAAGCCGCAAGAATTTATCCCGATTTAAAAGGGATTTGCCGAACAGGCTGCTCGTGCCTCGGTTCGGCTTCATACGCCTTGGCTGGGCCAAGACATACCATCTGGTTCCCAGCAGTGCTCGCTGAAGTCTGTGGGAGTTCTGCCTCCAAAGTGACAGCGTGATGTGGCCCATTGTCCTCTACAAAGCTAGCGCCTACACTTTTAGTGGATGCGGTTTCAGGCAGGCATTTAAGGTAAAACAAAAAAAAAAACCAACCCACCCAAAAAAACGACTAAGTGAAGTCGGTGCTGAGGATTTGATCTGCATTCATTAGTCATCGGAGTTCCCAGAGACAAAAAGATTATCCCCATTACCCCACAATAATTTTGACCTATCTCCACATGAGCTTTGCATTACTGTCTCCTACGTCTGCTTGAGCTTAGTGGGTGCAACCCTCGCTTCCGTTCACTGATAGAGGGGAAAAGTCAATTCAGATACATTAGTAAGCAGGAAGATTTAAGATGTGCAGCTCTATCATCATGCTACAAACTTCATAAATAATCTACAAATACTTAAGCTGGCTAGAAAATTTCCAGAGAATGTGTTTTATACTTCTTTATTTCCAGGTGAATCTCTCAGAAGGAGAAGGTTAGCCCATATAAACATATATCTAGCCAATATAAATACATATACTATTCTCCTATTAGATCGATTTCTAAGTCTATTTGAACAGTGTAAATTATTTCAGCAAAGTATACATCGTTGCAAAACACATTATGGGATTTCCTGCATACCTAAAGTCGGCCTGAGGACAAAATGCCCTGTATGCCTTGCCTTCCCGTCCCCCCCCACCCCTTTCTTTTTTCCTTTTTTTCTTTTAATTTATGCTTTGACATATTCATTACTGCCTCCCATCAGTGCAGCTGACATTGGTTGTTGCATTATGTACAGCAGCAGACAGAATCCTACCTCTTATATACTGCAGCCAACATACTACAATTGTTTATTATTCTCAATGCACAAAGTGCCAGCTAAATCAATAGTTCAAAAGCCTTGTTCAATTCAAATGGACTTTACAAAGTACTGCACTGTAATAAACACATGCAGGCAGAATGTTTCCCCAATTGCCTACATGACACAACTCTTATCGCATAAAGTAATACAACCACCACATTTTTCTTACTATGCAGAGCCCCAGTTAAGTCTAGAATGAAATTATCCTATTAATCACAGATGAACGGGGTGTGCTGGCAATGACATACAGTAAATAGTGATAAAAGAGAAATACAGTGAGAAAATTCTCACAGAGATCACTCCTAATGTGTTAGGTACTGTAGCAATTTGGACCGGTCTCCATTTCTTATTACTCGGCAAAGTTTCCCGACATAAGTGGTTTTATAGGTTCCAGATAGTTTAAAGAGCCATCAAGACAAAAATTGTCCACTAAATTGAGATGAAAGCAATAAACATGCTTCTCCTATACCTGGAAGAACTATTAGATCTCCTTTGTATCCCCAGTAATGGTCCTACTTCACACAAACCATGCTGTTGACTTGCATAATGATTTATGGAACTGAAACCAGGACCAGGATATTCAGCACTAGGACAAGCTCTCATGAATGAAATGAAGGAGCCAGGAAAAAGGGTGACACTTCCAACACGACCAGCAATTTAGTCAGTAGGGTTTATATTTATACAGAGATGATGGAAAAACTTAAACTTTTGCCCTAAATCTTTTTACATCATTGTCTGAGCTCAACCCAGGTCCCAGCCCAGCTAAATGTTTAAAGTAAAATGGATAACTCAGATCCTTAAAACTCAAGGATTTGCTCAAATTTATTCAGGCTTTACTAAAATTCCATGCAAAACAGGAAAAATAATTACCACAGGAAAACTTATCCTATTTTTTTTTTTTCCACCCTGTTCTATTAGCAGAAATCAGTCAAAACAGAGCAATGACTCCAGCTCTCTTCAAAAAAGGTGGCAAAAGAGTTATCAGCCAAGCATGGTATTGTAAATACCAGCCTGCCCACTTTCTATCAATCAGATACTACTGGCAGAGCAATAAAGAGAGCGTGAGATAAGAAGGAAACATCTGTCAAGCAACATCCCAGACAGGCGAGAAAGAAGGAAAGCACTCTGGGAAAAGAACAGGATAACAACAAACAATTACCAGCAAGTAATTTTCCCAGTGTTGTACATTCCTTTTCTCCCACTCTATGAATAGAAATTGGTCAGATAGCCCAGGTAGTGAGTTTGCTATTTGAGGCAACTTCTGGCTGAAAGGATTTTTTAGTGACAGATCATGTCTGAGGAGAAACGGTTTGGCTGGTTTGACAGCTTTCAAGGCAGTTTCCCAGCACTCGAGCCACTTGAAGGAGTCATGACACGTCACATTTACAACTTACACATTAGATAGCTGCAGCCAAGCTGATGTGCACAAACCACAGCAGTCTTTCTGCTCAAGAGAAAAAATGGACTTCAAGGCTTTGGTCACTCCTATAGGCCCTTGAAGCACAAGAAAATTATGCACTTTGTGCACAAAATACAGAAAAGGTGATGCTTGGAGGCCTCTCTAACAGTTGCATGGAAAAAAAAAAAGGTGGGTTGTTTTTTTTTGAGTCTGTTGTGGATAGCCATAGGACGAGCAGGCTGTTGAAAACAGACATTAGTTATCATGCAGTATCTTGGGGGGCAGTGGGAGTAGAGATTAAGTCGTCCAACTACAGAGATTAAATGTTGAGAGATTAAGAAGTAAATTTAATTCTGATCTATGTGAAAAAGATAAATGCAACAGAGCTACACAAGTTCCAAGCGATTAGCACTAACATTCTTTACATTTTCAAGCTCACGTTAATCAAGTTTATTTACTTGCATAAGAAGCCATATAGGACTAAACTTGCCACAGCATAGGAAAGGTGGGTCTGATAAATAAAGAGAACTGTGCTTGCTGCCATTTTTAAATTGTTCTTGACTTGTGGCATTGAGGTTTTCTTGTTTGTTTGTTTCTTATCTAATAACCCCTAAATAAAATAAAAAGAAATGCATTGAGTAATTCTTGTCTGCTAAACTGGGGATAATATTAAATTCATGTCCCTTGCAGTGTTTTCCTTCTGTCACTGGTTTTGCCTTGAACTGGTGCAAACTAATCAGGAAAAACAAAATAATTAAACCAACCCCAAATAAAACAAACCCCCATCCTTTCTATTGCTGAGTTTTTTTCCAAATTTGTTTTGGATTAGGAAACACTTAGGCTGGAGTCTCTTATGAGTATCACTCTGACCACTTACACATATAAATAGACTAAATGAGAATGAACTACAGAGGAGCCTTTTCTCATTTTCAGTTTATAAGGAAACACTTTGTAAATACTAGAATACAAGACATTTTTATTTCAAGATGGTAAAAACAAAACATTAAGTATACCTAAATTTGAACTGTCAGCTCACCCACCATGCAATTCAAAGACAAAAACCACAAGAGTTTCGAGCTAGGGTTGAGTAAGATTTCATGCTTACCCAGGTCAAAGTCATAAAATTCTCAAATGTGTGTTTTGGAAAGACGGGATACAGGATTATCAGCTCCTTCACTTTTATTGCAAGTCCCATGGTACCATTTTTCTTAGGAGGATGCTTTTTTTTTTGGTTTGTTTTACAAGTAAGTTTCTAAGCCTCGCTTTAATGGAGAGGAAAAAAATCCAAACCACTGCAAAACAATCTAACAACTTAACGCTTTGCATATCTTCAACCATTTAAATGTCTATCTTCCCAGCTTCTGAGGGCCCATGCCATAATGTTTTGATGAGGATCTCTTAAATTCCTGGTTACCTGCGCTAGGATGGATGGATACCTGTCCTCATGCAGTTGATGCCTACTTTACCCATCTCCATTTTCACTGGGCCGCCACTTGGGTAAAAAGAGGTGTTTTCCTTGGACATCACAGGAAAAACAGCAGCAGGTTTTCAGTGCAACGGTATCGCACCCATGGCTGTGAAACCACGAACCTTGGAGCTGAGCCACGAGGTGCCCACATCCCAGCTGGCTGCAGAGTGGGTGCTGCTTGCAGGAATTCAGCCACTGCGATCATGTATTTGCTGCTTGCTTAAAATGTTGGGCATGCAGCAAACCACAAATTGCCCCTTAAAACACTCATTCCTCAGAGTTTACTGGATATGGCTTGCTCCAATATTTTCCACATGTGGGATTTGCATGTTTTGATCTGTTTCCCCTAACAGGCAGCAGCTGGAAAATAAAACATCCATTTAGACATCCTCCTTGCTCCACTTGGACCCTTCATATCTTCCCTCTGAGGGAATAAGTAAAGCAATATGGAAGCTGCAGAAGACCTGCGTCTGTGGGTCCTTCTCCTGGTGTTTGGCTGTGTTATGGGAAGTGACAGTGTTTATTTTCCATTAGGAGGAAGTGCATTGCTGTGCATGGAAGGAATTAATTGCTTTCATTTGATTACCTAAAGGCTGACCACCTGTGGGTACAATCAGCATTGTTTTCCTCTCTTGATGTAAACAAGAAAGTAATTGAAAGCCTAATGTGCACCCAGCAGTAAAAAAACAAGAAAGAAGGGCTAGGTCTGTAGCAGCACACTTTAGCCTGTCTCCAGTTGCTAGGCACAAAGGATTGAATATTTTAAAACAAAGGAGAAATTTCCTTACAAATTGGGGTGATATCAGTTACCGGTTTGGCATTATGTTCTTGAGTCTGTCTGAGTAAGTCCATCATTCTCACACCAACAGAGTTGCGTTTAACTCTAGGCAAATTGAAAAAAAAAAAATACTTGAAAGCTCAACCCAAACTATTGCTCACTTGCAACTCAGGCAGACTAAATGGAGACTCATGCCTGCACCTGATAAAAGGTAAGTTCACAAGCTTTTCAAAACTCTTATCAAGTTTTAACAAAGGAAATTACATTAGGGCCCCGATGAATTGTAAATTATATAGAGGCTGCTGTGAGGCATTCGCTGTGAGACCCTGTGTAAGCTGACAATGAAACATGCTCGCTACAATAAGAGCAAGACTAAATGGCTGGTAAGGTAAGAAACCCAGCTCCATTTCCTTCCTGGTTCCAGTCACGTAGCCTATTGTCCAGTCAAATTAAAAGGCAAATTTAAATGGCTGCTCCATGCCATAATCTAAGAGAAGGAAATTCATTAATGAAGAAAATATGGATTTTGCACAAAACCTCAGAATGATTTACTGACAAGCGTTATTTGTTCAGTCAAGGAACTTTTCATGTATAGATACAGTAATCTTGGTACTGCCCTCCCATCTACTGGACAATAAATTTTCAGTGCAATTGCAGAACTATGAAAAAAAAATCACATGGAGATTTCTTGGGAAAAAGTCAATGTGTCTGGATATGCAGATAATGTCTGAGAACAGATTGGGTAACAGCAAAAAACCCAAACCACCCTTCTTTTATTGTCTCATCAGTCAGCCAGATGGATAGGATCTCTCATCTTCTGTTCTGGATGTTCTTCCCGAGCCTTTCCTGCATCAACAGGGTCAGCTTCCAAAACAGGCTACAGGCATGTGACTCATTTTGCAACACAGCAAATTCAATGACAAAACGTCTAAGATAAATTATCATCCAACCGGACAATATTTGTTTGTTTTCATTACAGCTTACAGCAGCCAGGCTGAAGGAGCTCTTTCTGCAGGCAGTTAAACCCTAATACACCAATACAGCGTGGACTTGGTGGGAAGAGGGTGTCTTGCCTTGAAAGGAACATACAGAGATGTGAAGGGGACAGTGGGAAGACGACCTTAATCACAGGAAAGATAAACACAGTCAGCATGACGGCATTTACACGGTCCAGCAGGAAATGGGATTTTTGGTTCCACAGAAGTAACTTTCAGCACAACACACTCTGCTCAGTGCTGCTGAGGTTTCAGGTACCAAATTACCACACAGTTATGAGACAGCAAGAGAGAGCCCAGAGGAGAGCAACAAGAATGAACCAAGTTCCAAATGCTATGACCTACAATTAGGAAAAGGGGGAAGAACTGGGGTTGCTGGGATGATGGGGACAGTAGATGGCTGCTTCAATATTTTCAAAAGCTACAGGTCAGCTTTTGTGTCTTTCAAAGACAATAAAGGCTGTTGCAAAAAGAGGAGAATAATATGTTCTCCACGTCCCGAGACTTGCATGTTACAAGTGTCACAGGTAAGCACAAAGGTCGGATCACAGTAAACACTGACTTTCCTTATAGCCCCTTACTCAGAGTGTCTCCTGTAGCTCTAGTTCATATGTAGAAGCATGAAGCCAAATCCTACAGTCCAAGGAAAGGGTGTTGTATTATAAAAGAGGACAGTGTTTAGGTTTGGTGACCTAGTAGATGTAGGAAGGCATCTATAATGCAGACAGACTGCAAGAGGAAGGGAAAATAATTAATGAACTGCAGCTCAGAAATTTTCATATTTTATAAGACGTGATTCAGAAGGAGGTGAAAAGTTACAATAGGCACTAATACCTTTTAGTTTATGATGGCATGAGCATTTTTTCCCCATTAGAAAAGTAACAAACCTGGGACCTGGATCTCTACAAAGCTGCAAACAAACATTCTAAAATCTTCGTAGACCAAAATGCAGATTAAGAGGAGTAGAAAGAGGAATGTTTAGTACCCGAATTATGACTGAGATCTTAACATGCTGCCACATACCCAAGACAGAAAAGCCGCGGGTCAATAGTAAATAATTTTTTTCTTTTTCCTTAATGATTAAGGTGGTCTGATTTGTAACACAGGTGAGTGTAGGCCTTTCCGTAGCTGCTGAAGTAATAACCATGGATGCAACAGCTGTGTTATAGCACATGCTATGGCAAGTACATACATCATATTTCACCTAAGATGATTGATCACAGTTCCATCCAGTACTGCTCTCCTGCCGACATCAACTTTTTGCCAGCTATTTTTCCTCAGCTGATTTATTCACCCAAAGCCAGATCCCTTATCTAAAACACAATCGAAGTGAAATCATCTGCTTCTCCCATTTCAACAGCTGTACATTCCAGTTTGCTGGGGAAGGAGGAGAGAAAACAAACCCTGCCAGTAGCTGCTAAAGGTGAGACACCTTATAGACAGGAAGCTCCTTCAACAAGCATGGGTAAGTTCCGTATACTTTCTGGAAAACAATCTAGTGACAGGTCAGTGAATCAATTTTTTTCCTCCGTGGAGGTCAATACTGAGCAGTGTAGGATTCGTAGAGGCAATCAGGTAGTTGATTAGATGCAGTGGTGATCACTAATGCTTAAGCTATTTACCTTTGAGTGACTGCTTAGGGAGGGTTGCAAATGCTCTCTTGTTGGAAGGAATCATAGGGTAAACTTTTAAAATGCCCTTCTGACACTCTACACTTGAATCATTGAATAAGAATATTTTATATATTTTATGTTTGAAATGCCGGTGTGAAACAGATTTTCATTACCCTCTGGATCAGGAATTCAGACAGATGGAGAGATGTAATATTTTAATAAAGTGATGTGATTAGAAGGAAAAGAAATGGGCAAACTCTGAGATGTAAGTTATATGAATATATTAAAGGTTTATCTCACTTCTATACCTATAGAGCAGCAAGGTTACGGGCATCCCAGTTTAACAAACTGAGCTATTGCTTAGGTGCAAGTAGCACCCTCTGAAACAGGTCTGTGTAGCAGCTGCATTCAAAACAGGACAAATCGAGGCACAGGAAATTAATTTTTTTTTTTTTTTGCACAGACCACAGACACTGTTGTGACATTTGACGTGGAAACCCGACCTCAAGCGCTGGCCTAGGAACATGAGCCAAGAATTTAAGAAGGTTTTGGTAAGGCTCTCAGCATGCAGGCGCTTACACAAAAGGACCTCTTCACCTTCGGAGGAGAATTACAGTTTTAGGTAATGTCTGTGTCCAATTTCTGCTGAAGTCAGTTACGCACAAGTAAATGACCCCTTTAGTTCCACACAAAGACTGGAAAGAGTTTAAAATAAAAAGAAAACGTGTTGATGGAAGGAAGACGAGGAGACAAAGGCCATCCCGTAGCACAAGGAAACAGAACAATTAAGTTTTACAAGCTCCTTTTTCCCCTGCATCCCCCCATGATTAATGGCCATGCTTTACTTTCCTTAAGGAGCGGGCCCAAGGCTTGTGTATCAGTTTTTACAATCGGGTTTTAATGTGGAAAGATAATAACTGTGCAAAATGGAGCCGGCTGTATAAAAATTCTGTCTGCAAATGTGATTACACATAAAACCCATAAAAATTGTACAAAGCAATAGATGAACCAAAACTGAACAGCTGTAGTTTTTCATTATTTTGGAACTGAGCAGAAAGAGTGTATGTATAGAGAATGACTTCAATTTTTTTAATCTTCTGGACTTAATTGAATTATATATCTACTGGGAATTTAAAATTTCAGAAGGAATATCACATTTCTGCTAAATTGAATTCTATATTGCTGAAATGAAGAACCGTCTGTGAAATATTAGCAATAAGGTTGATATATTTCAATAAACCCCTAGCAGTATAGTTCAAAATAATGTGGCACAGTTATATATATATAAAAGTTATTACAACTAAGATCATTGGTAATCTCAAGACATTTTTAGCCAAGAGGACAAATTAAATATAGTATCATGGCTTTTATGTTTACTTTAGGGATGACTTCAGACAAATAAATTAATGACTTAACCACTTCATGGCTGCTGTAGAACCACCTCTTGCACTGTTCTAGTCTATCTTGTAAAATGTTTTTACTTCTGAAGGAGTCAAAAAAAAACCCCCAACTCACCAACCCCAAACCATGAAATGCTCCTGTTCTAATGCAGTTGGAGAGTTCAGTGTGGTCTAGGGGAAAAAAATAGAAATAAAATCCACTTGAGCTGTTCTCAACTGGCATGGATGAATACGAAAGGATGGACTTTACAGACAACACCCAGTCTTGGATAAGGAATTAAGCACTATCACAAAAACCTTCTTTGATAGATGTATTGAGTCATTTTATAGTGTGAAGAAGTGATCTTAAAACCTCTTAGTTTTATTTAAGAGAGACATAACCAAGAATAAATGGAGAACACAGATTGAAACTGCAGTGAGAGATTAACCACATACTCCAGGTGACAGAAACAAACTCCTGCATTCACTTGAACCAAATGCTACATCTGCTGTTGTTGAAACAGGCCCTGGCCCTTGGTGGCTCTGTATCACAATCAGCCCCTAGGGTGCCACGAAGACCTCAAAGCAACTGGTTATCATGCAATCTTGACAAACCAGACCGATCTGAGCTGTGTGTGTGGGGGGTTACTTAAAATGTTACTACTGACCAGTTCAACCCTGCGAGAAAATTTGGGTCAGGAAATTTCCTCCCTTCTGTGATTTCAGAAGAAACACCTGATGGTGTTGTAGGTTCACTGGGAGCATCCCTGTCACAGACACATCTGTGCCTGGGGCCAAAGCACTGCCCCTTTGGGGCAATTGAGTACATGGCCTGATTCGATGGGTACAGCAAGACACACCCCAAGTTTACTGAAGATCTTATGATCTTGCCAGTATGAGCTGAATAAATTCAGCTCCTGCCCTGCATACTGCTGTCTGCAACCCCCATGAACATGTGGGAAACTGGGTAAAAAAAACCCCAACCCACACCCCCAAATGCTAGATTATCTGCAGTGCGTCAGTATGGCTGCTACAAACAGCCTGAATTGCAACACATCTTATTAAACACCCTGGCCAAAACCCAGTTCTCTTATCATGTAGTGTGTTTAAATAGAAGATGTCAGTAAAAGAGTTGTGTTTACTTGGTGAAGAAAAGGCAAACAAGTAATGTAAGACATTGCCAACACTATTGTTAAACACGCCAATTTTTTTTTTTTTTTTTTTTTTTTTTTTTTTTGAAAGGGTCAAAGAAGCTTGCAAAACTCTCCCCAAAATCTCACATACACCAAAAAGAAGAAATTGCTACTGCAACAGAACAACTTAATTAATAAACATTGATTGTGCTCATTGACTGCTGCAAATTGTATTAAATATTAACAACAACATTTTGTATATTTTATATTACTCATGAAAGTTTTATACCTTTGCCCTACAGCAGCCACAGATTTTATGTAAGCTTGCCACAAAAGTGACAAACTATTAAGCAGTACAGAGCACTTCTATAAATATTAGCTGCACATTATTATATACAGCTATAATGCCTTTACTTATATCTATCCATACAAGAAGGTTATTTTCAAAATTAAGAGACTTTGGGTCAGGAATTTCTGCCTTGCAAGGGCAGTGTTAGCAACTCCTGAAACTCCCAGGTCCTTGGCAGCAGTGAAGTTACTGGGCACTGATATTGCCACCGGGTTCGTCATCTCTGTGAGACCGGCTCTGGCTTCACTTTGTTTTATCTGGTATTATTATGTCTTTATTGGCCAGAGTTCTGGCAAACCACTTGTGTGAGGGCTACACATCTGGGGACAGCCACCTTTTGGTCACTTTGCAGGAAGGCACTGCACTGTCTTGGGATGGAGGACAACCATGAATGGGACACACAGACTGCTGAAAGACTACAGACCACTCATTCAGAACAACAGACTATTTTCAGTGACCTTCAAAGAGAGGCAATTTCCAAGAAAATATCATTATTTTGGACAGTGGCTCCCCACCTCTATACTTTTCATTAAAAAGCACTTAAAGTATTTCTGCAAACAGCATGGCTTAATGCATCTGCCTCTAGAGAGGACGGTAACAGCTGTTTAACAGTGCACAGCCACGCAACATAAAAAGAGTTTACAACAGCAAGAGTAGAAAAATATTGTATTTAATCCAAACTGTAAGGGAACTGAGATAGGGAAATCGTTATCCATTCTGGAACATCGCCAGGACATTGCAAGTGTGTGTGTGTTTGTGAGTGTCTTAGACACCCGCCATCTTACCAGAATAAAGAGGAATTTTACTGATTTTATGTGATCAGGCATTAAAGTATTCACATCTTGGAGACTGACAGCTGAATGGAGCGTTCTTGTTTCTATTATCTTAGCCTTTTTTAATGGCAGCAATTGGAAAAGTTGTGCTGTCAACACGATTTTTAGCATCTACGGTTCCAAAGGGGTAGCGTTAATGGAGAAATAGTGGCATACAGGTTTTATTAATTATTCTGGAAAAGCAATTTAGATGATGGGACATCTGCAGATGATGATCCCTCATTTAAGACTCTCTTCATAAACAGAAGATTTCTCTCTTCCCTCCAACAACTCTCATGTCTAAAAAATGATTTTTCTCTTAATTTGTCTTTTTAAAATATAATAGAGACTTTAGAATTCAAAACATACTAACCTGAGGAGGAAATGACATCAGTTAAAATTTTATCTAAGGAGTGCAGATCAGAGTCATAAGCATTTCCTTTTTCTTTAAGCAATATAAAAACTTTGAAAATCTGACATGAAAGATTTTGAAAGGCTCAGGTAACTAGTCAAGGGATATTCCTGACTTTAGATCTTGGCTTTAAGTAAAGTATAAGCTAGTCTCTTGTTTTAATCATGCTGGTTATCATGGTACTAACTCTTCAAAAAGTAGTTTTAATGTGATGTCTTAATTCGAGATGTGACAAGCCTGTGCCTTGGTGATGTGGTTTTGCAGAGCAGCCTCTTGAGCACTTGGGAAAGCCTGACTTAGGCACGAAGCAAACAGTCTGGTCCCCAGCATCAGCTCAAAGGGCCATTGCCACGTCAAGCTGCAGGTCATGTGCATCTGATTTAATGTTTATGGTGAATAATCTCAGTTTTGATTTTCCTGCGCTTCATTTCAGAAGCTGAGCATTACATTAGTGAGAATTTCTTGTCTAGTACCATCAAAATTTCAGGAGAGATGATTACATTTCACCTTTCCAATTGTGTTACATCATTTCACAAGAGCACAGAGACCAAAAAAAAAAATTAAAAAAAAAATCTCATACCGTGCTTCCTCCTGCAAAAGAAAACACCACCAAAAAAATCCCAGAAACCCAAACCCTGCGTCGATTTCTGCCACTGTATGTATGATCCATTATGTCTTTTACCTACTTCCACAAAAGTATTGGAAAATATATTACTCCCTACTGCTTGAGAACTGAAGGGGAACTGTTTCATATAAGCACATGTAGCAGACCAGAGGGCATCCTCATTCCTGACAGAGAATTTGACAGGTGCAGTAAACTATTTATGTACCCGTATGCAACACCTCCAGACACAGACAGTGAACTGAACGGATTCAACCATCTTTACTCCTGGCCTGTAAGTAAATTAAATCTGCATCTTGACCATGTTGCCTGGAAGAGGTTATTCAATTATTTACAGGGCAATAACAGGTAACTGCACTTTACAGCAGTTTGTAGACAGCTACTGTACAGTTTCGAACAAAGAAAATATGGACTGTGGCAGTCAGGATATATTAAAAAAAAAAAAAAGGTCCTGCAAACCCAGAAGTCTTTCTAACTATTTTTTTCTCCAAGGCTCCTCAAGTCCTTGTGTCATAGCTATCCTTGTCATATATTCAGCAAAACATGTAGCATCTGAAAACAGGTTATTGCTGATCTCAGAATTTGAAGTTTGTCCAGTTTTATCCTTAAAGCCCGTTTTCAGGGGTTCGGGTTACCTGCACACTGATCTCCTTTTTAAGCTTTTGAGTATGTTTTAAGTGTTGAGAAGCATTGGTATGTGTAGTAGAAAGAAACTGAAATCCTGACCAGGTCAGGAGTTTAAGAGTCTGAAAGAATTTGGCAGGCAAATCACTTTAAATAGTCCTTTATCCACCTGGATAAGTCTCCCTGGATACTCTTGCTTTCTCAGTTTTCCATCTTCCTTAGAGCACAGTAGAAAAAACCCCAGTTATTTCCTTGTATCTTCCATACTCTACCACACCTGTTTTTCTCTGAAAGAGTGTTTATCATTGGAAGATATTTTGTGACACATTTTGCCTAAAACATTTCAAGCAAAGCTATAATCAGGTAAGAGTCCACATGTACACATTCAAACCAGCGTGCCTCTACGGCGGCCAGCTGGAACTGGCCACGCAGGGATTTGCAAAGTGCTTTGAAGAATTAACACGCTAGTACCGGACACAAGAACGCCCAAAGCCACAGGAGGAGCTGAAGGTCCCCACTGGCTTTCAGCCCAGGATTCAGGGCAGGGAACAGAATCACATTAAACACAATTAGCACAGCCCTTGCTGACAAGAAGGGGCTCCTTTTACTTACTGGGGGTTGCTACTCAACAGCAAGTTGCAAGCAAATTAGGGGCTCAGATCTGGCTTTGGACTTTGGTAATGAGATGTATCCTTTGCTATATGTGACCACTAGCTAGTCAACATGATGCTATACACACCAACTCATACGTGCAGCTGAGAGCTTGCCCTTGCTTGGCTTTCACTGGCTAGCTTTGTAGTGAGCCATTATGGGCTTTGGCTTTCTTACCTTCAATTTTGCAGCTTTATATTCCTAAAAGTGCCACTAGCTGGTGTGAACTGTGGCTCTAATTCTAATCGCAGCAGAGTCTCAGCCCTTCACGTCAAGTTACCTGCAATCTCTCTATAGTGAGTTTAATTAAGGGGCATTGTGTGAAAGTAAGAGCTGGAAAAAAAAAAAAAAAGTTGAACTGCCCTAATTGCACATCAAAATAAAAAATTATGCTCATTGAAAGAAATCAGTGTAAAAGCCCTTTTTCTGAAGAGTGAACATGGGGCCAAATCTTTGGGCTCATTTATTTCAATCAGGAATAGAAATGATTGTTAAACAAAGTTCCCAAAGTTCAATTTTTTCACCTCCACATAATAACATTTTCTCATTGCTAGATGAAGTTCTGCAGAGGGCTTGCACTCCTCCATATTACATTTCTTGGAGGTTTATTTGCCATTCAGAGAAAATTATCACTGGCAAGAAATGATTAGTTTACTGTTTGGGAATAGGTTTGGGAAGTTTCCTAGGTGGGATAGGTGCTCTGCTCTTGCTGACCACACAGGAAGCATCACACATTTACATACCTAAATTCTCACATACTTGGCTTTTCTAGGTATGTTAGTGACATCCAAGGTATTTTTCAGAATTGGAAGTAGTATTTCAAGGACTTTAAATATTACACATTTTCCTTTCCTTTGGAAAATATGCAACATCCCCTTAGATCTTATAAACCTCTCTCATCATTAGAAAAAGCTCTCTGATCAGTATTTTCTTTGACAAGGGAACACCAATTTTAATGATGATCCTGGTGCAGTACGTCAAAACTATCTGCAATTAAGACTCCCTTAGCAGCTCCCATCGTGACCAACTGACTGCGACTTTGCCCAACTCTAGCTGTTCCAGTCTGTAGTAGTGCTCCTTGGTTAAACCTATTCTTTTTGGAACAACCCACAGAGTTAAAAATCCAAGCTTTGCAGCTCTGGAAGAGGAAAACAGAAGTTTTACACGATATGCTATGTACCCTAATCACAAAGGCAGGCAGAGCTAAAAGATGTGGTGAAGGCTTCAATGTGAAACGCACTTCTGCCCTTTTGCTTCCCCAAAACTGTAGCAAAGTTAAAGCATCTAAAGTCCTTGAAGGGTTTTATTTGGAAAAACTATAAATCATGCAACAGTTAGTGAAATAATTAAAATCAGGTATCATCATAACTTTTCCTTGGGTACATAAGCAAAAAAAAAAACACTGATAAAAATAATGTGTTTTATTTAACAAACTATTCCCACTACTCAGGCAAGGTCCTTTGTAGCGAGACGTATCTCAATTCTCAATTTAGACAATTTGGGTATGATATCAGAAATGAGCGCTGAAAACACTAATGGATTGTGCATGGAAGATAAAAGACTCTGTGCAGCCACTAGATTTGAACTTACTACCTTTGAAATAACATTCCTTCATCTTCCTGGATTGACAGGAGTTGGTTAAGAGCCAGGTGGACTTACAGGTGTTAAACTAGCCACTGGCAGGCTACCATGGCTTCTCCAAATGCAGAAGAAATATTTTTCTACTTCACAGCAGGGGCTGCATGCATGAGAAATGTAATGCAAATTGGATTTATCTGACTTTACTTTTCTTCTTCAGTGAAGATGTGGAAAGATGATGATTAAGCAAGCAGTTTCCTCTTACATTTTCATTCCAAATTGTTTCCACAGGCTCAAGTCTCAAATGACATGTGACTTTTTTGGCTAGTCTAATGTTGGAGTAAGTAGATCTGTGCATCCCTCTCCACTCCCTCAAAGACTAAAATTAGGTTTTAGGGCTTGAGATTGTCTGGATGACTTAGATTCCACTTCAGCTTCTCTTTTGCATAGATAACTGTGATAATATTATTTTCTAGGATGGACTTGTTACTTTGAGTTTCTAAGACTTGTCACAGAACTGAAAGTGAACCTTTACATTGAGTCCAAGAAAGGCAAGTTTAGAGAAAAAAAGAATAAAGCAATGCTTGTCTTCAGATTGTTTGTGACCTACCACTACAATTCCATTTTAGAGAGAGGACAAAAAAGAAGCAGCCTCTCAAATTGCAACACATTTTAAAGTATTTGCCCTGTGGCCTGAGCAAAGATGCTCAACGTTATAAATGCAGCCACACAGGACAGCCCTGATAAACAGAGGCTACAAGCCTGCTGATGTCCGTCTCTGCAAGCAACATAAATAGTTCTAACTTTGCTTTTTCAATATATCAACACTGATGAGAGAAGACCTCAAAAGTAAAAAAAACATCATCTAATAAGGAATCTAATTTTCTTCCATTAAACATACATCACTATGAATCCTTGTCTGAACAGAAAACAAGCTGCAGGTCAAAAGTAAAAATGAATTTGCTATTACTGAATGCTACATGGAAGTACTCTCCTTTTTAACACCCTCTCCCCTTGCCATGAGTAAGATCTTGTATTAAATCACCCACTTTTTTTTTTTTTTTTTCCCCTCTGAGGAACACAAACAACAGAATATTATGAATTAGTGGGCTTTTACAACTGAGCTGTGAACACTTCAGTTCAGGAAATGAGAACAAATACTATTTAATAATAAACTCCTGTGCTCCTTAATGACTTAAGCCCTAGTCCTCACTTTCATTTTAGTGCATCACATACAGTCTTCACTCTGTCAGAAGTGGTGTTCATCGCTCACTCATGTACTTCACCTACAGGTGCTACAGTATCTTGCTTCAAAATTGAGAGAATCTGCCTCAAATTAATCCTCCAGAAAGGGACATAACTGCCTGCAATGTTAACTGGACTCTTTCTATATACCCAGCTTACATTCCTAGGAATTGCCTTCCAGATACAAAAATCTCTCCTGAAACCCCACTTCTGATATAGGAACTCTCACTTAATTGGAAGATGTCAGCAGCTTTCTAACCTACATGTACTGGCTTATTTTAAAGACATGAAAACCCCCACTTGTGCTTAAAGTTCTTCTAAGCGACAAATATGATTAATTTCCAAAGACTCTCGCTTTTTGCTTTTCAATGATTTCCTTAAACTCATTGCAGTTTATTTTAATTAAATTGTAATATGGACTGAATTTAGCTGCTTTTGTACCGAGCCCAGCACAGCAGCAGATAGGTCTGTCTGGGTTTTCTGAGTCTAGCTCTTTACACAAGAATTTATACAATGAGACACCCCATTTATATTTCTCTCTACTATTTTTTCTGAAGTACCCTTAAGCTAAAAAACAAGTACAAAATTACAAAATAAATATCTAATTTTAAAAAAGGTTTGGCAGAACACACAACCGCCAAATCAGCCTCTTTGTATTAAGCTGTCTTCAGGGAATGGATTTTTGTGACTGTGAATTACTGTTTTTAATATAAAAACATAATCATGTTAGTTATTTGTACAAAGTCATTTAGCTTGCATGATACACCGTTTCACTCTAAGTACAGTGCCCCTCATTTCCAAAAGTACTTTGCTCCTACCTTGTCAATGAAACTGCCATAACCATGGAAAAAAAAAAACCCCAAAACCAAGACAAACCCCACACCTAGTCTGTTCCTATTCTTAAAGTGCACAGAGAACTGGACTCATTAATACTGTGAAGACAGTTTGGATTTTGACTAAGTCTACTCTAGCCATGAAGTTAAGACCACATCAGGAAAGTGCTTTCATCTTTGCAATGCCCAAACCCCATGAAAGTGCTAATGAGTTTATATCTTCATCATACTTAAGTTATTATCATCCTGTTTATCTAATACTGACCAGAGGCCCCCTAGATATTAAACAATGCCTGTTGCCGACCTGGGATGGGATCTCCTATTCCTATGGACTCCAAGTCCTATGTCTTGATCTCGGTTGATTTATTTATTAACAGTGTACCTTTGCCTCTTTATCAGGCAGATAAACAGCTAAGCTCTGGTTCTTACAATGTGAGGAGTTGAATACAATTTAAAAACAATGAAATCAGCCAACTCTATTTGGTTATTACTTTTGGTGTTTGTTCCAGAGGAGTCATGAAAGCTGGAGACTGTAAAGGGAAGGTTTGAGACATCCCTTCTCTCCCTTGTTAACCATTGTGTCACACATTAACACATACAGAAGGACCCCTGCATGGCATTGCCTGATTTTCACTCAGCAGAATCATGGAAATCCATTTCAAAAAAATAAATCACAAGGAAAATATGGTGCATATCAAGAATTTGGGCAAACAGACTTGATTCTTCTTTGACTAGGGAATTTGGGAGAGTTTTCTTTATCATAAGCAGTTATTTGTTTGTTTGGTTTTTTTTTTTGTCTGTACTTGTTCTGCATCGAGTGAAATACTAGAACCAAGCAATAGCATTAGCACTGATTAATATTAATATTAATTTTATTTCTATTCTGAAATCCTTGCAAGTCTCAGTGGCTAAAAAAGGTCTTTTCTGTGTATTTGGCTTCCCCTGCATGGCTCCACAAAGATGTAATACATCATCTCTCTATAGCATGAACTTTAAACATCAGAGAGTTTTAGTTGTTGTAGGGGTTTTTGTTTATTTATTTATTTTTTTAAACTTAGCTGTTAAGAGCAGTTGCTGCTGGCAATCCAAAGAAAGAGAAAAACCTTCATATTTTGGAAGCCCCAGGTCAGACCTGGGGATGAGCTAATAGCTTCTACAGAAGAAGCAGCAGCCAAGTTCAAAGCCAGTATTTGAACCAGATGCTTTCTTTAGATTAAAGAAGTTTGATTTAGTTCTTGTTCAGGCTTCAGGTAGGTACTGCAAAGGGAGCCTTTCAGTTTTCTTTCAGTTTCATCCAAAGTCAGAAATAAAAGAACTGTATTTATGTTGGGGAAAATCTCTGAAGCAAGGAGACACAGACTCCTGTCAAGAGATGTCTCCCTGTACTTTTATTTTTGTCATACTTGAATCTGCTTTACTTATCACTGTGCAAAAATCAGACACATCCTTTCTAATTAATTTTCTCTGTTTTTCCACATATGCTATGGACAGACCAAGGCGCTTGCAGAGAACAGGTCACACCTAACACTTCCACGTCTAATTTAGGGCAATAAGAGGTATCTAAGAAAGAGCTATTCATTTACTCAGATTTTGAAATTCTTTCCCAAGTAGTAGAGACTATTCACTGCTTTTGGTTGCCATCTAACAATAGCCAAAATGACATGTTAGCCACAAGGCTAAGCAAATGTGAAGTGATGTGAATAGCTTTTCAATTGTTCATTGTCTGAATAACTGCTTGATACAGCAGAACTGCAATTACAGTTGGAATTTTGCTCCGTGTCCTTTGCCTACATTTTTGTCACCATGCCCCATTTGATCTGAACGCTTTGAGCTCTCACGCTCTGGGATTTCTGGATTCCTACCCTTAATCACTTATAACTTCATGGAAGTCAGAAAGAATTGTGTTTGGCAGAGGGAGGGTAAGTTCTGAAAGGGGACAGGCAAGCCCAGAAAAATGTGACCCTGTTGTGACCCCTCTTCATTTCCTTCTTCCATATCACTCACAAAGCTTTGTCTCAGCCACTGAAAAACAGCACAGACACCTGCCTACTTCTCAGCCGCTGTGGAAGCCATCAAAAATAGCCTGCATAGCTATGGAGAAGCCCTGGCTTTATCTGAAAGTTGAATTTGAACTTGTGAAAGACTGACAGCTCTATAGATGGAAGTTACTGATGGAGTCCACCTCTGGCCCATCATGGGCAGGCAGCAGAGAAATGCTGACGCTTGACAAGTAGCTAAAAGCTCTGACTTTTGGAGTAAACCATCCTTGAACTCTGTTCTGAGGTAGGGAGACTTTTCATGACTACCAACCTCCAGGACAGGACTGGGACGTATTTCACAAGGGCATTACATCTAGCCTGGTTCACACCATCCAGCCCCCGAGAAATCATCTCAGATCCATCACCTTGTGAAACCTCCAGTAGCTAAACCCCTGCAGCTGGTTTGGCTTGTGCTAGATCCAGAGGAAGACGGTTGAATTAAAACACCTTTTGCCATCAATCTCCCCAAACACCAACATACAGCTGTGCACTATTTTTGAAAACATTACTCTTGGACTGTTAATGGTTTGAAACCAAATATTTCATAACTCCTACTGACCAAATAATCTTTCCATACATCCCTGGTAATTTCTTCCACCAGTATTTATCAAATCTCCCTCATCTACTGGGAAGGACAATGCAACATACAGTACTTGCTGCAGTTAACTCTGCACGGCATTTTGGGAAGTTTCTCTATAACCAAGCCCTGCCTTCAGTGGAACCCTCTAAGCAATCTAAAATCTAGCAATGCCATTAAATTACTTTCAGGGTCTGCTCTACCAGGGTGATTTCCTGGCAGCAACCGACAAAGCAGCAATTTCTCGTTGTCTGCAGATTTTGATGCTGACAGCTGGAATCAAGTCACCTATGTCTGGCTGGTTTCCAAATCACTCCGAAATACAGGCAGGATGAACAACAGTGCATGACCATGCCAAGAAGAGGGCAAAGCAAGGAAATCACTGAACTAACACAGCAGAGCGGCGCTAGGTCAAAACACAAACATTTACCAATAGACATAAACGCTACTTCCTCGCCAGTGACCCACTTCTCACAGGGTCGTGGGTGCCAATGGGCTGTGCACAGGCAGCCGGTACAATATCGTGGGAGGTGCCGTCTCGACTGCGGGGAGTCCATCCTATGTGACAGCTACGTCACTTCTGTGCTGCATGCCTCTTTACACCTGATCACACTTGTTGACACACGTGCCAAAACAGAGCATTGGAATGGGTGAGAAAAGGAAGAGGCTGAGTGCCTGTATAAACAGCGCTGCCAAATTGACATGCTGCATTACAGCAGGGGCTCAACAAGTCTTTCACCATGCATGTCCCAAGGATAAATAAAAAAAATATATATGCAGTGCAACTGCTGACACGTACTGCACTTGCATGGCGGGCTGAGAACGGCGCTGAGTATCAAGGGTAGAGGTCACCTGGCACCAAAAAAGAAATGGGAAGCCAAAAGCCCCCAGATATTATGAAGCTTGTTTGCTCTCATGCCAAAGTCATTAGAAAGGCAAGAAAAAGTGGATAACACCATTCCCCCTCAAGATATCCTTCTCTGTGTATTACCTGCAGTGGGTGACAGACAACTCTACTAAAGCTGAGAATTTGATCTCAGAGAGTGTCCTGTGAATTCCCCCCCCCCCCCCCCCCC
>NW_020799092.1:77156081-77176993 GCF_003259725.1 Athene cunicularia
CCCCCCTCATTTATTAACACATTATTTGTAGGACAGTAACTTCCCAAATACCCAGTTCTTATGGTTTTACTAACAGGGAACAACACAGGAGTGGTGCTTTGTAGACTGTGAAGGTCATTGCTATGGATTCCACAGTTTTGCCTGCTTGAGCAAACTTGCAGAAACACAACTGTCTGCAAAGTTTTCCCCAAAATACATCACTTTTTTCCTTTGGTTCATTCTCCAACCTTTGTCTTTTCCTTTGGTTAATTCTCCAAGCCCAAGCAGTACAACCCCCTTTAAAAACAGACAAGCCAACTTCGGGCTTGGTATTAACTAATATACTCAGCTTGGTTTTTTGTTGGGTGGTAGATTCCTCAATTTCTCCACCTATCAAATTTCTCCATAAAAAAACTGAAACAAAAGGAAAGATTCAAAGAATTAACTAAAAATCTGTGGGCCTAACATACCCAAGTTGTAACAGCCAAAATTTAAAACAACAATAAGTCATTTGCTATCTTCTCCCCCTGAGCTTGGCAAAAGACCTTCTTACTGTGCCACCCAAATGACTGGGAATGTGAAACTAAATTAAAGCAACATTTCTTCCTTCCTCCCTCTGGATAAATATGTTTTCAGAAAACTAGCTTTTAAAGATTACTAGTCCTCACCTAGTAATAGTCCTACAGATGGGATTTAATCGGTAGATAGATTTTGCTAATATTAAAAACAAACCCAGTGTCTTTCAGTGCACAGGCAAAAATCATGCTTCTGTATCATGGATCCTGTTATTATATAAAGTCATATTATATAGGATTCTCTCTGTATAAACTTATTAAACACTATGATACAGAGTCACTGCTCAATGATTAACACAGAAGTTTTGGAACTAGGAAGCCCACCGGGCTGAAGAGTGTGTTTTGCACAGTAGCTCCATGTTATTCACCCTTGTGGGTGAAGGGAGTCTGAGACCAAGCTGTAGAACTCCACATGTTAAAGAAATAATAACAGCAAGTAGGAATATGTTTGCGATGCCAACATCTACAAGCTTAAAGAACCAGATCTGACTGTTGAATACTGCATAAAACACCTTGGTGGAGAGTCTCCACTCCCTGTAAATTCAGTGGAAAAGAAACAAAAACCTGGCAGGGAAACAGCCAAAAAAAACCCCGTGAAGACAGTTACTACGTGACACATACCAGGCAGTGGCTAAACCATGACTAGATGGAGTAAAGGCAGCTAGGATTTTAAATCATCTGTATTTATTAGATCATATATTGCTAAGATTACTGTCTCATGGGAAGAAGAGGTGAGAGAAGTTAATAACACCAGTGATGATTAAAAAAAAAATCCAGCTTGACATTTAAAGCCCAGGCTGAACATGCAGAGCTGGCAGTTAAAATAGGAACCTGGTGTTCCCTTACATACTCAAATTCTTGCAATAGCACACTAAAAAGTTTGAGTCATACTACTTCATAGGTTCAAAAGCCTCAAGTAACTGTATTTTCCAGACACTAATATTGCACCATGACAGAAATTTTAGTGCATGTGCAAACTACAAGGTGTTCCTGTGGAGCAGCTCATCATAAACCATCGAAGCAAGATATTTAATTTGACCATCCTTTAACAGGTGGATTCTTCTCATCCTGAAGCACAAATAGTCTAATTAAGCCTGTAGTTTGGGAGTCCCCTCTACTAATCAGAAATGGATCCCCTCTACGAACCCAAAAATGTAAATTTGAAGGCAAAACTATGTTTCTTACAGGATCTCCTCCCAGGATCCTTTGTGTACACACAAAGAAAATCCATCGTTTTGCTAATTTTCTGGTACTATTTTCCTTCCTGTACTGCAGCTATTAACTAGAGCCAACCCCAGGCATTTGACTTAAACCAGACTGAATTTAAGCCTATGCCTTTTGAAAAAAACCCAAACCTTCTCAGTCTGTTTTCAGACCATTAACAAAATAGATGAAGAGATCAAATTAAAATGGCTTTTTACCTGACATATTCTTAACGGGATGATTTTATATAGAAAGATAATTAGTTTTACTTGCAAGGATTCAATCCAAACATACATGCACAATACATAGCAGGAAACAGCAGTCATTAGATATCTGATACACCCACAGAAACTCCCACCAGCTCAAAGGCCTGGCTGGGAGAGCATGAGCACATACTGTGATGTACCAACGTGTCCAAAAAGCTCAGAATATTTAATTTAAAATACTCATCATTAGCTGTAAAGTTTGTCTTTAAAAGATGCCACCAAATAGCCACAAAAATAACACCACAGTTTGGTATTACTTTAATTTTGATTTAACGATGTGCAGCTTGACACAAAAACCTCATTCTGATTTCACTTCAGTAGTGCAGAACTTGTCATCAGATCTAATCTTACTTCAATAAAATATGCTTGACATCAAGATCCATATACATTGCTTTCAATACTGCCTATAAACATGTCTCTCTGCTTTGCTTTAAATGGAACCTCAGGGTACAAAGCAATACAACACGAAAATAATTGTGCCGTTTTATGGTTGTGAAAGCTATGCAACTTTAAAAGCACAGCTCAACAAATTGGAATGATAAAAACATCTTTATTACATACAACTTTAAGATATATATGTATTTTTGAATTCATGTCCTCCTGATGAAAGAGCTAATGAAGAGATGAAAGGAAAACAGAGGTTATTTTCAGAGAATTAAAATGCTCAGCACGGCCCAGAGACAGCAATAATATAAAAATGTACATCTAGGGACTTAGTAAATTCACCTAAACAGGCTGGCATCTGCATGAATGGAAACACAATTGCTTTTAATATCAAGCCGTCAGCCTGTTGTGTTTCATAACGACAAAGGAAATTCAAACAAAACAAGAGAGTTGCTTTGCAATTGTAGGGGAAGCACAGTCAAATGCTGCCTCCATTTTATTCAGTGCAAAATTGCTGGAGTTTGTACTGCACAGGAGTCTTTTGCATTCTGAAGAAGTTCAAATATTAATTAAAAAATTAATTAAGAGTAAAAACACCCCAAAACCCCCACAACCTAAGATGGACCTTTGAACTAATTGCCAGTAAGAAGCTTTTGTTCTACACAATGCCCATGGTTGGAAGCTTAGAGTTACTAATCCTTTTTGCCCAAGCCCCTTTTCTTCAATCATTATGTTACTACAGGTAAAACTGAAGCTCACAGCCCTGGAGGAGAAGGCTTAGCTGGAAAGCAGCAGCTAGAAGAGGAAGGATAACTTTGTTTTTATTGCAGCAGGCTTTTCTCCACAAGACCTGAATTACCATTTTCATTTTTGACAGAGGATTTCCATGTCACCTTGGGCAAGGCACCTAATTATACCCATTCATATCATGGTAACAACTATTCCCTTTCTCTTTTGCTTCCTCCAGCCATACGCTCTCACAGAAGAGAGTGTGTGTGTGTGTGTTAGAGCATGCATGTATGCTGCCAAGCACGACAAATCCCGTTGTCCACCTCCAACTCCCAATGTCATGTTTTCAGTCAGCAACTCACATTGGTGTGAGTGCTCAGTGCCAGTCAGGACAACTGCTGAAATATGTGCTAGATAACTAAAATATAGGAAGAAGTTTGTTTTTTTCTGCCTTTTTTTTTTTTTTTTTTACTGGTTTGGTGGAATAAAGAACTATTAAACCACCCCACCAATCAGAAGAAAGACAAAACCACAAAGAACAAATTGTTCTTGTGAAAACTTCAGCCAGACACTAGTCTCAGCTCTGGACTGCACTTATTGTCTAGATAATAGCAATTCTCCCACTGTCTCCTATGGCCAGATCCTGGTCCAGCACCACAGGAGTGCTGTGGCATCCTGGACTCACCTCAGTGCCCTGCTGGTACTCACCACATTCCATTCAAGTGGGATGTTTTCCCTCATTCCCTCACCCCAGTGTATGAGCATCTATGTATGTAAGATTCCGTATTTCATATTCCATTTATTCCATTATAAAGAATAACTAAGAAACATCTTTGAAAAAAAGTATCAGAAACTCAAAAAAGTTTGATGCAAGACAACGTTCTGTCCCTCCCTGCCTTGTGCTAGACTTTTCTTAGATCTAACCATCTCCAGACTCTATCATCTTTCCTTTTCACAGCCCACTCAAGTCCAGCAGATATAATGATGTGCAAATTGCCTGTGATTTTTAAGATGGGCAAGTCTCTGACTATGCAATCATCCTTTGAAACACAACTGAGCTGCCTTTGCATCCAGAATCCCCCAGAGCCCTCATGAGTCAGTGGAACAGTCCGCCCCGCATCCTCACAGACCCTGCCCTATTTATCAATAATTTCTAGCCACTTACCCCCAAGATCCCAGTTTCCCTCATGCCACTTGGGACAAAACTGTTCAAGAAACGTTGATCAAATGTAGACGCGATAAAAGAAGTGACTCTGCCTCTTTTACCACAATCCTCTGTACTGTTTAAATTGAAATAACTCAGATTTTCCATCTTTTTTTTTTTTTTTTCTCCTTTTTTTCTCCAAGAGAAAGCAGCAAGAGAATCATTGTTTTGGCCTCAAGGCATTCATCAAGCCCTCTCATTTCTTGCTTGAGTTCAGCAGAGTAGCCACTTTATCTGGTGTGTGATTGGATAGATTTTTTTTTCCCCAGGAAGATACTTCATTTTAGTGTATATGGAAGGTATATTGCACATAGAAACCAGGGGAATAGAGTAGCAAGGCACTAAATCTATCTGCTAAAGAACATTTATTCAAAGACAACCACAAGGCTCAATCTAATTGACAATTTCTGCTGGGGGCCCATGATTAAAATACGAAGGCTGCTGCAGGTAAGAACAGGAAAGAACTAGCACTGCCATTGGCAAGAACTTGCACAATAGCTGTCATGACCAGCCGTTATCACCAATTTGCTTTTAGCACCTAGTATTAATCAAGATGTGATGAAAAAAAGGCTTCAACTCAACAGCAGGAAGGAGCCCAGGGGAAGAAGGGGTTAGGGAGAGCTTGCACGAGGTTTTTGTTACAAGTATCCTCTGGAATGTATGTTGGATTTCCCAAATATGCCCGTGTAAATTGTTGGGTTTTACAACACATTTTAGGCATGTTAACCCATATGTTGTCTCAGTTTTGTATAACCTCATCAATTCATTGGGATTCTTCATAAAGATTTTACTCCCTTTGTGTCACTTCTGCACAAAGGGCAACAGTATGCAGAAGAGTTAAGAATTTATGTATGTTTCTGAAGGGTTCTCTACTAATTAACCCCAGCAGATAATAACCATACTATACATTCGGTGTGACTCGTTGAGTGAAGCATTTTGTCTACCCAGCAGCTGAGACAACAGCTAATAGCCCTAGAGCCATGCTTGTGGTTAGAGAGTAGCTTCAGTTGACCTAATTTAAAAGGTCTTTGTTAGACATATTTATGTATTTGTGTATAATCTAACCTAGCCTTAGTAGGCTCAGAGCCAATGTTGGTCTGCTTTTAATGGCAGCATTAGTTTGGGAGTTAGGTGTCTCAATCACCACTGGAATTTAACAGCAGATGATCCAACTTATTTCAAACCTGAGTATCTGAAGTTATAGCCATTTTCAACTGTCCTCTTTACAGGATAGTTCGAGAGCTCCCCGTGTATGACTAGAGACCAAATCGTTCTGCTCAGTGCCTAAGTCATCTTTACAAGATTGATCTCTTTTGTCTGCCTGGGCTAATACCGCTACTGTATGTTTAAGTTACCCTGAAGTAAAGGATGAGATTTAAGTGTCTGACACCTGGATTCTGCTCAGATTTACAGTTTAACATTAATTTCAAATCATTTTTGGAGAAGATGGAGATGGTGAGGAGATGGAGGTAGGAGAAGAGAGACCATCCAACTTTCCAAACCATCAGTGACGAAGGTTATAAAGGAAGACCTGCTGGAGGAGAGGCACCTATGCTAGGAGTTTCAAAGCCCTGAGAAAATCTTGTGGAAAATTATTTATTAGCTTTTTGTAGGAAAATATTCAAATAATAACTATGTCTATCATCCTTTATTCGAGCTTCAAGAGTTTTACACCTACTTTTCCATGTTTTTCCTGTGCAGTTAAGCCACTTAAAGTAGTTTATCATTTTCTTCAGTTTTAATAAGGACTCACTTTTTTAGGAAGTACAGATAACCTATTTATTAAATTTTTTTCTTAAAATGGGTTAGCTGCAAAACATACACACAAAAAATGTGTAGCAAAAGACTCTTAATCAAAGCATGGAAAGTTTATCTCTGTACTCACAAACAAATGCAGCTATCTTCATTCATACACATTTTTGAGAGGAAACCAATTATGTCACTGACTGACTCTCTTCTCCAAGGACCCTCTTCCCACAGCTAACAAGCCTTGTTAGATTTTTTGAGGAAAAATAGAGGGGGGTATTTTGTACCCAAGAGTACCAAAGAAAGCTAGGTGATTAGAGTGAGGTTTGAGAGTTCAAAGCAAAATATGTTATTTAATGCTATATAAATTCATTTATATTCAAAGACCTAATTAGGAGTGTGTGCAATGAATCCTTCCCACTTTTCACAGAGTACCATTTAATTTGAAATATTTCAAGCTTATTTGTGCTTTTTGGAAGTGGACTGACATTGAAATGGCAACCACCGTCTCCTCTGGAAAACACATAATGATTGCATTGCTGCTTACAGTCCCACAACCTACTGTGAATACCATTTATGGAATTACTGTAATTCCACATCATCTCTGAGCCCATACATCATGTGCATGCATATGTATATATGAAGTGTTTAAATCTAGGAGACAGAATTCGTTTCATGCTTTGAAAAGTGTTACACACCACCACCTAAGGAGTGACCTTACATATGCGGGCTTCAATATCTGTTATGTGTTTCAGCAGACCATTCATGGCGGTTCAAGGAGTTATTTAGGAACCAAGGGCATTCAGTTTTACTCTATTTGATCACCTCATGTACTACATTCATGCTGCATCCACAATGTATCAACATCCCCCATCTGGGAAGGTTGGGCAGGATATTGTATTGGCCCATGCTGTGCCACTGCGTGAAGTTACCCATCTTAGGCATCATCAGCCAAGGTCTCCAGGCATTCCCCAACATTCATCTCTACCCATCTTCCTCATCTCCAGGGGACTTGCTTCACTTCCCAGATCTGTCCTCCAGTTCTGATCTTCAACTCCTCTTTCTCCTCCTTCTCCTCTTCCTCTTGTAAGACCACTTCTTTCTAGGAATACATCTTTTTTGCCTCCTCTTCTTTCTGGATCCCCAAACTTCCCACTTACCAATCAAAATAGTGTACATGTAGAAGAACAAGTGATCAGCCTGCTAATTGATGTATCAGTGTCAGCTCTCATTATTTGGAAGATTTAGCAAATGCCACTTTTGTTTAGTCCAGGTGTTCACAATTTATAACCAGCCTGTTAGCAGTTTTAGAGAGGAAGCAGCAGGTTTGTATACTTGACAGTTCAGAAGTTCAAGTGTGGACATTCACCCCCCCCCACATCCCAATTACCTGCCCTATGATAGCATTCATAGTTTTCTTTTTTTTCCTCTGGACTGCAACTGTCAAACATGTATTAACTCATCTCCTGCAAGTGCTTCATTGCACAGTCACATAGTGAAGCAGAAGAATGATAAAAATCTATTTTGTATATGAATATGACACTTGTTTACTTAATTACATGTGTGTTGATAAGGTTGTTCTCTGCTATTTTTATTAAGAGGTGTAAGGCAGGCACTAATCTACTGATTTATGAGTATCAGCACTATGCTTTAACTCTCCCTCTCCTATATAACCTGTTGAGTTGCTGCTACATTTCATAAGAATCCCCACAAGGCAGCAAGCATAACTCATAAGCTAGATACATCCCTCCCCACCAAAATACCAAACAGATTTAATCATGCCCACAAATATTAGCTTTAGCCTTATGTAAGCCTCAAATGAGCACACAAATCTTACTATCACTATTTGAAGTCTAAAACACTGGCAAGATTCCCAAGTAAATGACTGTGATTTTGGAGAACACCAGGAAATTCAAGCAAAGCAGTAAAAACTCAGCTCTGCCCCAAACAAGCAAATACCTTCCTTTGCCAAACAAAAGTTCACAGCGAAGTTAAACACAGTATTAGAAACAATTGAGATCCACAGACAAGAAATGGCAAGAGTTTCAAAACCTAATGAAAGCAAACCTCCCCAGAGCGGGAGTCTGTTTCGGTTTTGATATGCTGGTATGGAACTCGATCATCAAGACTCTTTGAAATCAAGAAGAGTTAAAGGTGGCTAGTACCTCAAAAGAGATCCCTTAACAGGATCTGGCTTAAAAACTTCCCAACCAGTGTCTTAATTTTAGACTGTGCAGAATGGAAAAAACCCCAGTGCTCAGGCTAATCTCAGGGTGCAGGCAAAAGGCCAGCCTCTCTTAGGAGTCAAATTCCAAAAAGCGAGACCATGAAAGATTTTTGAAGCTCTAGCCATCACTTTTCCTGTCTCCGCAAGTGCCAGTGAGCAAGAGGATCATTTGAAAACTTGGCTATAGACCTCTCATTTTCATTTTGTTTCTTTTAAACAAATAGTTCAGCTTGACAATCTCCAGGACAAACACAGCTAAACAAAAAGATCCCCACCCAGCACTCAATGATTATTAAGCCTTTGGTTTGGCTTAGAGTCTTCTTTGACAAATAAAAACATAAATACATCGTCTTCACACATAATCTGGGGACATGCAGCTAAGATTGATTAGTACTAGTATGAAGTCTTAAAAATAACAGATCTTTAAATCAGCAAGCCATAAGCATGAGAATATAAAAGAACTAAACTATTTTAAATGACTTTAAAAAATATTTTGCTGAAGCACACTGTCAGAAAGCTTCGCAAGCTGATGGCTTCTATGGATCTTGGGCAGGGATTTTACTTAGTTTCTATACCAGGCATTTAAGAGGACCATGAAAATTTAGCCCAGAAACAGGACTGATCCTTTCATTTGGAGTCAAGAAACATTTATATCACAGGTAGTCCAAACTGAAGGGGAAGTATCACACCTGAAAGCAGAAGTGAACATTTGGTCTGAAGTTCATGTGGAATTTAGAAGAGTAATTTCTGTTACCTTGTAAGGACAGAAATCTTTGTGTGATTCCTGTTTCAGAAACTGATGGGCTGACAACCACAGAAGAAATCTAGGTCTCAAAGCAAGTCCTCAGATTGTGTAATAATCTTAGAAGTAAAACCCACTATATGATTTCATATATCAAAAAAATTACTACCAAATTTGTGCATTATTACTTTGCCTGAAAAAAGTGTTACTGACCTTAAAAGCCTGTGTGTACATGTGAAAATCTGTGTCTTTTCCTTGTGTGGTTTAGACTATAAATCCCCATTCACATTTTTTTTTTTTTTTTTTTTTTTTTTTTTTCCCCCAGAGCTAAGAAAATTTGTAAATACAAAAACTGCAGCGCTGGATTCATTATCTTTACTCCTAAAGATTTCCCAGCAGCAGGATGATGGGCAACACCGTATTGCCTCATGGATACAAGTATCAAACTCATAATGAAGAGCCATAGGTAATTACTCCTGTTCCCCACCCCTGTGCCATTGGCAGCACCACACAGAACAGTAATGTTCATGGTTTATATTGTTGCACTCACAAACAAAAAAATCAGGAATTGAAGATGGGGGGGGGAAGAAAAAAATAATTTCCCAACTGTACCAACTGTGTTTGTGTAAAGGTTTGCTTCTGGTTGAAGGCAAGAGTTGTACTTTTTCTCTAGGAGGGAAAGAGGGAACATTCAAAATGAGGTTTTGATGCTCATGAAACCAAATCCCTCATGTTTGACATTTACAGACCTAAACTGATCATTGCTGATTTCAAAATAAAGTAAACATTACAGTCCCCTCCACCCTATGTAGGAAGCAGATGTGTAAGTACAGTCAGATACAAATGTTATAAACCCTGCCACCTCTTTTGAACTTCTGGCCCAGTTTCTGAGATGCTTGACAAGGAGGTTGTAATCTCAAAATTACTAAATTTTCTTAAACCTCCTGAAAATAAACTTTCAAGTAAAGACAGAAAGCCTCTCAGGTACACTGCTTCAGACAATGACACTTTTAATTCTCACCACCACCACCAAAAAAACAATAAAAAAAATCCTAAACCAAAATAAAACCCACCCCAAAACAAATAAAATAATAATTAAGGGAAAAAAACCCCAACAACCCACAACACAAAACCCCCCTAACAACACTAAACCCACCAGAAATATCAAAAAACCCAAAGCAGGAGCCCACGTCCCCAAGCCTGAATCTGCACCTGATTCAGCGCAAGAGGATCCAACCAAGACACACACAAACCCCCAAAAGAAAAAAAGATTTCAAGGATTCCAGCTCTTCCAGAATAAGATTTACATTCCTAATGTGGAAAGACAATGTAGAGGAAAAATAACTTGCCATCCCAAATGAATAAAGCTTTTCTTAAAAAAAAAAAAAAGGAAATAAAATGTACAGAGGTCTTGGTTGCATATACAGGTCCTGCCCCACAAAAGTAGAATTAAATGAAAATCAAAACCGCTCCAAGTTATCTCGAGGCTTGTTAGGCACATATTGCAGTTCTCCATCTATATATTTTTCAAGTGCGCTATTCAACTTCAGAAAGTTTAAATTACCACATAAAAAAGATTTTATGATCTTGAAATCTTCAGGACCTTGCCTTTTCTGGTCAGTCTAATCTAATCCTTTACCTCAGGGATATATCTGAATTTATCTTTGATCACCATTGCATCAAGCTCCCAGGAATTAAATGAGAATCTTGTTACATTAAAACAAAGTTGTTTATAATCAACCATGCACAAGCTGTTGGTATGGCTAGCTGCCACACAAATCAAGGTTAAAACAGGCCAGGCTTACAGCTGAAATATAACTAATATGACATTATTCTTTCAGACATTTGGTCAGGCTGACAAATTTGTAACTCTGTAATTTACACAATGTCCCCATGACATGTGGCAGTACAGCTATTGTGTATGGAGATTTTTATCACGGGAAGGAGGGGGAGGAAGTCTGCATTTTCCTAATGCAAATCTTTCCCATAACAATTTCGGAATGCATACTGGCTTGCTAAAGTATACAATTTACCTATCTGAGAGTACACGAAGTTCAAACGGTGGTGGATAATTATTTTAATGCAATGCAAAATTACCCCGTCGAACTCATTGGTCCGCAAAGGGGTTAAGATACCATGTATAATACTGTTAAATAAAGTAGATTCTTTAGTAATGTAAGGCTTGAAAGATGTATTCTTTCAACTCATGCATTGCACCAATAGAGTAAATGCTGTTAGAATTCGGTATTAGGAAAGAAAATTCAATTAGTAGGATTTTAACACTCTTACATAACACAGGAATTGTCTCATGGGATCAGATGGGAGTTTGTTTTATATGACCTTCCGTCCCTAAGAGGTACAAAAAGCCTACAAGGATAGGGATATGTTGCCAAATAAGGCAAGATTCTTCTCAACCTCAGATAGTAGTTGGCCAAAGTGTGAGGACTTACATCCTTCACCATCCATTTTAATCCTATCTAATTGTAGATGTTCTCATCATCCATAAAAATATTTTTTTTTTAAATTAAATTTTGGCCCCCATGGTACCTACTGGCACAGTATCCTGTGAGCTAGTTGTCATGCGGTTTATTGGTTTCAGATCTCTCACAAGATTATTTTTTTTTCCCCCTTTGTGTTATAACAAAATTCAAGCAACAAAAGCCTAAATCACCATTTCTGAGAAGTGCTTGTTATTCCGTACAATTCTTTGCCTCTGTAATTAAATACTCCTCGTAAGCAAGTCCTTCTAGGTCTGAAATTATTAGCTAACTACTTAAGGAACCGCTCAGTTAAAGCACATTTTTTATCATTTTCCTGAAGGGATTCAAAATTGGCTGCTACTACTGAGAAGATACGAAGATACCATGTATAGGTAACTGCTCTGTTCCAGATCATCACATCTTAGGAAACCATCGTACATACTGATCATACAGCTTCCTCCTTGCAAAGATGATTTTGTTCAGTAGTGCCACACTAAGCTTCCAGTTGCTGTAAAAATAAAAAAATGCCCAACCCTTTGCTGCTGAACTAGTTCTGCTTTCCCATCCCACTTTCACCATGTAAATTTGTGCAGACTTCCTGTGTGGTCTGACTGCTGTTGTGTATTATAAGAACGAATGGCAGGAAAAAAAAAAAATCATAAATGCAGAATGCATTCTGTCCTCCAAGTTGTGATGTTTTATGATGGGGCAACCTGGAGCCCACCATTGTTTTGTGTCCAGATCACAAACTCCCTGTATACATTGCCCATTGTCATCAGAGCTTGTTTTTCCTGTTATAGACTCTATTTTCATAATATCTGCTTAAATTTAATCTACAGCCTGAATTGCCAATACACTATGTACAATCAACCCTGTAATAACTTGCAGAGAGTTTAATGGGAAAACAAGGCAATGATTAGTGCGGTGAGATTAATACAGTTACAGGGTACATTCAAGCTAGCTTTCTGTACATTACAAGACATTTTGTTTTAAGGTGTTTTACTTTTCTTAAACAGTGACTATGATGTTTTTTCTATAAATTAACTGAAGTATTTTCCTAGGACTTTTCTGCTATAATGCCTGCCCAGTAAACCTCTAATTCTGGCAAAAATAATTCTGGCCATGGTAACTTCTCTGCATGTCAATAGAATGAAGTTATGCCTCCTGGAAGTGGATCTGCAGCTTCATCCACGCTCATTCTTCCTGTTGCCTTTACTCAACCACATCAATGGGAATGACACGATTTTTCTTTGCAGTGGATCAGAGTCTTTGTGTCATTTTGTCACTGCAAGAATAATTACCTGTTTTTGTTGTCAGACACTGCTGTGCATGGTTGTACAGTATCTACACATTAGATAGGGAAGAAAAGATGTAAAGTGCAATAACTGCATCCCAGACTCAAACCAATGGAGAAATTCAGTTTGTAGTTCACTATAGAAAATACTGCTAGAAAGGGTACTTCTAAGTTAGGGGACCTCTTAATAAGAGAGTAACTTGTTTTTTTCCTGGGGTATGAGGGTAGAGAACTGAGATTGCTTTTTAATTGTTCTTATGAGGAGAATGAGGGTAAAGGTGTAAGAGAAGACCTCAAAAATAAAAATAAAAAATAAAATAGCATTCTGGCCAGCTTTGAGGCACCATGTGACAAGACTCCAGTTGCACTTGTAAGACCTGGTGCACGATGTAAACTCTCATTAATCACAGATTTTAATAAATGTCATGACAAACAGAGCAACTTACTGCCCACAGATGCAGATGCAACTCTCAGCCAACAGCAAGGAGATCTGAACTCAGTCTAAGAGCAGTCCCAGAGCTATATGTGGGAACCACGTTGTTCTAGAGTTAAAAATATGATTTTTTTTTTCAGAAATAAATAAAAATAAATAAATAAAAATCCCTTTATAAAAAATGGGGAACTATCATCTCAAACGGATGTCACACACAAAAAAGTTACTCTACAATACATCAAGTCTGGTTTCTCCTGTTACCACTTTCCAATGATTTAAAATTGGTATGCAACTTATATAGTTAGTTTACATAGCTTGCCAGCAACCTAGAAAGTCACAGGTTTGTTAATAGATTATGCTAAATTTCTTCGTCTGCTTGAATGCTGACTAAAGAGCAAAGAGTTAGGTCATCTGTTTCTTTTAAATACAGGAAAAAAATAACTAGAAAATTAAAACTTAATGTAACCTTATTCCCAAGAGCTTTGTAGAGTCCAGACTTCAGAGAGAGTGTGCATCAACAGGCTGGAATTAATTAACATAGTAAGTGCTCTGACCAAGACATATGTTCTTCTATTAGATACACAGAAACTTTACGTGTAGAAGAAAGATGTCAAGCCTTCTGCAAACACATGGGCCCCAACTCCCAGTTACTCTAATTCAGTAGATCTTACTCAACGAACCTTGTCAGTTCATGTCAGCTGGAAATCTAACCCCAAAAGTCACATAAAAGACCCTGCCAATTAATTCCTGTTGGAGTCAATGAAAGTTTACATCACTGTTTAAATACTTTTCTCCCCATCACCCCATTTGAGGTCTTTAATACCTATCTCCTCCTTCCAAGCTTGTAATTCTTCCCAGGCTATATAAATCCTTTATTTTGGCATGTCCAACCAAAACTTGACTCCAGTCAACAACATTTTGTAACTCTTGGCAAGGCCAGTTTTTCCAACAAGGGGGAAGTCCAAAGGCTATAGGGGCACCCACCAGCCTCAGCAGTCCCAGGTACTGGTGGGACTGAAATCCTTCCCTCAGACCACACCAGCGGAGAAAGGATGTCCAGCTGAAGGGCCGTGTACTCTACTGACAGGGCACATAAAAATTAAGGCTCAAATATATAACACGGATCACGGACCCAGTACTTCCTGAAGGAAGCCGCATGGAAAGCCACGCAAACTTCCCAGTGACTTCAGATTAATATGCAGTAAACCCCTGCTTGCTTGAAGATTAATTACAGCCTAAGAGATTGAGAAGTGAAATTCATCCTACAAATGCTTGAAGGTGAATTTAGTTACTCTTTGCAGAATTAGGTAGTCTCAACTTGAAATCTGTCAGTGACTCCTGGTTCAAGGTTAAGTGTAACGGGAAGGGTAGTGCTGGGGTAACACATGTAGATTAATTCACTTGTATATTTATAACCTATTCTTTGTGGAGAAAGATTATTGAGTCCACATTTTTCTGTCAGAACTGGAATGTCCACCACTTCAAAGACTCTCTTGAAGTCCTTTTTATAATACTTTGGTTTTTTTTTGGTCACCTGGAAACCAAGAACCCTATTTAAATATAAGAGTCTTAAAATTAAAGAAAAAACTAATCTCTCCTCCCTTTTACTTTAAAGCTTTTTATAGTATCTTACAAATTGTTGGATGGAATATGCTTAATCAAGTCACTCAAAAGTCATACCAAGTTTTCCAGCCCCAACCAAATTCTGGCTTCACTGATCTACTAATTTAATACAAAAATGTAGTATGCAGTTCGGGTATGTTAAGCTGAGTATCAGTCTTCCAGTACTGAAGATGCTTGCAAAGTTACCTGAGCAATTAAATAATTTTTTAAACAGATAAAAATTGTCTATATAAAGCATTTATTGAAGATAAGCAGCTACAAACAATTTAACTTGACATCTGAAAAAGAAAAAAAAAGAAAAAATATAGTACGAGTGACACGACAGATTTTTACAATAATCCAAAATCCAAACATTCAACAAAAGGGAGACAGTACAATTATTGTGATAAACACTGGAGCCTCCCAGTAATTCTACCATTAGAAAAACTTCAGTTTTAAAATTCAGTGGGAAAAAACAAATGAACAACAACAGAAAACCAGTATCCAGCTCAACGGGAGTTCAGTAACAAAGTGGTCCACTAATACCAGCTTGGGACCAACTCAAGAGCAAGTATCCTGTAATGAATGATCAAAGCAAACTCAGTACACAAGGGATGAACAGATTTTTCCAGACGAGGAATAAAAAACCTGAGAAATTTCTTTCTCTTGGGATGAAACAAAGGGAAACACACACAATAAAAGAAGAAGCATGTGAGAAACTTATATAGAATTGCAATTCATGAGACTGGTTTTTTTGGGGTTGTTTTTTTTTAATGAAGGAAAATTAGAGTCTTATTGGTAGAAGCATGTTCAGCTGCTCATATAAAAGAAGTTGGATGGTAACATTTAGGTTATACTAAGAATTTTTTTAGTGCCATAGAGTATTTTTTAGCTCCTGAAAGTGGAGCTCCTGAAGTCCACTTTGGAGGCAGTGATACCCAGCAGACAAACCATAGGGAACAGCTAGAGCGTTTTCCTTACAGATGAGAAATTCAGCTCCTGCTCAGGTCAAGCAAAGGAAAATCTGGATCTTGATGTAAAGGCCCAGCAAGAGAGACTTCAAATCTCCATGTTTTCATTTTCCTTCACTCCATCCTTGGTATGACACCTTAAAACTAGCAGGCGTGCAAGAGATCTTTAATGAATCTCTCTTGAGCAAAACCAAACCTGTTATGAAGGAGGTTATATATAAAGCCTGGTTAGGAGGTTGCAGAGAGCTAGGCATGAGTATCTTTAACCAAGTAATAAGTGATAGGTAATGGCCTCAAGTTGCACCAGGGAGGGTTTAGACTGGGTATTAGGAAGCATTTCTTTCCAGAAGGGGCTGTTGGGCGTTGGAATGGGCTTCCCAGGGAGGTGGTGGAGTCCCCATCCCTGGAGGGGTTTGAGTCAGGTTGACATAGCGCTGAGGGATCTGCTGTAGTTGGGAACTGTCAGTGTTGGGTTAATGGTTGGACTGGATGATCTTCAAGGTCTTTTCCAACCTTGATGATTCTGTGACATAGGCAACGCTGTAATAGTAAGTGCTCCAAGAGTTTCAGTGCTCTAATGACACCCCTCCCCGAGGACAGTGGGGTATGCAACCAATGGCTGGGAAAATGCCAATGTGGCACAGGTATTGCTGAACAAAGGTGATGAAACACAGGTGAGTAAAGTGGCTTGTCAACTGGGGAGAAAAATGAGGGAGAGCAAGAAGTGAAACTATGAAAATAATTATTCACATGTGCAGCAATCAGACATGAAAAGAGCAGCTATGCAGAGAAGGAACTGCATACCAAAGGAGAGACTAAGCTTCGAGGGAGGTTTAATAAAGCAGAACAGTAACTGAGCTTAGAAACTTGTATAAAGGGTAGTTCAACAGAAGCATCACACACACAAAACACCCCAAAACAAAGGGGAAAAATAAGAAAACCAGACCCCCAAGGTAAATAATTTGCCATTAGGCAAAACTCAGCCAAATCATTCAGCTCTGGGTTCCAGGCTCAAACCAGCTTCATCCTAACAACTTATTGGAGAAAAAGCCGGGACATGCGAGGAATTTGAGTGGCTCATCTGTGGAGTTGCCTTGGAAATGAAGATTTACTGAAGAAAGGCTTTTAATAAATGAGCAAGGAATTACTTTTCTCAAAAGAGTTAAGTTTCAGTGAAGTAAATTATTTTTATGAGGGCAGGCAGTGAAAAGCCCAGCCCAAGGCTGAGCCCTGCCGTGGGCTCTGTACGGACAGAGCCATACATCCCTATAGCCATGAAAAGTTTAGAGCCAAAGTAGATAAGACAGGTATTAACAACTCCATTTTACTGGTGGGAACTGAGGCACACAGAGATTAAGTAACTCATCCATACTGACACAGAAAGCCTGGGAAAAGCTTGAAATTATAACCTTATCTCTCAAGGCACAATGTAACACTGCCACTGCCCAGTTACCTTTTCTTTCTACAGGCAATTTCCTCCTTACTTCAGTTCCTGAGTGCTGAACCAGACAAAGCTTAAAATTTGCAATGGGTTACTTATGGAAGAGCTGCAGAGACCTGCAGAAGTATGTTAGGACTCTCGTTGATTTAAAAGATGATGAAATGGTAGATGAAATGCATGTATATATCACGATGATTCTGTTTTTACCTCCATCCTGTAACACGTGTCCATGTAACTGGATGTTGCTAATCACCAGTCAGGAATGAATTTTTGAGTTATAATAGATACTGAAAGAACACGACCTCTCCCTTCCCTCAAAAGAAAGGAACCTGAACTCAATGTCTCAAGGACTTAGCAGGGAAACCACTTCAAACAGCTACCACATGTCCCAAAACATGGATGCAAGACACATTTACAGGTAAAACAGCCCTGCCCTCTGCTGCAAGATGTTGTGGGCTTGAAGTTAAAGCTAAAACCAGTCAGAAAAATTCAAGGATGAAGAATTCATCAAGAAAAAGACATTGCTACTGGCATAGGAAGTCCCTGAACTACGAATCACTGGTGGCTGGGAAAGAGTTACCATATACCATCATAGACTTGCTTGGCATCCGTGTTGCTGGTGCAGTAATTTTATATTATGTTTTAGGAGTTAGGGCAATTTAAACAATTAGGCAAACGAACATAGCAGAAATAGTAAGTAAACCTCTTTGTGATAGAGCATTTATTTGAATTGGATGGTTAAATCCCCCATAAAGCACCTGGAAGATTTAACAACTTATGTCCAAATGAACAAGATGTAATAAGCTTGTATACAGGCTTGATATGAAAAGTGGATTGTTTTTAGTAAAACAGCAGAGAATAACCTCTTATTGAAAAAAGAGTGATATTGAATTTTAATCAGGGGAAAATAAAGATGCAAGAATAAATCTGCACAGGCTTAGAGAAGGACTAGATGACTTTCTCAGCCATCAACAATGGATGCAGGAGTGTGTTACATCCTAATCTGGTATTTTCTGTTGTCTTTATTTTTTCAGTCACCCCATATATCCTGCCTTCTTAAGAAAAAAAGCCCAACAAAAACCCTCCTGTCAGCATTTTTCTCTACAAAGTACAGATGAAGCACAGACACAAAAGATGAAAAGTGATTAAAAACTCACTTCAATATAGCTGTCCCTAATTTTTCATCCTTGTATTACTCACTTGATTATCGAGTTACATGTTCAAACTGAAAGCAGAGGAATCCAGACTATGCTTTGCTGTTCGTATTATATATACCAGAGCTTAGTAACAACCGTCATCCCCCTGTTGATGCTCATCTGCATCATGACTTGGGATTTATGTGACCCTCACTAACATCTCTTTCAGTGCCATCTCTGACACAATCTGTATTTTTGGAAGGGTTAACAGGAAAAACATTTTTCAAATGTGTTTTTACTTATTATGAGATACACACACCCTCTTTTCACACATACTATTTTTTTAAAGGCGAGCATATTGTGGCAATTATGGGGGAATTTGTATTCTCCACTGACATCTGAAATTCCATTATCTGTATTTTGTGTTGACTATGGAGTCCAGCATTATGTTCTTGGGCCAAACATTCAGGGCTTGTTTTCTTTTGTTTTTGAGTAGTGGGTGGAGACAACATTGTTCAGGTCCTCAGAGTAAAGCACATGTGAAATAATTTTTTTTACTTCCTTTTATGAACAGTAGTTCTGTGCTTGGGGTCCATGCACTTAACGGGTCTGTTCAGATATTGAAAAAAGTACAGGATGCCTTATCTTTGCTAAAATGGAAAGGCAAAAGTCAAAACAGGAACAAGACACTCATCTCTACAGTCACCTTGGCTTATTGCTCTATGCCAACAACTAAATCTGAGATGTTGTGTGTACTTTCCTCACCCATTTCCCAGTATGAACACCTTGACTCTATTTAATCCATCTTAATTCACAGGCAATCACAGGATAGGAGTTTTAAATCTAAAATCGCTCATAACACAAACACCAACAAGGCTGAAATTGCTCTTCCTGGACTGACTTACTTGCCAAGCATGAAAATTTATTTTCCTGAAAAGCAAAACCATTTACATGTTGTTCAGATGGTTTTTGTGGTGGAAAAAGGCACTTTTTGAGAGAACACTTGAATTAGTACATCCGCCTGACACATGACTGTTCCAAACAAGATGTTCCCAACTCCACCAGCCAAGTTGTATGGGCCAGTTCAATAGGACTTGTGAAATTCAGGTCATCTGTATGCAGAGCAGTACAGCAAAATTCACTGCTTCACAGACTGAAAGTTGACTGCTCATCTGAGTGAAAACTCCTACTCTTTGCTTGGATTTCACCTTGAGGTTGCGAAGTCAAGTTAAAAACAACTTTTTTTTGCCGAGCTATAAGCCATAGAAAGGTCACATACTTCTTCAGACAGGAATGCAAAGGGGTACAAGGTCTTCCCTGTATAGGTAACTCGTGTGATTTATAGTGATGCATCTAGCCTTGTTGGAGCCAATTTAAGGGAGAAAAGCAAGAGAGATGTGGCCTTGAAAGATTTTTGAAGCTCTAGCCATCACTTTTCCTGTCTCCGCAAGTGCCAGTGAGCAAGAGGATCATTTGAAAACTTGGCTATAGACCTCTCATTTTCATTTTGTTTCTTTTAAACAAATAGTTCAGCTTGACAATCTCCAGGACAAACACAGCTAAACAAAAAGATCCCCACCCAGCACTCAATGATTATTAAGCCTTTGGTTTGGCTTAGAGTCTTCTTTGACAAATAAAAACATAAATACATCGTCTTCACACATAATCTGGGGACATGCAGCTAAGATTGATTAGTACTAGTATGAAGTCTTAAAAATAACAGATCTTTAAATCAGCAAGCCATAAGCATGAGAATATAAAAGAACTAAACTATTTTAAATGACTTTAAAAAATATTTTGCTGAAGCACACTGTCAGAAAGCTTCGCAAGCTGATGGCTTCTATGGATCTTGGGCAGGGATTTTACTTAGTTTCTATACCAGGCATTTAAGAGGACCATGAAAATTTAGCCCAGAAACAGGACTGATCCTTTCATTTGGAGTCAAGAAACATTTATATCACAGGTAGTCCAAACTGAAGGGGAAGTATCACACCTGAAAGCAGAAGTGAACATTTGGTCTGAAGTTCATGTGGAATTTAGAAGAGTAATTTCTGTTACCTTGTAAGGACAGAAATCTTTGTGTGATTCCTGTTTCAGAAACTGATGGGCTGACAACCACAGAAGAAATCTAGGTCTCAAAGCAAGTCCTCAGATTGTGTAATAATCTTAGAAGTAAAACCCACTATATGATTTCATATATCAAAAAAATTACTACCAAATTTGTGCATTATTACTTTGCCTGAAAAAAGTGTTACTGACCTTAAAAGCCTGTGTGTACATGTGAAAATCTGTGTCTTTTCCTTGTGTGGTTTAGACTATAAATCCCCATTCACATTTTTTTTTTTTTTTTTTTTTTTTTTTTTTTCCCCCAGAGCTAAGAAAATTTGTAAATACAAAAACTGCAGCGCTGGATTCATTATCTTTACTCCTAAAGATTTCCCAGCAGCAGGATGATGGGCAACACCGTATTGCCTCATGGATACAAGTATCAAACTCATAA
>NW_020799092.1:77177043-77300121 GCF_003259725.1 Athene cunicularia
GCTGTAACGTATATTAGGAAGCATTTCTTTCTAGGAGGGGTTGTTGGGCATTGGAATGGGCTTCCCAGGGAGGTGGTGGGGTCCCCATCCCTGGAGGGGTTTAAGAGTTGGGTTGACTTAAAGCTGAGGGATCTGGTAGAGTTGGGAACTGTCAGTGTTGGGTTAATGGTTGGACTGGATGATCTTCAAGGTCTTTTCCGACCTTGATGATTCTGTGAACTCTCACCATCCTACCCTAAACAGACACAATGGAAGAGGGAGGCCTGATGTAATATTATATACACACACACCATATTGCCATTTATTTATTTTAATAACTCTGCTAGCTCTCCCAGCCCTGCTGGGTGAAGTCCAGCAAAATCCCCTGCCATCCTCTAATACCATCTCTCCCACACATTAGGCTGCACCACCAGCCACAGCTTTGTCTGTTATATTGTACTTTTTCTTTTATTATTACCTTTATTCAGAGGGCAAAGAATGTGCTTCCAGGGGATTTGGAAAGCAGGGCAAAGGAGCCAGAGCTGGGATGGGGGTAACCAGCATCAAGGCAGCTTCTCTGAGTCCCTGGGAATTAAGCCCCAATGCAATTATTCCCGCCCCCACCCCCCCCGCCTCCATGACATCTGCATCCTTCAGTCTTTTTCCAGCTAAGCAGGTCACAAACTGTGAGCGAGTCACAGAATAAATTACAGGGGGTGCACAAGGAAAAACAAAATTGAGAATTTGCCACCATAGGGCACTACTGTTGAGCTGATTGTAGCATTTGCTACAGCATTTCATTTGGGTCTTAAAGAATTGCTTTCTGCCACCTAAGAGAAACATGGAGAAACACTCCTCTATTTCTTAATAATATTAGCTACAGGCTCCCTGGATATATAGAAGGGAGACACTAAAACCAGTAAACTCAGAGGGATTAAACAGGCTGGAAATCAGTTTCCAGAAGAGGAACTGAAATTTATAAGAATAGGTAGAAGTGGCATTACAATTTAATGTCACAAGCCACATGAGCTGCATGTTGACTTTTTTTACTATCAGTGATCACTTCACTTATATTACATACTGCCTTTTCCTACCTCTTAGCCCCCTGCATCCTACAGTTGATCTGCAATGTCACATCCACACAGAGTTGCTGCTGTAATCATACACAGTAACTACACAAAGAAATATCCAGTAAAATTGACTTAATCACATCTTTGTCCTACTGTGTGTCCATACAGCTGTAATCTCCAGATTCACACACAAAAGTTGGGAAACTTCAGTCATGCTGTAGGGAAAAATTGCCAGGGTCATATTTCTCCTATGGTCATGTAAACACATAATTTTTCTATGAAAACACAATTCTTCAGGAGGGCAACAGTGTCTCCTCCTTAAATCTTCCCAATTTACAAGTCCTCTGTGTCATCCCTCAACTCAGCAAAAACCTGGCATCACCTGACTTGAGTAGCAAAAGAATCAGAAGTCGTCTCATAGAGCTACATAAACTTTTAAAATAATTCCTAGAATAGCGTTTCTGCAGCACACACACTGTAAGACAACACATATGAAGCTCTGCAAAAGCACTTTACTGGCATTCATTGGTGATGATTCACAGGAGTCACCCTGGCTCTGGTCCGATGTAGCATGACCACTCATCCCAGATGCCAATCACAGCCCTGCACTCCACCATCCTGCATAACACTACATTTCAGCTAACGTCCCCACTGAAGTTTTAGAAGTCAAATGGAAACTCATTCTGTGCTGACAGTCCTAAATGACTTTAAGGAAAAAAAAATACACAAAAAAAACCCTTTCAAGAAGACTGCTATGCCAAGTCTCATACCACAGACAAGGATAAAGGATTTTAGTCCACGTTCCTAAACACAAGCTCAGAAGATGGTCAGAGAAATTTAAACACCTGATAAAAGAAAGTTCAACGCTCTGCAAATATGAGGGGAAAAACCTACTCATGTAAGTAGACTTTATAGTCTGACTTTTGAAGGGTTGTTTTTCCTCTTTCAGCTCAGGACACATTAAGTTCTTTAAAACATTGTAGCAAAAAGCTAAAGTATACTTTAAAATATTATTATGCTATATATATTTAATAATAATATCACAGTTCACACCCCCTCAAAATCCCTGTAATTTACTCCCTTAAAAATATATTTATACTGTATTAGGTGCAGCTTCATGTTTTACATAAGAGCAGAGGGAAATAACTTGATATTGAACTAATTTTATAATTTCACCATCTACATTCCCAGATGTTTCCAATGTTTTAGTGAAGTTTCTGCAAACCATCTGCAAACTTTTCACATGTCCGGATTCTAAATAAGGCAAACCCAGGCACTTATAGCAGCATTAAACACGGACATGTAGTACCGTGGATTAAAGGTCATTATTTTTTCCCCTTATCCTTCTTTTTAAACAGTTTGAGTTATAATTTTTTCACTATTAAAAGAAAGCATTGCTGAAGGTAAAAATCAGTAGTAGCTTCCAAATATCAAACACATGCCTTAAAGGGACAACAAACTGTGGGAGTTTCAACAAGAAAATGAAACAAGCGCGTTTATCCCTCTTGCTTCCCCCAAGACTATTTCTCACTTCTTGATCAACTTTCACTCTGTTTTATGCTCCTCTGAAGTTTCCCACCCATTCCCCTGCCGAGCACAGTGAGGGAAGCAGAGAGTTAAACCTGCAGTTTCAACTGGTGTGAGCCTTTACTATTAACTTGAATTTACAGAGCAATCTCTCCTTAAGAAAAAAAAATCCACACTGCACTGTAACATTGAGAAGTATATTTTAAAAATCTCCCTTGGGTCTCTCTAAACATCTGCTTAAAGGTTTGCTGTATCTTAAAAAGGGCTCTAATTACCAGAAACTCCTCTCTTACTTAAGCCCAGGGCTCACATTTTGATTATAACTCAAGCTCCAGTTAATTTAGGGCTAAACCAAAAATGCCTCTACCAAACAGAAGAAAACATAGGCCTACCTTAAAACTTTCCAGCTTTTCAGAGGATCCAAATCAGAGATTATAGACACCATTGTAGTAATAACAACAATATTATATATATAAAAAATAAAGCACCACACCACGGCGGGGAAGCCTAACCACAAATGCAGCAAGTACTCTACTCAGTGTGGGAATGACAACAAACCCAGCACAGCTCTTCCTCCTTCTCAAGCTGATAAGCACTTGTCCCAGCTTCTCTCCACCCCCAAAATCAATCTTGTGCTATATTGCTCCACAGTCCCAGTTTCATTTCTTCACCACTACCTTTTAAAGCCCTTGTAATCTGCTCCAACTGATCAAATTTGACCTTTTTGTAGCCCACTTTATTCCAAGCACAGCCCTCAGTTAAATCTCTCTTTATTAACACCGTCCTTCTTGGCTTTCTTTTGGAACAAACACAGCTCAGGCTTGAAGCCTCCAGTCTTTGCCAGCAATCATTTACAGATTACTGCAAGCTGCAGTCTTCTCCTTTTGGGTATTTTCTTCCACCTCTGAGGTTTGCTTTTATATTATTTTCTGAAGGTTGCTGGGGGTCTCCCTTTCCCTATTCTGTGCAGGTTGGAGTTTGACACTTTTAAAGGACAGATTTTCCAATGCAACTCCTCTCCCACCCTTCCCTCCTCCCCTCACCCCCATATAGACACACAGATACACACATTAAAAACAATTCACAACCTTTTGAATACAGAATCATCGTTCTTCCTTTTTTTTTTTTTAAATCTATCAGGCTTGATAGACTTGTAAGCTGAAGCTGTGACTGAAAGCAGTCTGATTTACAGCAAGACTGCTATTACAGTGGAATAATAAAAAGCCTAATAATTCAAAGACAGATGTAACCCTTCGGATGTTCGAAAGGGGAAAAGGTGTCTATATAATTCCATCAAATCAATTTCTTCGTTTTGTTGCCGTTTAAAAAATAAGCATCCTCCAGATCACTATGGTGATCTGAAAAGTTGTGTAACTGCTGTGTGTTTTTATTTATGAAAATCTAGATGATTGGCTTCTTTTGTGTTTCTGTAACACTTTTTGACATTGATTTCCCTGCATTTAAATATTTCCCTTTTGCATCTCCCCCCCCCCCAAATGTTTTCCTTTCATCCTGTGAATGACTGTACCCTCTTCTGGAGCTCCACAGATTCATTGGGATTTCTGGAAATGCCAAAATTAAAATTCTGGGGGCAAAAAAGCAAAACTGTACCTTATGAAGTGTTCAGTTGGAACCAAACTACCCCAAATGACAGCTACTTCCACTTTGCTATTTATATCACAGGCATATGCTCCTAGTTTCTCTCTGCCACCAGTTCTCAAAAAAAAGTTAAGATCAGCCCTTGTATGTTAAAAAGAAGCAGTAATATGATGGTCACATAGAGATCTGGTAGCGTGTAACTTTACACATTCATGGAAATATAATAAAAGGCATAATAAACTTTTGAGGCTGCTTTAGGTATTCTACCACCTTCTCCTGTGGGGGGAGAAAGCTATGTCTAAACAGTTTTCAGGGCTCCTTTGCATGCTGTACACTGATTTAGAGCAGCCTGAAGCTCACCTTGCTGGTGTACCTGTAGTACAAAGGCAGCACAGCCTTGCCCTTGCCAGAAGGTGACACTGAGGCTTCCCACCGCCCCACAAAGATTTTGTGACCCTTTTGTCTGTCAGACAGCAGCCAGGAGATAGTGGTCAGATAGAAACAACCAGTTTTAAACCACCTAGATGCAAAATGCTCTGTTTGTTCCAAAGCCAGAACATCACTGACCCCTCATTTAGAAAAATAATGTACATTGAGTCCTCTCCTAGCTCTTTTTTTTTTTTTCAGGCCTCAGCCAGGTGAAGCTCCTGGCACAGCAAGAGGGGTCATATCAGTTGATCAGCTTATCACATCAGGCCCCAAGTTCAGACCTCTGGATTTTAAACTCTCCCCTGGGCAATGGCTCCAGCATCTTTGCTTTATCTCCAAGGGGTGTAACAAGGATAAACACATCAGAGACTGCTGATGATGAGATTGAAGGTGCAGATCTGGGCAAGGAGGGTGGAGGACAGCTGGGGGATTGCAGATGCTCCACCTTCCTCTTAACCAGTGTGGTGCAGGGTGTTTTGCACTTGATACTCACATATCTCTGAGCACTTCTTCAGAGATAAGGGTTGTATCTACCTCTGGAAACTTTGGGGCCATGTATTTACCTACAGTAGATGGGTTAGATGCTTGCCATGGAAAATGATATTGTTACCACTTGTCATGTGTTTCTTTGTGGAGCTTAGGGAACCTTCAATTTTAGAGTAGGAAGCAATTAAAGAGATTGGCCAGTGTCCCTTCCTTCCAAAAAGTTTGTAAACCACCATTGCACAGGTTACTCCCTCACTTGAGGCTGGGGAAGACACCAGTGGTTACCAGCACGCTGCCTTTTCTCTTCCCTCTCTACCTTGTTGTCACATTTGCTGGTTTTAGAGCTATATTCATATATTTTCCCTTGTGAACTTCTCACTGAATGTTTCATATTGGTGACCAGGCTCAAATTAAGAAAGGCTTCAAGCTTAGTCTGCAAACAAACAAAAAATAATTCAAAATGCCCTGTCCTATCACATCCCTTCAGCAAGTCCAGTTTGAGCCCGTGTCACACCCTATCCATCCACTGTTGTACATCAAGATGAGAAAGAGGTAGTGATGCTCTGCCTTCATACCCAACTTCGGTACAGAAACTGAAACCAGTTAGACCCTGGTCAGGAGTAGGTGAGAGACATTTAATTAAGTTTGAATGCTCCTATATCCTTACACTTCGAAGACTAGACACATGAGGTGGAGTAGCACAGCTTCCCCTGGTGTATATGGAAAAAAAAAAAAAAAAGGCCAAGAGAAATGACTCAGCCCCTGTCCCCCACTTCAGGTTAGTGCCAAAGCTGCCCAGAGCTCCCCTGCACCACGATGCTGAGCATCTTACTCTGTTCATCTAGGAATTTGTCCAACTACCTCCATTTCAATAATTTTATCTCTAACAAGTATATTTTATACTTTCTATAGACACATTTTTCACTGCCTTCCCACAGAAAACACTATTATTTCCTCCACCATATCCACACAAGAACTATACCATAGGAATAAAGATTCTTATTACTTTCCAATCTGCAATTATTTATGCTTATTTTTATTATTTTCATCTTAAACTTTTCATGTCTGCAACAAAAGCCAGGTGTCTATTTTGCTGAACCTGGTTGGCACTTTACCAGCTTCTACTACAGCACTGAGGAAAGCAACTATAAGCTTTCTAAAAATAAAACTAGAAGCTTAAGTTTAGCACAGAGAAACTTGCGACAGGCCATGTATTTTCCAAAACAAGTCTCATGTATTTCATAGAGCATGTAGCTATAATAGGAGAAAACAAATAAACAGAAACCCACTGTAAACTTATGTTAACTCTTGTTCTTGGATAGTGGCACTCCAGCCCATCTTTTTAGCTAAATGTTTTTTCTGTTGCGGTTAAGGACTTTGTCTTCAAAACTTTTATATTTTTATGCTCTTACTGAAGAAATTTCCTATGATCTTTGGCTTGTTTGCCAAGAAACAACCAGCACATCTGTGAAATATTACTTAAGCAAATTTATTACAGTTAGCCAGAAGGCAACAACCCTGAAAGTCTCCTCTACCTGCTGAAATTCAGCCTATTGTATAACTTGGGTCTCATGCCATAACATGTCCCACTAGTGAGAGCTTAACAGTTCTCAGTTAATATGATAAAGTACAAGCTTCCCAAGATTTTGAGTCATGTTAAAGTAAATATATACATACATTTGAAAACATTAATAATATATAAACACACATACAAAAAAGGATCTCTAAGCAATGTCATCATCCTTAGTTTAGACAGCTGTGGAGTCAAAAAAAATTCCAGATCAGCTTGCTACAAACATTTGAAGGTCAAGTACAGGACAAAGCATTTAAAAAAGCATAAGCAATGATGGCTACTGAGCATTAGAAAGATGATTTTATGAGGTTTTTTTTTCCAGCTGTTTCTTTACCAAAAACCTATTCGGCTGAGGACTTAATAGCGTTGGGCAGGAAAATAAACCAAGTATAGTAAGCAGTTTCAGTTGGTTATTTAATCTTCTTTCAAGGCTGTTATCTCATTCAAAATATTTTAGGAGCCAAGGAAGGTCTGCCAAAGCACAACCTTTTAGTCAGGATGCCCAACAGCCTGGTTATCAGGCAATAATGGAGAAATAAATAACCTTCTAGCATCTTCCCAACACATATTTTCCATCACTTTCATACAAAGCAACACTAACTTGTTTGAAAGAAATGCTGGTCTTTTACCAGGAAAACCTCACTCTCCCTAGGGAGCTTGTTGTTAGACAAAAGCTTATCTATTAAAGTGGCCTCCAACTTCAGGGCTGCTGTTGTGGGCTGATAAAGGCTCTTCTCCAGACTGTCTCATGCTGTCCCTCCCTACCAGCGTTGCCACCCCCCCTGCCTCTCCTCCCAGTGCCTGATGCCTTGCCTTTTAAGCGATGGAGTGACTAATTGAAAATGCATTCCAGTGCTTTACAAGCAGCTTTTCCTTTCCTGCTGACCAGCCAAATGTTTTAAAATTGGCAGGATGCTGTTTTAAACTTGGGATCTTGGGCGCTTGTGCATGGTCTGGATGTGTGGAAAAAAAAATCTGGCTGAATTCAATAATTCTGTTGAAAAAATAAATTAAAAAACTCACTTCTAGAACTGGTATGAGCAAATCCAAGTATTACAAATCTTTAATGGAAGTTCACTCTCTCTTTGTATATTTCTTAAACTTAGCACTTTGAATTTCCTCTCTCCCAGATCATGTATTTCACAAAGTCGTGCACCAGTGCTTAGACACAACCAGAGAAAAAGCAGTTACAAACAGGCATAAATCCAAATGACAATTACCCTTTGGGAGAGTACTGCAACCGAAACACCCTGGAGACAGTCAGTAATCGCTGATTCATGGCCAGTCAATGGCCAACCAGTCTGGGATTCAGCACATCTTATCACACTCAGCAACTTAGAAGTTGGCTTTATCCAGCAGCTGAAGACATTTCAGGGTTTTGTTTCTTTGCTAAACAGCTGGCCTGATTGTACTGCACTTTAGCAGTTAATCGTTAATCTTAAATTACATAAATGTGTTTCATACTTATCGACTTCTCACTTTTACGAAGTCTGCAGAGACAAACTTTCAAGAGATGGTATTTTTTTATATACTGATTGTGATTTTAATGGATTTTCAAGTACTTTCAGGTTTTGCTCATGACAACCGCTACAATAAAAAGCCTTATGAACAAAGATGTGTTTTGTGCCTATTCACCTAGCAGAAAATGACTATTACTGCATACTTTATTATGGGAGAAATGCTTTCCAGCCTCTCTGAAGAGACAGTCTTCCCCAGACTCTCATCATCCTAATTGTCTTTCAGGTGTTTGTAGTTTACTTTAAACAGCAAATGAGTCAAACATTTACATCCTCTGTTAAATTTCTCTTTATTGGCTAGCAGGAGGGTTTCTCCATTCTGGCAGAGGGATAACACTTCTGTAGTCCAAGGCAGGGCTTGCCCTTCCTCACCCAAAGGAAAGAATGAAAGAAAAGAAAAGCTCCTTGTATTTGCCAGACGTGTTCAAAAAGAGCTACTCGCACTCCCCAATCTGCTTCTTTCATTCCATTCAGGAGAGTCATGGGTCAAATTTGGTAGAGAGGAAAATAGCAGCTGTTAACTGTTCCAGCGCCACAGCAGACTGAAAAGCCAAAACTGACACTGTCTGTCTTTTTATTTCCATTCTTTTGGTGTCAGGTCATACAGTGAACACCAAGAGGTCATTATGAATCCTTATGAAAAGGTTATTGTTCAGGATGCCTCTGTAACATAGTCCAGAAGATAAAAACTTCAGTAATGGCCTTAATAAGTGCTTTGTTGTGAAGGCCATGTTTTCACATGGAGCACAGCTGCATTTATACAGCCTGAATGCCATCTCATGCAGCACTGAAGTACAAATCTGAGCATAATTAAGTTATGCTGAATGCATACTGTAAAACATTTAGGAAACGTTTCCAGAGAGACAAAGGAAAATGAATGGCTCCATATCCATATGTGTCTTCAATAGCCTCTTCAAATATTTACCTCTGGTTTTCTATCCATCTCAGAAGTCCAGAAAATAGTATTATTATTGGTAAGGGACTAGATGGAGAAACTACATTAATTCCTCTCAATGTCTTTGTTCTTGACATTGAGAAAACTTTTTTTAATGTGTGCCCTACTTTCCCATCTGGGAGGGACAGATACCACCCTAGCAATCTACAGAGCAGAACACTAGGAACTTAATAGAAGACAAAAAAAATTGGCAGCTTTATGAAATTCCCTCCTTTCCAAGATTGTTTTAAGTCTAGATCAACTGTAACACTGGTTCATCATTCAGTGTAAATGAACATGATCTGTTGAGACAGATGGCTTCTACCACTTCAAAAATTTAAGAGTTGCTGTAGCAAAGTAAGGAACCCCTGAAGCTTTAAAAATTGGTCAGCTATACCATACCCATTAAAACAAAAATAATTTAAAAGCTCTAAAGTCCTAGAGGGAAATAAGGGGAAATAGTAAAAGGGAATATTAATCAAATTAAGAAAATGGTGAAATAAATCCTCCATTTCTGAGATTCACCTTTGTTAAACTACATCCAGGTACATGATTTTGAAAGTATTAACCACCAATAACCACCCTGTACATGTGGTTTATGTCCTTCAGAGAGACACTCACAAGGTCCCTCATGACAGTGTGCTTTGCTATTGACCTAAAGATGATCACATGTAAGTAAGCGTTTGCCAGTTATCAGGCCTAGCATAAATAACACAGCCAGCATAAAGATGAACCAATAACCAAATTATATTTGATACAAAAGGGTCAGTACATGGGTGACCACTGGGGGTACAAACAAGTCAATCAGATTATACATAATGGACATCAATCCCACTGACCCCAACAACAACACCACACAACCAACAATGGGTGGAATAAATGGTGAAATGCAGTCTCCCATAGAAGGGACAGGAGACAACCAAGTCAACAAACCAAACACATCAGACCAAGGAAGCCACATAACAAATCCCTACACAGCCCACACTTACAAAAGCCATACCTGACTGGAGCCCAGTCCCAGGGAGGCAGGAGGTCCTTCCACAACAGGGAACTCCGCACAAAACATCCACCTCACACACAGACACTGCCCCTGCCTGCCAGTGGTCCCAGCTTTTATCCCTCAGTGGACACCTGACCTTTGTTTACTTAATGCAGGACACCTGGGGCTCCTTTACCTGATGGCTCTGCCTGCAAGGCTGGAGCACCCTGGAGGGAAGCTTAAAGGGAAACTCACCCCCCTTTGGGAAGGGCTGTGGAAATCACCCAGATGTCAACCTTGATTTGGGGTTGAAACCCCAGCATTTCAGTAGGGAAAGAAAAAGCTTTAGATGCCAGAGCAATCACGTACATATTTCATATAAAGGCATGGAGAAGCATTGCTTTAGAGTTTATGTCTGATGCTGGTTAGGATTCGGGATTTGCTGAACTGACTAGAGATAACGCTGTTTCATCTTCCCTTCCTCTTACAAAGGCAGGGAGAGCTGACAAAATGGGAAAACTACTTTTTGCCATAACACCTGGCAGGAGGTTTTTATAGGCTCACAAAACAATTAAGTGTCCTGATTCTGGGCATGTAACTCTCCTGGAGCTGTTGTTTAGAAGTGCTTATCTGCTTGCATAGGCACAAGTATCTACAAATCCATGTACAGGGGTGTGTGTCTATCTAAACAAAGCACCATGGAGCACACTGAAATAAGCCGTTGCTCTCCTGAGATAAAACCTCACGTTATCCCTGTGAAAACACTACAGGGGAGAGCTTCATAACAGTATTGCTTCATCAATAGAAGGCTGAAATTAAATTCAGTTGTAAAATGTAAATTATCCATACAAAAATTTCGCTGAAAATGTCCTTTTCCTAATTCAGGGGAAATGAGAGAAAACTCCCCCCCCCAGTTCTTAAGTGCAATTATTTGTCTTTATTATCTAAAGAAGCTTCTTTTATTTGGGAAAAAGCAGTACTGAGTTTTTTCTATTTCTGAGGACTACTCATTTTAAAAATCAAATAAATGTTGATTCATTCCCATCTTGGCTATTTCATGACTTCCTACATCTCTTCATGAAAATTTTATATCTTTCAAAGCATTAATGGCTATTGTAGTCCAGATTACATTATTTATATACACAGGTCATATTCACACATACAGTTTGTTTACAAGAGATCTTTTCCTTCCATTCAAAAATATTAAAAATCTCATGTCACACTTTTATTTCTTGCTGACCTCATTTACAAAAGCCCAAGCATGGTAGTGATTTTTTTTTTCCCAGACAAGGCCTAGGCTGTGATTCCAATAAAGACAAGCACAAGTCCCCATGTTGAAATAAAACATTTTTATTACTTTCTAAACCTCAGGCATAAACATTGCTTCATCTGACAAAATCCAACCAATAAGGTCTGCAAAAAGATTTAGATTAATAGAACCAACTTTCTAGAACATTACACTGCCCTCTAGACACTGGATGTCTTGAAAGCTGCATATTGTATTGTTTGGCCTATAGAGGAGCAAGGAAAATATTCTTGCGTTCTCATTTGGGTGTTCGATTGTTGTAGCCTAAGCAAATCCGCGCTTCCCTGGAAGTTGCAGGACCTAATATGGGCTAAATTCCCCAAGCCTGGATTGGGTTAGTTGAGAGTAACTCATGGGGTGTCCTTGGGAAAGTTGCTTCGTCTCACAGGTTCCTAGTGTGTCGGGCAAGAAGAGATCACTAGATCATCCCGTCTTAGGTTTCACTGCTCTCCCTGTCTGACAGAATTTTTAGAGGACTGAATTACAAATTGTGTTTGTTCCTCATCAGCCAGGAAGGAGTTCAGTCTCTGCCGGAGGAAATCAGAAGAAGTTACTGCTGCTTTTCATGACAGTTTCTTCAAATAATGTATATTTATCTCTTTTTAGTTTGTAGTTTGTCGGCAAATGAGAAGTTCCAATTGCTGCTAATTATTCCTTATCTGGTAGTTTGAGAAAGTTTTTTTCCTCTCGCAGAATTAGCTGTCTAATCACTTACTAGGCTGCTTTTTGATACCCCAAATTTCTTTTTCCTTTTTCTTTTAGATACCTGTTCCTTGGAAAGTAAGCAGAAAGTGAACTCATGAACAGGTCTAAATTTCCCTGGAAAGGTTGTGGGTTTTTATGTACAATGAAGTATTGATACGACTCCACAAATGAAAAAAGAAAAAAATCTTGCTGTACAGACTGAACTCTATATTGCTAACAAGGCATTTTATTCAGTACTTCAAAAGTTTGTGTCTCACAAAACCATGGAATGCTTGGAAGAGACCAGCCTCTGGAGGTCACTGTGTCCAAACCTCCTACTCAAGCAGGGCAACCTAAAGTCAGCTGCTCAGGACCATGTCTGAACAGCTTTCAAATATCTCCAAGGATGGAGAATCCACAACCTCCCTGAGTAATGTGTGCCAGTGCTCAGTCACTCTCACAGTGAAAAAATGTTCCTATTGCTTCTGGTCCTGCCACTGGGCACCACTGAGAAGAGCCTTGTTCTCTCCTCTTTGCACCCTCCCTTCAGGTATTTCTATATGTTGATAAGATTCCCCTAAACTCTGTCCCCTCAGGTGAGGAATTTGCACTTCTTGTTTAAATTCATGAGGTTCCCACCAGCCCGTTTCTCCAGGCTCTTGAGGTCCCTCTGGATGACAGCACAACCCTCTCATGAATCAGGCACTCCTCCCAGTTTGATGTCATCTGCAAACTTGCTGAGGGTACGCTCTGCCTCATCGTTCAAATCATTAATGAAGATGTTAAACAGGACTGGACCCAGTGTTGACCCCTGGGGTACACTGCTTGTTACTGGCTTCCAACTAGACTTTGCACTGCTGATCACCACCCCTGGACCCGTCCATTCAGCCAGTTTTCAACGCACCTCTCTACCTGCTCACCCAGCCCACACGTCAGCAGCCTGTCCATGAGGATTTTATGGGAGACAGTGTCAAAGGCCTTACTGAATTCCAGGTAGAAAATATTCATTGCTCTCCCTTCATCTACCTGGCCAGTCACATCATTGTGGAAGTTTACCCAGTTGGACAAGCATGATTTCTCTTTTAGTGACAATTCCTGATTAATAACTTGTCCTCGATGTGCCTGGAAATAGTTTCCAGAATTAGTTGTTCCGTCACATTCCCAGGGATTAAGGTGAATCTGACTGGCCTGTAGTTCCCTGGCTCCTCCTCCTTGCCCTTCTTGAAGATAGGAGGGACATTTGCTTTCTTCTAGTCTTCAAGCACTTCTCCAAGTCACTATCATTAATCAAAGATTATTGAGAGCATCCTTGCAATGACATCTGCCAGCTCCCTCAGCACTCATGAGTGCATCCCATCAGGGCCCATGAGTTTATGTCTGTCCAGCTTGTTTAAGTATTCCCTGACTTGAACCATTTCCACCAGTAGTAGATCTTCCTTGCTCCAACCTTTCCACTTGGTCTCTGGGACCTGGGATTGCTTAAAGCTGGTTGTGCTAGTTATGACTGAGGCAAAGAAGGCAGTCAATACCTCAGCCTTCTCTGTGTCTTATGTAATGAGGTTCCCTGTCTCATTGAACAATGGGTCCACATTTCCCCTAGTCTTCTTTTTCCCAGCTATGTACTTATAGAAGCTCTTCTTGTCGTCTTTAACATCCCTGGGCAGATTCAATTCCATTGGGCTTTAGCTTTCTGAACTTCATCCCTGGATGACTGAACAGTGTTTCTGTTTTTCTCCCATGTTACACGTCCTCGCTTCCACCCTCTGTATGTTTGAGCTTGGCCAGGAACAGCTTGTTCATGCATGATGGCCTCCTGACATTTTTGCCCGATTTATGAGTTGTTGGGATGGAACTCTCTTGAGCTTGGAAGAGGTGAACCTTGAATATGAACCAGCTTTCTTGGGGCACCCTTTCTTCCAGGGCCTTATCCCATCTTCAAAGTTGTCAATCTGCTCTCCTGAAGCCCAAGGTTTTGAGCTTTTCACCCTCCTCCCTGCTCTCAAGATCCTGAATTGCACTCACAGATTGTTTCCAGACAGCCGTCTTTTGAAATTATGGATGCTGCATCAAAAATTCATGTTCATTTAATGAATAGCAAGTTTAGGCTTCATGTTGACATTATTGATGACAAAACTGGGTCACAGTTAACCTGTGCTCTGCTGGTAATGAATAGCCATAATCTTCACTAGACTGACAAGGGATGCAAAATAAAGAGTTTAGGATTACATTTGATATTTCCTTTGTAATGTCAAAGAGTAATGCATGGGTATTTTGGAAGGAATTCCTGCTTTTTTTATTAGTTACATTCCTATTGAATATTTTTCAGGCAAATTTTTTGTATCTTTTCTGGCATTTTCCCTTTGAGCAGCCCATGAGTATGTGGGGCAGCCCACCTGCCCTTTTTTTGAATCCACGTAACTTTATCACGTCCATTATCTGGCAAGTAAAACTTCCCTTTCAGTGCAGATTAACCCAGTCCACATATTTAAAATTATCCATTCCCAACAGATGTTTCTAGATATCTAAATTTTCTATAAATTTGAAACAAATTTCATTAACCTTGGATGATGTGAGCAAATCATCCTGCTACGTTTCAAATACAGAAACTGATATTTATCACTCAGGACCTAGAAGAACTTATTGCCCACCTCTGTCTTTCCTGCAGTGTTGTTAACAATTTTATCTCCAGCTAGTAATGACCTAGACCAAGAGTTTATATACAGAAGGTGGTATGAAACTGTTTTAAAAGAAACAGTTTTAAAAGAGAATGTGGCCCAACATAGAGGAGCCATGCCACTTTTATTCCAAATCATACATGCTGAAAGTTTGCCAGCTCTTGCTGAAGCAAATTCCTACTTCCGAGCTCCCATCTGGCTGCTCTCCCCTGCTGTCAGAAGTGACAACCATTTTAGTGAAACCACCTGAACAGATATGTCTGTCATGTCTGAGCAAAATAACTGTTGTGGAAAGCTCTCTTGACCTGGGCAGCAGGACAGCTTTTTGACACCTGGAATGGAAAAACAATGCTTAAACATTAATATACTACAGATTCTTTAATTTCTTCTCCAACTGCTGTAAAACCTGGCACAAGACTGAAGAAATAGGAGCTGCAACTTCACCAACCATTGAATTTGGCAGAAAGGAGAGTTTTACCAAGATCAACGAAGTGTTGCAGATCATGATTTATTCTGGGGCTCTGCTCAGGGGAGGAGAAAAGGGAAGGTGCTCTCCCCTCTGCAAAAACTGCTCGTGGATTTATTGAGAACTATCATCTAAGCCGAGACCAAATTCAGTGTGTATGGATACTCTTTGAAAAACTGCCAAAGGCTTTAGAAATAAGAACATAAATTGAAGGTGAACAAAACTGCACTTGAAACTATCTCCAGCAAATATAATTAAGAAAATAACCTAGTGAGTGAAAAATACTTTGGATTTTTAGAAATTATGTCATTTTCAATAATCCAAGTAAAGGGTTCCTAAAGGCAGGATTCCCAAATTAAAGAGTGATATAAGAACCACTTTCAAGTAAATAAGCTGTCCCAGAGCCAAAACCTGTTATTGCCTTACCAGCAACAGCACCAGTATCTGGCAATAAATGTTCACAGTCCCCTGAGCTGCAACACTGCTGTTTGCTCTTGGCACACCTTCAGCTTCTCCCACTGGGTCTTAGTCCTGACAGCCACCCTCCGCTCCCCACTATGCCTCTGGCTTCTCTATTACAGCCTTACATATTTCATAACTTTTAATTTATCCCTATTTCCCCCCCCCCCCTTTTTCTTTCTCATTTTCTCTTGCTGTATCTCTATATATCTATAATTGCTGTCCATACCACTGAGATGGCGTAAATTTTTAGCCAGAGGTATCCTCTTTCCTCACTGTGGAATTATAGCAATTTTATAAACCATGAAAAAAGATCTGTCTATTTCCCAATCATTTTCATTCAGAATTTTTCTCATCTGGAAAATTATCTCTTTTAAAGCACCAGTATGTATATAACCAGCAGGGATGTACCCAGTTTGCTATATTGAATGTATACGTCATGACCGTTCATCCTTAGGCAACCACCAACTTCCAGCCTATTGACAAATTCATCTTTATGCAACATAACGAAGTCCAGAACAGACTTTGTTTGCATTGAGCACAGTATCATTTATGTTTGAAACTATTTTCCTTAAAAAAACCCAAACAAATCATCCTTGATATTTTGCTACTAACTGCATGTCTTAGGAACTGAAGTCTCCAGTCACACCTTGGTCCCCCTCCATGCATTACTGAGTGGTGCTTATGGAACAACACATCCCATTCTGGGGTTTGATTTGTGTCTCTTGCTTGAAATAGTTGAGTGAAGACGCCTTTACAGCACTATTAGTTACATCATTGACTGATGCATGCTCTCAGTCCTGCTAATACAGATGCAGGTGGTGGTTATAGTACACAACACTGCCTCTCCTATGATCTTATGGTCCGTGATCTTGTGAACTTGCACAGTGCTCCACAGCACCGAGACTCTGGGCATCTCTTATTCCATCCATACATTAATTCCACAAATTATCTCAATTTCAAGAACTTTATAGTAAGTGCATTTTATGCTTCACGTAGACTCACTTCTGCAGACTCCTCTTTTTTGAGCAACCTGGTGTGGCCTCGTGGATGGCCCAGCTTTGAGCAGGAGGTTTGGCTAGAGATCTCCTGAGGTGCCTTCCTACTCCAGTCATCCCATCATCCTAGAATCCTCTCCATTCACCTTTTGTTTGCCCACTCCACCCTTTTTGTACTGATTACATGTAGAGACACTCAATCTGTTTATTCAAATCAGCAGTCTTTTGACAAGAGAACTAAACCAGATTTTTCTATATAAATTCTCAGTTTCCTTGATTTTAATTCATAGCACTAGCACTCACATGTAAGCAATAAGAAAATGTATTTGTTTCATATTAATTGCTGCAGAGGTTCAGTTTTGGGTTTGGGTTGCCTGGACCTTCACAGTACCCTACTTAACAAGCAGCTTAAAGCTCTCTTGGCTGCTCCAGCTATTATTTGACCGAAATGTTAGTATTGTGCTGTACTGTTCACCAACTGAGGGTCAGGCTGTGCTAAACACAGACAGACAGCTTTCCACCAGCCCTGAGCACAGGCATGACCAGCTGTGTAGTGGGGAATGGGGGGAGACTGATCTCCAATATATCTCAGTCAGGTTGTGTCTTCCACAAACCCGTAAAACTGGCCTTTTTCCAACATGCCAAAAGCACTGAAATTTCTCCTGTATTGCTGCTGTAGTCAGCCAGAGTCATCCTGATGTGCCCTGCCTTTCACTCTCCATCTTGCCTTACAATTTAGAGCTAACAGGGGTCAACATCTGCTCCCCTGTAACCTACCAGGGCTCAAGGACTAAGAGATGATGATGAGATTATTTAAGAAAAAAATTTTAAAAAGCCATGGTGTAAGGCACATGTTGGGATCTTCTGAGGATTGTATAGCAGCTGGGACCCAGGGATCTGAGGGGATGAGTCATTTAAGCCAGACATAAACCTTCCCTACCACCTTCCCACCTCATGAAAGGAAAGAGAGTCGGAGCCAGACCAGCTGGACAGCTCTGTGGGAGCAGAGCCCTGCAGAAAAGATTGGGCCACCCACAATGCTTAGGAGAAAACAAAGCAAAACAACTTGCTCTGCAGACCTTCCTCAAGCCTGCTCATCAACAGCTATCAGCTGATTTTATATCAATGAGCATTTATAATGATTAACCCTTATTTCCACTTTCCAAGTGGGAAAGAAGATTAAACTAAGGAAGAAGAAAATACCATGAAGGAGACAACACTATGGAAAAGATGATAACATGAGGAGGATGATTTTAAATTAAATCTGTGATAGTGTTTCAGAGCCAATGCCACTGAAGCTAAGAGAAATTTGCCACAGAACACACAGCACTGGTTAGAAAGTGCTATAAGGATTCACAGTGCTCTGCTGTTGTCACACCACTGTACTGTATTCACAAAGGGTTTAGAAGTGAAATTTGAAATGGAAATTCATAAGAGAGGCAACTGAACAAACAGGATAATATGTTACCAGAAAATGTAGATTTGTAGAGCTTATGAATTTGTATGAAAATCCCAAGAGAATTTCTTCATTGATCAGATTTCTATTGCTATACAAATCTTTGCTTGTGCAGATTACTGCAAAGCAGTCAGAATTAACATTTGTTCCTTTATTATTAGACTAGAAAATTTCCAACTTTTATAGCTTCCCCAATTATCACTTTCCATTAGCCCCATTACCGAATCGAACTATTTTTTTCCTAGGACTATTTCAGCATTTTTTCAGTTTTGAATCGCCCAGCAATAAAACATACAATGGAGAGAAACTGGCAATTGTTGTATAGAGTTATTCAGAAAAGTATGAGGTTGTCTCATACTAAATATACCCTAAAAAGGCAAAAATTGGCTTAAAATTTCTGTTAATGTTACCATATCTGTTATGACAAGAAACAGCATACTCCTTCCCAGTATCATATTGCTTATGAAGACTGTTAAGAAAAGATTTATTCTAATTGACATGGTTAACATAAAGAACTGTTGACTGCAAATTACTCTGTTTCTAAAAGGACAAAGGACCGTTCTGCAAAGCTTAATGAATTACAGAATTTCTGATATATGCTTCCCATATTCATTTGTTTTAAGTAGACACATGTAAGTAAAGGACTTTTGGCTTCATCAAAATCACGATGTGTACTTAATGGGACCGGCTCTGTTAAATTCACTTTCTGACATTCAGGCTTTATAAAATGTGTATTTTTTGGAAATTGCAATGGAATGTGACAACCATCTCTGTTCCCGTCTCCTGGATTACTTCAGAAAGTGACTGTGTCCACTTACACTGCTGGAAAATGAAATAACCCATCAATGTAACCTTGGAATCTCTTGAATTCAAAAATTAATGTTAGGAAAATTGCTATACAAATAAAAAGTATTTTAATTAGCTCTGGAATGATTGCTACTAAAGGGATTTTAAGGTGCTAGAAAGCTTGGGAATTTTAAAACAAAGAGAATACAGAGGTCAGGGAAATAATCTTTAGATTAAATGAATGCCATAAAGATACATTTATCAGAATAAACAATAGGGGCTTAATATATAACTAGTTTTCCTGCTAAAATGCGTGTTAAGTTATGATGTAGAGCGGGTCCCTGCTGTTCAATATACCAAGAGATAAAAGGCCAGATATGTGTCACGATAGAGGCAAATTTCTGTCGTTTCTAATTTGGCAGAACTATAGGAAATGTGGAAGAGATGTAGATAGAACATAAAAGCCTCAGTGTGAAGCTGGGCAATGGTACAAATCCAAATCTTAATTAGTTTATTGATTAGCTCTATAAAGATGATGCCCTATTAACACAGAGGATATGTTACCCATCCTCTGCCTATTGCATTGCTGTAGCAATTCCAGCAGGCTTAGTATATAGATGTATAGACTTGTCTCTACAGTCCATTTGTATAAACAAGTAGCTCAGAGGATTTAGCTAACCCCCATCTGGTTACTTTAAAAGCAGAAGTACAAAAATATCAAAGTAACAGAAATAAAAATAATTTTAACTGGTCTCCATCTGGCAGTTTTAATAATGGAAATACAAAGTTACAAAACACGCCAGCTACCCAGGGTTTGTACAAAAAGAAAAATTGTGATTAAAAAAAATTTAAAATGTCCTGTACAAGACAGGTTAGCAAGAGTTTAGCTGAGGTTTGGCTAACTTCAGTATTGCAGGAATCTAGGTCACAGTTTAGCATAGCACAGAAAAAGCCCTTTTCCTCCTAAATGTTGGTGTTTACAGCAAGACATAATTATTGTCTTGTAAACCATCTTGCAGATAACAGCCCTAATGAACATTAAGGTGCCTTTCTTATGGGTTGGAGACAAAGGCTGAATGAGATTTCTAAAATACTTCCTTCTGCAACTGATGTGATATTAATTTAAAATTTTAAAACTTTTACCTTTACAAAATAAGTGTTTTCTTCTGGCTAATATATCTTTAGTAGCTGAAAGTGTTAAAATTGTTTAGGAAGGGCCAGATCAAATGCTCATGTGAAAGAAGAAAAAAAACCTCACTGACTCAATTTTGTTGAATTCTACAGATCAGACTTGCATATTTTATTAAAAAACTTGGATGCTGAGACCATCAGTGCGGCAACATTTAATGCAATATATTTTCTAAGTTAGTTCAAAATCTTTCCACAGAAGGTTGGGAATGATCATGGTTTGCATTTTTCTACTTCTCTTTCTTTTTTTTTTTTTTTTTTTTTTTTTTTTTTTTGTTTTGTTTCACTTTGAATACTTCACAGTGTTTGTATTTTGAAAGCTGGCCTATTTTCTCTCACAAGGCAGCAGATTCAGTTTGTGGTATAAATGCTAAATCAGCACGTGTCAAACTTGTTAAACCTTTTTTATGCCAAGCCTTGAAGGACCTGATAAAATAAAGCTGTAAAGATATACATTTTAATAAAACATTATTCATGCACTGTTAGTCCACAAAATATTCTCATGTACTATATAGAAATGAAAAGCAACATTTCTCTGGCCTAAAGCTAACTTTTTATGACTCCCTTGGTAATTTTTCCATTCTTTAATACTATATTTATTTATTTTACAATAAGCTTTCAGAAAAGGGATGGCATTTTTCTCAACACTTTTGCATGTGTGTTTTTTTTTTTTTTTTCCCCTGACCTTTTACATCATCAACAGAAAATTTAATAGGGATATGGAAATCAGACAGGGTAACTGCTGGAAGCGATATGTGCTGATCAAAACCCAGAGACAGCAGCTCTGCCAAGAGTGGAACTGTGGTTGTGTGGTTCAGACACTGGCCTGGGATTCTTGAGATCTGGGTTTTCTTCCTTAATCTGCCTGACCCCCCTGAGTGATACCAGCTCTCTGTTTGCTCAATGGAATGATAATATTTACATTCTCCCATTCTTTTGTCTCTTTAAATGATAGGTGGCTTGAGAATCCTACTGTCTTTTATAGTGGTGGTGCAGTGTATAGCACAGTGCAGTTATTTCAGCTGATGCTTTTAGATATTACCATGAGGTAAAAATACACGTTAGGGACCTAAGTGTGCTGCCCTAGCATGTGACTCTGCCTTTCTGAAAGTCCAAGAAAGAAAGCCCTGAGACAAGGAGGATTCCAGTGCTGGCTTGTAGGCAAAGACAAGCCTTTGTGTGCTTAAATACTGTGGCATGATGTTTTGTGTTTCACAATGTGCAAGCCTTAAAATGCATCGGAGTGTCTCTGGTATTCCAATACTGGCTGCATCCTGTGGACTTTGGAAAGATAACCACTGGTAGGCAAATTCAATGATAGATGTATAGCTATCTCTTGCCTTCATTCAGGAAATCTCTTTTTTTTGGTCTGCTTTTCATCTGTTTGGACTCTTTTTCACAGTAGTGACTCACATCGGCCTGTAAGCCATCCATGCAGCTGTATCAGAGAACATGAAGAACACCGTGATGTTCTCAAGGACATTGGCAGATTTCCAGGTTTCATGAGCGTACAGACCTACAGGACCTCCAGAGCAGGTCCCCTGGATGTCTCCTTTGGGGACTGGTTTTCCTACAGAAGGCCCTCCACTGGAAGAGCAGCTATTGTTAGTAAATCAAGCACCACTAGCTCCAAACTATTTTTTTCCACCCTCACAGCTATGTGGAAATCAGCAAAACTTCCTCTTGTGCCCTGATGGCTCATGCTGTGGGCCACTAACATTTTCTGTACTAGGGACACAGGCCCCAGATGTGTCACGACCATGCCGACCTTTGTCAGAGGCTCTCAAGAAGCATGTTAATGAAAGGGTTGACCACAGCTCTCCTTGAATTTGGCCACGCTGTTGCTGACCCAGTCACCAGCAGTCAAGGTCAACATCTGGACTGATAAGGAGTTCTTCAGGAACAAACAAAGCATTTCTGTTTTGAGGCACTACCAGCCAGTTGCTGTGCAAATATCAAGGACTGTAGCTGGTTTAACTATAGAACCATAGAAAACAACAGGAATGCAGGAGATAATTATCTTTAATACAGCATGACAGTAAGAAAGTATCATTTTCTCTTACTATGCAAAAAATGAGGTGCATGGAGAAAGAGGCAGAACTGCTTTTGGGAATGTAGTTTGGCTCCTCCACTGTAGGCACCGGTAGTACAAAGCAACTTATTCTTTCTTTTTCTCCCCATGTCTGAGAGTATTTTTTCCTGTCTTGAATGAGTCCCACTGTTCTTCCCTGCCTTCCACACCTGCTCTCTTCTTCTTCATCTGCTGAGCTACAAAGTAAAACAATAAACATGCAAGGCACAAAAATTCATGTGGTTTGGCTCCCAATACTCAGAAGGTGATGAACTGAGAAGGAAGAGAAGACTTTTTTCTTAACTGAGCCTTAAATTCCTCCTTCAGCAGATGAACTGCTCAAATATGAAGGTTAAATCCATATTCCGCCATACTTAAAGGAGTTTTGGGCTGAGGATTTCAGTGGGATTCTTGCCAAAAGAGTGGGCACACAGGGAGTGCTGGCTGGTTGTGAAAAAGTAAGTAGAAAACTGTCCTAGGGTTTGGGAGGTGGGTTTTGCTGCACTGGCATGCTGGGTGATTAATGCAAGCCACTTAGCATCTCCTTCCTCCCCCTTGCTGTGCCTTAGGTTCAGGAGGAACAATGACATTTTTCTCCTTTGTACTGATTTGAAAGCTACTGATGAAAACTGCTACTTAAGGATTAGTTAGTAATGTAGAGAGGAAATTCTTGGGGAAAAAAAAAAAAGTAAATATGCCTTTTACTACAAATATATACTGCATGTTTTTAAGGCAGAAAAAAAGTCTTTTATAGAAAAATGACATTTCCAGAAGAACTTTTCATAACACTTTTTTTTTTTTTTTTTTTTTTTTTTTTTTTTTTTTTTTTTTTCCCCACTGAAAGAACATAGATGGAAAATCTCCAGCAAGCTCTGAAAACAAATTAATTCCTTGTTTTGCTAAACATACTTTTATACTACGGTTATATTATTCACAAGTAAAGAGAATCTTAAAAAGGAAAGACCGGCTGATTTCTCATATCCCTGTAAGCGAAGCTGTTATTACCTTTGCTGCTGCTCAGAAAAATCTCAACAGGTCATAATGTTCCACTGTGTGTCTTAGACCTGGAGGAGCAAGGGAATTCACATTCATTTAAAGATACTGCAGTACTGCCTCCATAAATCCCCTCAATGGGACAAGATGTAGGCCTAGCTTGATGAGATAAAGATAGTGTTTTATACCAAGTTTTCAAGCTTCATTCTAAATAGTCATTGATTTTGTGGGTATACATCAGATTTTTATGTTCTTCTGGATATCATTGTCTACAATTTCACCCTTTACTTTAAAAAGAGCAGCAATTGACTGACAGGACCCAGAACAGACCCTATAACATCCATCTAATGTGTTTTAGGATCTTGCTGTGATGCAATAAAGCACTTTTATTTCATATGAAGAATGATTTATACTGAAGTTAATGTCTTAAGTCTAGCACATCCACACAGGGAAATGTTATCATAGCATATATGTCTTCTCGAAGAGTTAACCTACTATCCGACTTGCTTTTGCAGTGAATGTTTGCATAATGTAAAACAGCCACTTTGATACTAATAGAAATAAATGGCTGAAAGAACACAAAAAATCGAGAGCTTTTGCTTACTATTTAAATTCTTTCAAATAGCAGTGCTGTGTGAAATTCTAATACACTCTCTCTGCAACAGTCAGATATTAAAATGGTCCAAAGATTAGAAAATCACTTAAAAATGTAATTAATACAGCAGCACAGTTCTCTGTGGTCTGTAAGATACGATGCATTTAGTGTAGCAAATAAAACATAGCATAGGACAGTCATCCACGTATATTATACATCTAATCCACTAAAATATGTACATAGATTTACTCTATTTGCCTTACAAACTTTGTATTTTCTGGGCTGGATATTAAAGAGTGGTATTTAATTTAATTTTACAGTTTTTTTTTTTTTCTGTTGTTGGAGGGTTTTTTTAGATAATTTCTTCAGAAAATTCCTGGTTTTCAACCAACAGTAATAAAACTGTCAATTAATATGTAAGAATATATCCTAAAAAAAATAGTCTTATTCATGATTTATAGGATCACAATTTGGAAGGGACCAAAAGAGGTTTTTCTAATTTGACCTCCTGCTCAATCAAGGTCAAGTTTACTTTTCCATGGACAATGTTTTGGTTTAGATGCCTAACTTTCATACTGATGTTTGGTTAAAGGTTCAAAACTAGGAAGATGCTCTTGCTCTTGGCAGCCAGCTGCATCCTGAGCAAATCTGTTCATTGGTGCTTTGAAATGATGGTGTGTTTCCTTAGGGATCTCAGTTTATGAAGCTATTATTATGTCTGTGACTGCTTCGTGAAAGTTTTGTCGTGAGAGTGTGTTGTTCTGCTCTTCTAATTTCAGAGAAACTTGATTTTTAAGGATTTCAAAATTGCGAGCACTTCGAAAAGTTTGGCAGTTGCCTTTGCATAAAGACTATGATGCTGCCACAGTTAATATGCCAAAAACTTAAGGTCAGGGCAACATTTTGTGAGTGATCTATAGCCATCTGAAACATGCTATATAATCCTTGGATCTCTGCTTTTCAGTCCTATGCACTGATCTTCACACGTTCTTTACATATTCCATATCTTTATAACCTATAATCCAGTTTCTGATTCCAGCAAGGAAGAGAATAATTAAAATACTGAAAAAGTCATTGCTACAGTTTTCCAAACACTTGGGCAAGAGTATTGTTATGAGTTCAAGGAAGACACTAAATTTGAAAATCACACTGCAGATGTTTGTGCTCTCGATAAAGAAGAAAGCCTCTTCGTAAGAGTAAACTTTATTCAAAATGTGTCTTCAAACCTTGAAGCATTTATTCAGGCCAAATAATCTTCCTGAAGAGAGCCTGAGCAGTGATGAACAATATGAAGTAGATAATTGCAAGATTAAGTCTGAGAACACACTCAGAAGCCTAATTCCTTTTCATCGGACACTATAGAGACTTTAAAAGAATAATATTTAAGACAACTGACTAGTCAGCAAAGAGGAAAAAAAATTAATAATGGAAAAGAAACGATGTAGAACTACTTTCTAGGACATGCTACATCAGTGTTATGAGTGTGGTGACAAAGTGATGGGGTGTTAGTGAGAAGTACAATCCAAAAGAAATAGACGCAGCTAGTCAAGTGTTCTACATGGTGGAGTTAGAACTACATAGGGAATCAGAGATAACGTTGGTACTCAGAGCTCAGTGATGAGCAGGAACAATCCAGCTGAGAGGTGGAGCATTGTGCTCACATCTCTGTGCTGCTTCTGCTACCCAAAGCCCTGAGAAGCCTGGTCTGACCTCGTTGCTGACCCTGCTGTGAGCAGGCGGTTGGATGGATGAGGTCCCTTCTAGCCTGAATTAACATATGAGCCTATGATCTTAGGAGCCCAAGACAAAACCAGCTTGGACATCCCTGTTACACACAAGGTTGCAAGATGCATAAATGAACAGAAAGTCCACTTGGAGTTGCACATGAAGGAGGAACAGGAGAGAGGGAGTAAGGCAGACCAAGAATGGCCTCTTTTCCTCTTTCTAACCATTTATGTACCTTCAGGCCTTAATTGTAATACATTCAATACAACGCTAATTCCTTGTGAGCTGTGTGCAATGGGTGAACAATAGTTTCTGCTAAAGTGTCAGGGTCAATGATATGGATAATTAGATAGCACTGTGGTTCAATACATTAATTCTCTCTGAAGTAGTAGTAAAATGTATCTTGACTCTTGGTAACCTTAGTGTAGATGTTACAACCCCGTAATGGATGCGGATGCAATAACCTGTTTGAGCTTGTCTACATGAGATAAGGTGTTTTCTTAAGTGATGATGATGAATGCTGTTCTTCTAAGGATCCAGAGAGCGTCATTAAACTAGCTAATATTTTGCTGCCCTCCCATGTAAAGCAAGCATTGCTAAAGGGCAACAGTGCTGTCAAATCCCTATGGGCTGGAGCAGGGAAGAAAGCAGAGAGGAAACCGGATGAAAAAAAATAGATAAAGAGCCTAAGGTGAATTCAGGCCTAATACACAGTACATTGAGTTGTTTTGTTTGCTTGCTTTTTTCCCTTCCTCAGTAAAAGTAGTTCAATAGTTATGTTTTTTCAGCAGCAGAACCCCCCTCAGCTCTCCCCACACTCCTCAGTCACAAACAGAGTTCATTGTCTATCAATAAAAGCATTTCGGATCTCTCTAGACCTGGAGACACCAGGCAGAGTTATTAGTTCTTCTCCAGTTTATTCCAAGGTGCCAGAGTTCAAAATGAAAATGTACAAATTGCTGGTAGCCATGCCAGAGCCAGAGAACTGCACAGATCTAGCCCTACATCAGTCTCTGCATCTATATAAACACAAACAAGCACATCCAAGGATATCAAATTGAGAATAAATGCCTGTGTGCAAAGCAATTTTGTCTGTGACAGGCCTTAAGAAACTAGAGGGCAAATTCTCTGCTGATGTAATTAGCACAGCGTTGTTAAACTCCATGGACCTGCACCAGTTTAGAGACCCATGGGATTTGACCCCATTTCTTTATTTAGTGACACTTATAGTAATTTCAAATTGTCAAGTCTACACTGCTGTATTCCAGCAAGTAACACCTTTAAACTCTGCTAATAACTTTTCCTCCTCTAAATGTTGTGCAAGCAATTGCCTTTATGATCAAACCTAAACCATGAAAGTAGATGATTTTTCAGTTATCTGTGTAGCAGCTTACATCCCGAAGAATACCAACACAGTTTAGAGACTCTGAGGCACAATTATCCACTTTGCAAAGACAACTGCAGCTGGGGGAAATACAACAATCATTTTATATTGATATGAGACAAATATATTTAGATGTGATGTACAGCGAGGTTTCTCTCCGTGATACTCTAGGCAGGTAGGAAGATCTTGTTTCTTCATCTTAAAAAAATTAAGAAAAGCACCTAACAGTGTTGTGGTGTGTTTTGTGATTTAAGGAGAAAGATTTATTCCTTGATGACTTAGAAGACAACATTCCTTATGAGGAGTCACTGGCATCTTGGTGCACATAGGTTTTCTTTGGTTTGTCATCATGGTAAAGACTCCGGATAACCCCTTGGTTAACTCAAAAGATACGGTAGACTCATACCTGATGCTATGCATTTCCCTGAGAAGTGGAATGTGTTGCCATTATGTAAAACCTACTTATATAAACCTGCTTCAAAAAGGAGTTGGTAGTTGCAAAGAAGTAAATTAGAATAGATTACACGTCTGCAAAGGACGAATGGCCCAGTATAGATCCTGATGGCTAATAATGGTGCACAGTTACTAACTGAGGAGAAGGAAACCCTTTACCAGAATACAAGCCTCCATTGTACAGAGACCTGAAGCAGTCGTATGGAGTTCAAAACATACCGCCTATTTATGAGTGTTGCTCTATTGCTCTTCTGATGAATACAACCCCTGTCTCCAAGCCAGGCTACTCTAAATGACAGGTAATCTAAAAAATCTCCAGTTAGGGATATTCTAGGGCTTCATTTTCCTCACTGGTTTGAATGGCACAAACGATACCGTGTGCTCACGTGATCTCGAATGGGAAGATGGAATTTCCTCTACTATGTAATTATTTTTTGTTAGCTTTTTAATATTCCTCGCTCATATCCAACCAGTCTAATCAATCAGTTACTCTGTAATAAGGAAACAATAAAAATTTGGACTTTCTGCTAAAGAATGACCCAAATTCATACAATAATCCAGGTTAAAAGCAATAAAATGACTTTACCTAACAGCATTATGAGGGTTAGTGTAGACTCCTTTCTTTCATGCTCAATTTCACTATTGAGAAGGGCTGGACAGGCCCTTCATGTGTCTTATGCACGAAGTCACCAGGATCTTCTGGTTTGCTAGCTAGCCTAGCCAGCACTGTGGATAAGTATTTCAAGCTATCTTTGCTATCATTCTTCCTGTTTAGTACTGTCAAAAAATTCCTCTGAGTAAAATTTAACTAGAGAAAATGTCTGTCACCTGCCAATCTCCTGCTTATCCATTGTGCACATCATTAGCAAATGCATTCAGCATTGCAACTCTGAATGGTGAACCTTTGTGCACCGTTGTGTTAATGTTTTGGAGAAATAGGGGAAGAATTAGTGGAGGGAACATCAAGGGGTCTTTCTTTTATCCCAGATAGGATAAGCTTCCTCTGCACTATTCCTAACGTGTATTTATCTAAACTGCTCTTAAGATCTCCAGTGCCAGAGATTCACAATCTTCTCAGCCAATATATTTCTGTGTTTAATTGTTCTTACCATAAAAAAAAAAATAAATCCCTTTCTGCAATTTAAAGCACATTATTTCTTGTCACATACAAAATGTCTATGTGTACAATTCAATCTTTTCCCCTTTTCAGCAACATTTTATGTATTTGAAGATTACTAATCCTGTCTCAACTTGGTCTTTTCTCTTGAGGAAGCAATCTCAAGTCTTTGATTTCTAATAGGTCAAGTTTCTACACCCCTAATCATTCTCCCCTGCCTTTAGCTGACCCAAATATTTCTTGACATGCAAACTGCAGAGGGAACACCATGCTTCAGCTACAAACTCATTCATACCAAATAGAGCAGAAAGATTATGTCATGCATTTTAGAGAGATTATTCTTGCTTGTACATCCCATAATAAAATTTGGCTTTACTGCAAAAGTGACATTTTGCTGATAATATTAATTTCAGGGATCCTCTCTTATCTTATTCTCTCTCATTGTTATTTTTCTGCAGAGCTGCTGATTAGCCAGTTGTCCCTGAAGTCGTCTTAGGTGTTTCAGACTGTTTCTACAAATGGTCCAGCTCATTCCGAATCCTCACCCTCCCAAGTGGCTGGACCTCTTTTCAGTTACTTGGCATCTTCTGTCCTAATCAATACACTTTGTTTTCCTCTGTATGCCTTGAGCACAAGTTTCCAGACATTTCTCTGCCCGTCTTCTAGTAGTTTACCCAATGCACTTCTTCACTATAACAGTGTCAGCTGAAACATTGTAAGAAACCTCACTGAAGCCAAGAGATATAGCAACTACTGCTCCTGCTCGATCTACAAAGCCTGTTGCCCTGTCATAAGGGGAAATGGAGTTGGTTTGACAAGATTTGTTTCTGACTGTATTGCATCTCACTGAGATGGAGTTAATTTTCTCTACAGCAGCCCTCATAGCGCTGTGCTTTGTGTTGGCAGCTAGAAAGACGTTGATAGCACACCAGTGTTTTGGCTACTGCCGAGCAGTGCTCACACAGCACCAAGGCTGTGTCTCCAACATCTCCCCTCACTAGTGGCCTGGAGAGTGGGCAAGATCTTGGGGGGGGACATAGCCTGGACAGCTGACCCAAACTGACCAGAGGGATATTCCATACCATATGACAGCTGCTCAGCAATAAAAGCTAAGAGAAGAAACGAGGAGAAGGTGGACATTTGTTATTAAGACGTTTGTCTTCCAGAACAGTCACTACACGCACTGAAGCCCTGCATCCCAGAAAGTGGCTGGACATCACCTGCTGATGGGAAGTAGAGCATAAATCTTTTGGTTTCCTTTGCTTCTGTGTGGCCTTTGCTTTTGTTTTATTAAACTACCTTTATCTTGACTCATGAGATTTTTTTTCCATCTTATTTTCTCCCTGCCACTGTCCTGCTGAGGGAGGGAAGTGATAAAGTGGCTTGGTGGGCACCTGGCATCCAGCCAAGGTCAACCCACCACACTGACAAATCCATGTTGGCTGTCACTCATCTTTTTGTTATCTTCTAGGGGCTTACAAATTGTTTGCTTGGTTATTTGCTCCGGGATTTTTCTAGGAATTGAAGTTAAGCTGACAAATCTATTCTCCTTTCCCCCTTTTTTAAAGATAGGCTCAATAACTGCACTTTTCCGGTATTCTGGAACCCCCCTATAAGCTCCCCAAGATACCCAGTGACATCTCTGATGTTGTCCTGACAGCTCTTTTTATTTTTATTTTTTTTTCTTTCTGATAGTGTTCACCTTAGGGTAGATTTCCTAAGTCTCAGTGACCATGAAAATAAATAACTATATAAGCACTTAACTTAGTCTCAGTTTTTCTCATTTGTTCATGCCTTTAATTGCTATAGCTGTTTCATCACATCAGTCTTTTTAGGGAAGGCAGAATCAAAAGAGGCAGCAGACACTGTGGCTTGTTTGGGTGTTTCTGTCCATAGATTTCTCACTCCATTTGGTAGCAGAACAAGTCTTTTCTTACTCCTCTTGAATTGCCTGACTCTCTAACAGTATACTCATACTGGATTCTGTCTTTGCCTTGGATATTTCTGATATACTCCATGATTATTTTGCTGTTTTTTAATAACCTCCCATGAGGTCTCTGAAAAAAGCTTTTGAAAAAAACAAATGAATCGTGTCAGTTGTATTTATAGCAATCTGGTGTGGCGATGTTAAAAACACTCATTTGCCACATTTAAAGAGTTAAGGCATTTCGTGCGCTGATATATTTCCATCTAATATCAAAAGGCATTTTCTGATCACACAGATCTTCAAACATTTATTTATATTTACTTTTAATAAGCACCATAAAACCTGTTTCAACAAGCAGCAATTTAATTGCATCATTGCTTTTGATCAGATGAACATCCTGTTCATAATAAAGCCTTCCCTATAAATAAACATAGAAAATACAAATTAAACTTCCACGTCAAAATGCATGCAACTTAATGTCTCAATTCTTTTTTTACATGTTGTGAATTGAATATTTCCCTGGAATAATGTGTACACTGAAATGTTGCTATGCATATTTACATACTTATATAAATTCTGCTAATACATTATCTAATTTGGGATTTGCTCCCATTTCAACCATCAGCATAGCTACACTGATGTAAACCACCGTATTCTAGCAAAGCTGAGGGGACAGCTGAAAACTGGAAGAAAACATAAATGAAAGAGAATTTAATTTTGCTTATAGAATGGATATTTTTATTCAGTCCAAGTTTTCCATGAACATGTCTGTTCAAATTTCTAAATTTTAAGTTATTGACATTTTTAGCCCCAAAGCATCGAATCATTTTTAGCATTCAGATGCACTAAGCGCTTATCAATTACAACAGTTGATGTTAAAATATTTTGCATTTTCTGCTCTCTAAATTGCATGCATTGTGTAGGAAAGCCCAAACAACACAAACCTGCAGTTTCCAATAGTTGTTAATGATGTGGAGTGAATACAGGAGCGGGACGCTACACTAATCAGTGCCGTTGGACATTGGTGAGAGAAACCACTATATTAGTGCCTAAATTGTGCGGTGATCCATGTCTCCTAATTCTGCGAGATAGTTATGTTAAATTGATTTGAAAATAAGTGGACATAATCGTTATGCCTACATTTATAGTTAGGCTGATGGAAATCAGATGGATTTTAGTTTTGCAATGCACCTCATAAATTGGTGCTGAAGATCCCAATAGAGACTTCACTGCCTGCGTTCTGTCTACCCAATAAACTGTCATTATTGGATCCTGATGACGTCTGTTCTGAGGCTATATTAAAATGAATTGAAATAAACCTACAGAAAAAGCATGTTGAGGCAACTTGAATATGAAGAAAGCTGTAGAGCTCATCATCACTGTGTGGTCCAAGGAAGGACTGTCATGGAGCTATGGGTATATGTTGAAAAACAAGATTTCTCAACGTACAGTCTCAAAACCACCTCAGTATTGTCTGGTATTGCTCCTGGAAAATATATTCCTTTTTTTTAAGAAAATAATTTTCAGAACAGAATAAAGCACTGAGAGAGTTCATAACAAACACAAGAAAATGGAACACAGTAAGTCATAAAGGTGTGCCCTTGTGGTTAACGCTCTGAGTCTGGTTTATTTCTGAGACACTAAAATATCCTGGACCCACCGAGGAGCAGAGAAAGTGTTTGGTGGAAGCACTGGGAATATGTTACTACAAACTGCTAGGTAATGGATTAATGGTTTTATTAGGTGATTCTACCCAAAATCCTCACCTAAGAAAAAGCCCATATGGTAAAAATTATAGGGACAATATGTGTAAATAATAAGAGATATTTCTTTGAAATATTTAAGTATTCTTTATCAGTCAATGCTTTTTACTGCTTGTATCAACTTCCAGGTCAGGCCTATGCAATATGCAATGTTCAGCTCTCACTGTTGATGAAACTGTGATTTGATAAGTTTAAGGCACGAGGATCCAAACCCACAGAAGTACTAAGAAGCCTCAAACCCCTTAAATAACAAATACCCTACTAACATCAATGTGATTTAGGAACTCAATGCCCTTGGAGAAGAGAGTGTCTTTAATGGGATTTTTTTTTCTCTCTAGAAATTTATTTTACAAATCATACTTTTAGTCCTTCCTTCGATATATATGGCCAGAAAGGAAGAATGACTTAATTTTTAAAACTTAAAGTTTAAGATTTTATTTCTTTTAATATAACCAATAATTAAAAATAAAGGTCTTCTTTGCAAAGAGGTTTTCTGTTTCCTCTAGGCAGTCAACAATCATGGACTGTGATTGTCAGAGCAGGAGACAAATCAGTCTACAGCTCTGATAGAAGTTTGTTTTAATATAAGTGGCTATTAAAACTGTCTAAGCTTCTTGCCCCTATATCCATCCCCTTCTTCTGGGACCTGTATACCCATGCTTGATTGAGCAGATGAGCCTTTCTCCAAATTCCTGCATATACCCACTAGGACTTGGACCTGGAAATTCTTAGGTCCATGCAAAGAACAACATCTTGGCCCAGACACCTTCATCCTCCATATCTCCAGAAAACGTTGATTTTCCTTTGGTACCCTTCATGTTGAAATTAATGGGATTCTGCAATCTTGATTCCTGTGCTGTCTACAGTGATAATGCCACATCATATACGTCAAATTGTTAGTCGAGCAAGACAATAAATTTACAGCTCTGTAGCTGTTGAATGGCAACAGGGCTTTCCAGCCGTTCATGTTGAGGAGCCACTGCAGTAGGGTGTATATCAGAAACTGCACCGGAATGAATCAAGTGTTTTCCAGATTAGCTGAAATGCTGAGCTAATCTGTTCTCTAATCCAATAAAAATACATATTTTCAATAGGAGGACACAGAGATACTCTTATTAGTTTAACCACATGCATCAGGCGGCATCTACCTCATTAACAGTTTGGTGTAACAGACATAAAGTCACTGGAACAGAACATGTTTACAGGGTAAATATCTCCCACTTTGAAAATAAATATCTTGGCTTTGGCTCAGCATTTATTTAGCAGTGGGAAACTGCTGTCCTGTGACAATGTTCCATTTCATTGACATTATCTCTTAATGATGTTATAAGTGGGGACAAGTTAACCTCAGAAGGTTCAGAGGTTCAATTTTCATTAGGATAAGCATTTAGAAACTTTGAAAGCTTATGAGCTATTATCCCAACTTTAGTTGTTGTTCTTATTTTTTAATAAGCGCTTGTCTGTCTTGGTCCTAACCTCCTAAAAAATTTCATTCAGTTAATCCTTCTGTCCCTGTTCCCTGCCAGAAGATGTGGCTGGTGTGGCTCTATGAGGTCTTGAACAGGTTCTGGCTGCTGAGGGCACATTTGCCTGAGCTTTTCAGTGCAATAAATGAGATAACAAAAGAACTTTCTCTAAATAACCTTCAGTCCGGGGCCACAGTACAGCCATTTCCTGCAGCACACATGGCTGGTAACACTCACAGATGGCACAGGGTTGATGTCTTGGTTTCAGGCATTTAGCATAAACAAGTCGTTTAGGTTCCTTTTGGAACCACCAGGAAGATTCAGCTGATGCTGGAAGGGACGTGAATTTACCTGACCTTGATGGAGTTTGTCTGGAAAGGTTTTGTCCTGGTTCTCACATTTTCTTTTCAGTTAGGTTCATCTACCCCTTGTGTTGTCCAGGAGAGTCATCTTCTCTCCTGTGAGCCTATCAATGCAGAACCCCATTTTTTTATTTTGTTACAGTCCAAGAGGATGACAGCCATGAAACTTTCTGCCAGTCTGATACCTAAAGATAGCAGATTTATTGCCCTTTCTCTAACTAAAGCCTTAACCCTGTCATAATACCATTGCAGGCTGTATATCCTTTTGCTTATGAGCAAATTTAAGAAGTTTTGTCCCCGGCCTTTTTTTTTTTTTTTTCTCTTTCTTATTTGAAATCTTATTCTTTTAAACTGCCTATTTCAAGTCTCTATATTCCTTTTGGCCAGATCCTCACTCGTTTTACTCACTATTATTTTTGTCACAAATCAGAAGTAATAAAATTTAAGCAAGACTAGTGATTTACAGTGTGTCAGTTCTTAGGGTCCCAATTTGTGAAATATAACAGTTGCTGTCCACTTCTCTTCCCGAGCAAAAAATATATCACAGAGTCTGAAATTGGCTACCCCAGCCAGGGGGAAGCATTAAAAATGCACAGATCTCTTGGGAAAATTACGCCATATAAGATCTTCTTACTGTTCACTTATTTCTTTTAAAAGTTTTTCTCTCACACAGACATTTCACTCATAGGAATGCATGCATTAATCAAAATAAACAGCTAGTGTATGGGGCACACCGACATAATAGATCTACTTAACTCCAATTAAACTAAGCAGTGGGCAATGTAACCTCTCTTTGTCGTTGCTGCAGCATTGCATACAAATTATGGAAAGCAGGTTTGCTGCTGACAGTTTAGTACAGTCTGTAGTGCTGGGCATCTAACATCAGTTCAGTGACTAGGATCCTTGGACTTTGGAGTTTGAAAAAGAAATAGAAGAGGGGTTAAAGCCTAATGTAGAGATCCCTAAGTAAAAGTGTCTACCTTGAAAGTCAAAGGTGTGTTCAAAGACAAGTGCTGCCTTCTAATCTTTGTGATGCATGCCTATAAATTTATGTCAATATTGCCAAGTCCTGTGATTTAATGTGAGTCATATGAAACCTGAAAAAAACCCCCAAAACCCTCATCTTTTATTAAATCTATGAATTTCCAGGTCTATAAGACCTCGAAGAAAAGCATGAAAATGTGACTCAAGTGTGCCCTATAGCCTTAAAAACCAATGAAAAAGTAAATCTTATGCTTTGTCTTTAAGTCTTATGATCAATAAGAAGCAGCCAAATGTTTAATATTATTTCTGTATATGATATATTTTTATAAAGTAATACATGTCCATAAGAACAAGACACTATTTGTCTGGTGCATGAGCTGAGCATTGTCAAATACTGTGGCCATGCCACAGACTGATAAACTCCTATTACTTTTTATTTAAACGGTTCTTTTTCTATCACCCCCTCAAACCTCCTGTGTTTACTGTGAAATGTGGTGTCTTTCAGCAACAGAGATTCATATACCTGTGGTTATTTTGTAATTTATATGCAGTTCTATCATCGCTTGTTTTAATCTCTGTTTTAGGTGGTGTTCTGTTTACTACACTGCAATGATTTTTGAATTAAGCTCAGTAAAAAGTGTTACTACGTCAACTATATCTTTGAATATTTGAATATATTTGTTTGCTTAAACATTTCCTTAGTCAGACAGCACTGAGGATTTGGTTTTAAGTACAACGTTTGCAATTGACAGATGACTTTTCTCTTGGTGGATTCTAATTGCTTGTAACCCAGTGGGAAAATGTTTGCTATTGTATGTATTGATTTTTTTAAACTAAGAAAGCAGTATTTTTAAAAATAACACAAGAATTAATACTTCATAAACCAGTTCTCAATCTGCAAACCCAGCTGGAAATAATGGAACTATAAATTTAAAATGATGCCTGTAAGAAGTAGAATCGTTTGATGTGGTGTAAATCTTACCTGCAATACTTCAGATTCAGTGTTATACATGTAATGAAATTCTTAGTTGTGATGCCCTGCAGAACATATTGAGATAGCAATGAAAACAATAATAACAGTAACAATATTGAAAATTTTGTTTTCAATATGGAAAGAATACCAAATAGTTTCTTGTGTCTGCGGGTTTATATTTATCCTTTTGGTTCCATCTTACTCTAAGACTAGTCAGAAGAACTTTTGTAATTTGAGTGTGGTGATTGTGAGGAGTATTGAAATATAATCGCTATACAGTACAAAAAAAAGTATAAAAGTAAAATGATAAAGCACTTGCAATGGCATTCAGCTCTTTAGTAAAAAACCTTTGCTATTCCTCATGTTGATATAGCTTTTACAGTAGTTAGCATAGCAATATTTGCTGTGATTTTTCAATATACATACTGTGTTTTATATAAGTACATATTGCTTTTAATAGTACTTGCAAGTTTTACCTTAAGAACATGCAACAGAAACAATACAAATGGCCCAACAGTAACAAAACAAATAAGACTTCTTGCTCTTAACTTTCTAAAAAAGTACTTATGCATTCCATCCCCCAAATTTCAGAAACAAAGAAAGTAGAGAAAGTTCCAAACAAAAATTTGCATCAAATCACAAGACAAATCACATTTAGATGCTATGAGTAACTGGAGAAACGAAACGTTGTTTTCTGTGCCTCAAAAACCAAGACCTTGATTTTCCTATAAACACTAATCACATACATATTATATTATTACATTGGAAGCAGAGCCTCTTGGAATAGTTTATCTCGGTCCCACAATTCCTTACTTAAGTGCTTCTTCTGAACCATCCTTCTTAAGTTAACCACAGTCTGAAATGTCAAAGACTCCTTTCGATTTTTAAGAGCTTTTATAGAGTACTAGGAAGGTGTGAAAAAATTACCGAAAACTCAGTCACTAGGAAATCTTATGAGGTATATCACACAGACAAACTGTCTTCTTAATCTCACCACATTCTATAAAAAGGACGGAAAATATTTAGTTTTTTCTTTTTGCAAGAAAGTGCTACAGAAAACATGTCTGAGATTCCTACAGGTATTGAGAGAAACGATGTCTGTCATTTCTGTAGGTTTCGGTGCCAGCTTGTAGTTTTTAACAAAGGGATATGACAACTTTTATAGACCCTGAGTCTGAATAGGAATAAAAAGGGATTTAGTGACTCCAGGACCCATAGCAACCGACATTGAACAGCATCCTGCTACATCAGTCAGCACATATGACACCTTAACCAATTCTAGCCTAACTAATGATAGATGAAGAGACAGGCAGATGACAATGCCACGCTCTTTCACTTTATCACAGGGGATACAAAGCAACTGTCACGCACAGACAAACCTTCTTACTAATGCTACCATTGCCTATTTGCATTTCAGTTCCACACAAGTCAAATTGGTTTTACTGCATGAAAGTTATTCTGATTGTATGTTCTGCTGAAGCGTATATTCTTGAAACAGCAGCTATTTCGTATCTGAAATAATTAAAGGTACAAGACTTAAAGTGACAATGTCCACTGAATGAGTGAAAGCTGAATGTAACAGGAAAAAAAAAAATCACTTCCCTTTAAATTTATCATGACTAATTGTCACTTTCAATTATTATATTTACCCTTTTTTTATAGGAGTGTTTACATTTTATTCAACTGCTTTACCTCATCTTTTAAGGCACAGAGCACCATGAAAATCAGTGAGACTGAAGGACATTAGAGGAGTTATTAACTTCCTGCAAGATTAGCTCTTAAGGCTGAGAAGTGCTAAAGAAAAAATGCTGTTAGCTTTATAGTATTGTTGGCGCTGTGCAGGAGGTGCATATAGCCTTATGTTCTCCTTGAAATGCTGTTTCCTACCCTACCAGTGGGATTTTTCATCTTTATCTGAACCCTATATAGTGAGAGGCAAGATTTATCCTGGATCACTGTAGTACAAGTCATAATCAACTGTGATTTCTTGAGCAGAACATTTTGCATTTGAGGGTGAGTCATTACTGCATTATGTTAACATCCAGAAGTGCTGTTCAAGATGAGAAATCCCTCATGCCAGGCACACACATTAAAATAGAGCCTTTTCATTGAAGTTTACAACTGATGTGCAAAACACAGATCAGATCTAGGACAAAAATATATAAATACAACACTGGATGAATCCCACTTTGTGCTGATGTCAGATCTTTGAATGGAGATTGTCTTCTTCCATCCAACAAGGCTATCCCTTGTTCCCTACCTTAACGTGGCTCGAGGCAAACTTGGATGTTATCTTAGAAAACTAACAGGGCCAAGTGGACTCTTACTGCACACATGTGTCCCTGTAAATTCCCTGTGCAATATTAAGGCAGTCTAGGCTTCCACAGTCCTATTTTGCATATTCTCTTTCTTACATTTTAATGCCAATCTATCCAAAGTCTACAGTGTCAAACCAGCTTTACTTAAGATATCATAAAACAGAAGTATGGCTTACATTTCTGTTCCAGAATCAACGTGCCCATTTTAATGAAAGGCTGCCTTCATTAAATACCTTTACAAACTTATGAAAAATATTATTGCTAAATCTCCCATCCTGCTTATAAAATCTCAGTGCCAGATGCATTACCTTAAAAAAACCCAGCAACAGCAGCTTTAAGAATTCTTTTCCATTTCCAATTCAACTTTCAGAAATTGAAAGCTTCTACACGTTGATACAGTTCATGAAAAGGTCTTTAAAGGCAGACTGGAAAGAAGAGTTCCAGTTTGACTGGAACAAAGGTATTGGGATTTAGGGAGAGCAATTAAAGGTACAATTAGTACTTCTCCCTAGCTATTCATGTTAAGACAACTAAACCAGGAAATATTAAAATGAGAGTAAAGTAGAGAACCAGTGAATAACCTGTTAGACTCAGCTATAATATGTCTAACTGTTTTTCTGCTGTATGCTTTTCTATCCACATCTTTTCTGTACAAAAGGCTACACATAATCAACAGACAGTTAAGTCATTTGTATCCTGAGCTATAACACATCACAGTGAAAGTGCAAATGGCATGCTTAGGGTACAAAAGTGTCTGCAGGTAATAGATGAGCAAAATTAAATGAGAGAGTCTTGCTGACTGGAAGGTGAGATCTCTTAGAGTAGCAAGAGCTTCCTCAGGGAGCTGGTGGGACCTCTGTAGCTTTGGTCATTTAAATCAGACTGAACATTTTAATAGAGAATATACTTCAGGGAGCCATCGGTGAAATTTAAGACATCATTTGCAATACATCTAATACACCAGGATTTTGTAGAGCCAATATAAAGTAACATGTGAGAGAAACTAAGAAAAAAACACCTGGAAACAAGCTTATAAGTCCCAATTCAGCAAAGCACTGGAAAATCAAAGTCCCCTTTTCCTTTGAATAAATTTACAAGGCTGTCCTATGACTATAACACTACTTCAGCCCCTGAGGACCTGCCTGAACATCCTTATGCTGTCCTGGATCTCATCTGTGAAGAGATGTGGGGCCCTGATACAACAGCAATGAAGCTTGCATGTACTCCGATGGAAATATAAACAACAATTCACATATTTAACTAAGAAGGCTGCTCATGAAGTAATACAGAGAGCTGTAAGCCTCATAATTTATTTTGCATTTTTCTCCTTATTGTATTAAAAGTGTTTTCTGAAAACGTGTTAATCTCCTTACATCTCCGGAGAGGCTCTGATATTTCTTTGGGTTGAAAGTGGACCCAAACTGTGAAGCAAACCAAAGCTGGCTGACCCCTGCAATGCCTGAACAGATCACATTCAGAGTCCACAGGGGGTTCTTTTGCACCAAAACCTGAACTTCTTCTGTAAAGTTTTATTCTTCTCGTACCAACAGTCCTCTCAAAAGAGTACAAGAGAAGTTCAAAAGCCTGGGAAGCATGCCATTGAGGTAAATTTGTGTACAATTTAATTTATTTTAAAAATAACCCCATTAGGCATATTTCACGTACTGAACTTCACACAGTAGGAATAGTTCTACTGAAGTCAACAGCACGACTTGCAGCAGCTTGTACCATTGATAACTTCTGTAGGGAAGGGACTGGTAATAGGATCTCTGTTTCCTTGGAGATCACATGCTTTGGAACCTTTCAAGCAGTATCACAATCTTCTGCCTGTAATACTTTAATCATTTCCATAGAAAACACAATATATTAAGATATCACAAGAAGGATGAAGACTTTTAGATAACCAATAAATAACAGGGAATTAATAACTCCTACCATTCTGGTTTCATGGGACTAAGGCTGAAGGAGAGAAAAATGGACCAAGAAGCTATTATCAGATTTTTGCATTTTTTATGCTTGAAAACCTTTTAATTTAAGATTTCAAAATAGTGTAGCATTTATAAATATAATCAGCAGAATACGCAGAAGATACTCTATTCAAAATAAGAAATAAAAATGTATGTAAAATAAGTTTCCTTTGAGAAACATTTCATTATTTCTCTGAAAGCAAATTAATTTTATTAATGTCAGATGAGAGGAAGTGTACAATTTCTTGGTTTTCTTTGGGCACGGTTGTATTATTAAACACCACAGAGAAATCTCCAGTGAACCCCTGTCTGCAGGAAGTGTATTTTGGCTTTCCAGATTCACATCCCTGACAGAAGTTAGGTGACTCAGAGACTCTAATCAATCAGTCTAAGTTTTCTCACAGTTCCCATGGCTGTGGGATATGGGGATCATAGAAGAGTTTTACTTCCAATTCATGAGAATTCAGACTCAGATATGGCTACAAACTTAACAGCTGCCCAAGGACTGTCTGCAAAATTCAAGAGCCCTCCCTCAAAAAGCAACAGATGTAACTGGAGCCCAGTGTGAAAAGGGTGACTTATTCACCGCCGCCTTTTGTCTGCAGTGTTTAGATTCAAAGGCATGACCAAGGAAGATGTCCCACTGAGGCCAGCTGTCTGGATTAGTGCCAACAATTTACATTTGCTTATATTGCTTATGGGAGAAAGGACTCATACAACCTGTTATACAAAATGTGTTCTATAAAGAGAACTGGTAAGAAAATAATTTCTTTTGCCTTGAGGAAAAATAATCACAGAAATGATTATTTAGTAAGGACTAATAATTTTTTTTTTTTTGCAAAGTTTTCTATATATTTCAATTTATGACTGCAAAACTAAAAATTTATTGTCTGATTTTCTTTCCCCTAGGCCAAACCTGCAAATTTTACCAAATACAGACATTCCATTGCACTGAAAAGAGCTTTCCATCAAAAGACAATTTCAAAAAGTTTTAACTGCTCTAATTAAACTCCACCAGGAATTATTCTAAAAAGCATGTCTTACAGCTGCAGAAAACTACATTAATGGACACTTGGATGCTGTAGTCCTTCTCAAACACCCTCATATACCTTCCATGAAATGGGAAAAACATTATATTCTGTCATTTGTCCCTATGTATATCTACAAAACTCATTCTCTGGTGAAGAAAAAATGTCATGGAAATGCAGTTAGAAATTGATGTTAATTGCTGGACTTCTTGGCCAGATGTCAAAAAATATTCTGGCTCCAACTAAAGGTCAACTTGGTCTCCAACACCCAGTGGCCAGTGGCCAGAAGTGAAAATGGGAGATGATACAATGCCAGAACACCACCCAGACTCCAGTGTTTAGTGTTTCAGTGAGTGAGATGTGATGTCTTGATATTTTGTATAACTTGAAAAATATATTTTGTCTCTAATTGGATGGGTCTCAAGACAAGATGGCAGATAGCGGAGAATCAGAGAATGGTTGATCTTGGAAGGGACCTCTGGAGGTCACCTGGTCTGACCTCCCTCCTCAAGCAGGGCTGCCTAGAGCTGGTTGTTTCCACCCTCTATATGCATCGTTTTTGTGTTTGATTTTGGCCAGGAGCTCCTTGTTCATTCATTCAGGCCTCCTGGCGTTTTTGCCTAACTTTGTAGTTTTTGGAATAAAACTCTCTTGAGATTGGAGGAGGTGATCCTTGAATACAAACCTCTTTTCTTGGGCTCTTGTTCCCTCCAGGGCCTTATGTCATGCCAAAGTCTGTTCTGAAGTCTAGGACTGTGAGCTTGCTTTTCACCTTCCTTCCTTCTCTCTGTGTCCTGAACTCCATAATCTTATGGTCACTGCAGCCAAGGTTGCCTTTGACTTTCACATCCCCAATGAGCCCCTCATTGTTGGTGCATAGGAGGTCCATCATAGCACTTCTCCTCATTGGCTTCTCTGTCACTTCAAGGAGGAAGTTATCACCAACGCACTCCAGGAACCTCCTGCATTGCCTATGTTTCTTGTGTTGTCCCTCCAACAGATAATCTGCTTATTTTTCTTCTAAACTAGGGATATCAGACTCTGACAATTTTGAGGGCATTTCCGTGCTAGGCATCTTTCAGTAGGATATTGGTCAAAATGGGGGTCATAGATTTTGCAGAAGTATTTTGTCTCAGTTTGGTGAAGCAGTGCCCTGACAGTTTGGGAATAGGAATGGCAGAGCTATCCCTAATTAGCAGGTGCAAAAAGTAGTACAAACCGAGTAACAGAGGAGGGATGCTACTTCCTTTCAATTCAGTATAGACAAGGTTGATTTTGCTGTTGTCTAAAGAACTGTAGGTATTTTTCTGTTTTGCGCAGATAAATGGAGAGATTGGAAAGTTCAGTATGAATACCAAGAAGCTTTCTCCTTTTTGAGTCGTCTTAGAGAGAAAGTGAACATCTTTCCAATCATGTTCAGAGAAGAGCAAAAGCAATTAAATACAACTCCAGCATGATTCTTGGAATAAAGTTATGTCAAGCTCACAAATAGGCCCACTAGCAGTGGGCAGGGGATCTCAGTGGACCCCTAGGCAAGCTCACGTTACATGGGAGCATGATACAGATTCAGTCAACTTGTCACCTCTAGTGCAACTCCTTAGCAGTACCAAAAAAAAAAAAATTAATTAGGGAGGGGAAAAAAGACTAATGATTTTCGGAAAACAGGTATTTCTCAGTAGTCCTGATTTCCAACCTGTTGGACTTGCACGTGGAAAACAAGACATTCAATCAAGCACTGTTATGTAAGTGCAGCTCTTGGAGAGCACTCCATATACAGTATAAATTCTACAGAGTGTTTTAAGTACTTGGAAACTGTAGAAGATGGATATAGACTCTTTCTAATTCCATATAGCTTCTAAAACAAGAATAAAAAGAAGTATCAGTAGATGAAACATTAAGAAGTGAGAGGCAAGGTTTATAGGGAGAGGTAATATCTTTTATTAGAATAACTGATAGTGTTGGTAAAAAACAATCTTTCCAGGACAAAAGCCCCTTGAAGCTTTTCTGTTTCTTTTCACTTCTATCAGTTTCTCTCAGAAAAGACATTACTTCTTCCTAGAAGTCCCATCTCTCTTCTATGCTCAGACAATCACTTCAAAAAGGGTATTTCACTTCATTTAAGTGCTTTTGAATAATGAAAGCTGTGTTCCGTGCTTGCCCAGAGTGAGTAAGAGTTTCAACTTAGAGTAGTCAGTACACGGAAGGTAGTCATATGAACAGGGCTGGGAACTGCCCTTCGGAGGGCAATGGGGAAAAAAGGAGGGCCAAAATGAATTTACAAACCCTCATTTTTCAGGACTGGTTTATCTGCCTCCGGGTAAACAATAATTTTCACATACCTTCACTCATCTTTTGAAGGTCCTGCTCCTCATGAGAGAAGGCCAAAGAAACTCACCCTGAGTATCTTTCACCCAGTGAAACAACATACTTTGTAGAGATTAATTAATCAAGTTCTGATGTCCCTAGCAGGCTTACAAGTGTTTTGCAACTGACACCATGGTAACAGAAGTGCTGAAACTCATATTTCAAAGAACATTACACAAGAGCAACAGACTACACTAAAGCATATTCTTCTACTCATATTGCCGGATTCATTTTCCCAAGTTGAGGTAAATATCAAATCAAGCTTCTCATAAGAAATGGGAAACTTTTCATGTTAGTATTTTTCATGCATTTATTTTCTTTAATTTTCTAACTGTCTGCAATGCTTCCTAAGGTGGGGTTACAGTATCAAGGCAGTCTGAAAAGCTACCAGTTGATGGTCACTGAATTTGACACATATTTCATTTGCCTTTTCATATTTATCTAGCAGATGTCCACATCTGAGCTAGTCACCATAGACTCTTTCCAGAGTTGATAGTGAGGAACAGGAATTTCTAGTCTCTATCTAAAATAAATCTATTATGAAGATTTATTTTCAGAAGAGTTAAATTATGCCCAAGAAGCATACTTTACTTCATTGTCTATAAGTGCTAAAGAGTCCGGTGGTAAAATAGCTGATGCTTCCTATAGACTCTAGATGCCTACGTTGATCCGATGGAACCCATCTTCTACTGCCAAAATACATCAGCTCATCAAGGAATGGTTTCTTCTTTACAGCCCAATCGCTTTTCATCTTCTCTGTCTGTGGTATTCAAATGTTTCATGCACATTAAGTCATCCTCTGAGAATCTCATGAATGTTATCTTTTATTTATGCTCTCAGACTTGCTGCTGATATGTCTTGAAGGCTTAAACAAGATCAGGGCCATCTCTGCTAGTCACTGTCCAAGCAGAGTGGCTGTATAGAAGGCATGGATTCAGTATTTCTGAGCTCAGGATACATCTCTATTTCACATTCTGGTATGATCTAAATATGTGTGAAATCCCCCTTCCCACATCCACTGCCCTGGTTCCCATGGGAAGAAGTTTCGTGCATGGGTCAACCAGGACCCACAGCCCAGCCCAGCCAGGACCCCAAGATATGTGATTGTAGATCACAGCATTGGTCTGCCACAGCATGGTTGTTCACAGCAGCTCCATGAGACTATGCCCAAGAGAGAAAATTAGCTAAAAGATTAGATTATGGCACCCTGCTGTTTGTGAATAGGAAAAGATGAGGTACAAAGAGATTGATCACCCTGCAAAGTCGATAGAAGAGTCTGAAACAGAAGTCATCTCTTAACCTGCAAGACATTTTTCTTTGAATGTACAGGCATTTTATTGTTTAGTCTTAAACACCTTGCCCACAACCATATAACAGCTGCAAGACAAAGCTATAACCCAGGAATTATGACACGGAGTTTTAGCTGAGACTCGAGAGCTATAAAATCTGCAAACCTGTGGGAAAAGGATCTAAAACATATCAAATGCATTCAATTCCTGCATTTGCTTTGAGAACTGAAAGTTGGAACAGAAAAAAGATACTTCACTAAGTTTCTTAAAAAATAATGCAAAAATCCCTATTCCTTTAAAATCTACGCTGGTATATTAAATGTGGAGTTCAGAACTGTAGCATGATCTATTGTGCTCAGACACGAATGACTCTTGATATTTGATTGTTTTATTACTTCCATCTGAGCTAACCTTCGTTACTTGGATTTTACAAATTTAAGGACTCGCCAGCATGCTTGCCAGTTAAATAAAGGGCACAGCTAAGGTCTCTGAACATCTGGTCCAAATACTTAATCATCTTGTTGCATGAAGGCTGGTATTTTTATCTCGTACCCTGATTGGGTCTGCATATTTTTTTTTCACAAATTGGTATTTAAACCTCAAAACCTTTAGCTAACTACATCTGTCATTGATATTTTATTGTTTAATTTCTTTTTATAGAGCCAAATTACATCTCTCCCACATACAGCCTGCACTTTACATGTCTAATTTGTCGACATGTTCTATAATGATAATTTCATTGATTTAGAAAGTGACATTATGAGCAACATATGTTCAGTTTAGCAGTAAACCTTGTTAAAGCAATAATGTCCCATTCTTTCCTCCACCCTCCCCAAATTCAAATATAACCCACATTAGGAGGCAGCTGAGTCATTTAACTGCTTTGATTCTTGTAAATATAGAAACCTGCTAGCTGTTTAGCTTTACATTTTGGCTGCATATATTTCCTACTTTGGATTGCTAGGAAAGGACAGTGCAGAGATTAATTACAGTACAGTACTTTGTCTAAAAGCACCGAATGTGTTAATTTCCTTTGGAAAAGACACTTGGAAGGCAAAATTGCTTCCTTAAAAAAAAAAAAGAAAAAAAGAAAAGAAAAGAAAAAAAGATACAGGACATTCACATAAAAAGGATATAATCGAGGAACATCAATTCATAGACAATAATGAGAAGATGCCATATTACTTTCTCCCAATTATCCTTAATATAATCATCAAGAAACAGACCTATTTTCATATTACTTTTGAAACAGCTGAGTAATAAAAAGGAATCATTTTTATAGACTCCAGAGCTGGTTGAATGCTTTGCCATATGTATTGGTGTAGGGCCTTTCCCCAAAGTGTTTAAAAACTGACTACATTTAGATTTGGTAAAGCAGAGTTTAGTGATTTCAGGATTAGTCTGAAACTTTACACTGGAATCTCGGCTCAGTTTTCACAAAGGCATATTACAAATAATTTGCAAATCACTACAAAACCCACCTTTATTAAAAATGGCACAGATTTCTTCTGGAAAATGTAAAGAAAGATAACAATAATAAATAGGAAGTTAAGTCTTGTTTTGATTCTGAAAAGGGAATCTACATTAAAGAATAAAATTATTGCATTGTAATACTCTGAGAAGAGACTTGAGTCAGAAGACTTGTCAGCAGAGATGTTATCTCCAACATTTTTGACCTCTGCAGATCACTTTTATCCCCAGGTCAGATGTCAAAAATGGATGACTAAGGGTGCTATTCCTCTCTTGACTTTCGAACTCATTTTATCAGAGGTTCAAAAAAATTTTTTTTCTGTTGATTTTCTACATACAAATTACTTTTAAGGGATTTTATAAGGATCAGTTTTGGAACATACTTTATAGATGAAAATCTCTTTCTGTATTTATGACAGCTTTTGCTGTGTGGCTATATTTTTCACTTTAAGTGGGGTGTTATTAAGTGAAAAAGACAAGACTATGTTTCATTCACCATCTGGAGTAACATAGTAAGTTTTCCTCTAAGATTTTCAGATCTTTTCACATTGCATTTGAATGGACTAATAACACATATTTCTCCTGATACAGTTTTTGAAATTTTTTCCTTGCTAATGAATTTGCAAATACATCAGATCATTACACTTTGAAGCTTCCTTTTTTCTCCATTCTTTTCATTCACTGTCTTCATGTTTTTCTGTCTTTCTGCTTGTTTGTATTTTTTTAAAAAAACTAAATAGAAGGTTTCTAAAGCAATGTGTTTTGTGAGATTTTTCCTCTAGAGGAAAGAGTGCCAACTGTATATATGTTATAACTATTTCTGTGAAGAGCAATATACAAATTCTAGAATAAATCACACATTTCTTTTCACAGTTCCTACTGCAAAAGAAGTGTTTTGTCAGTCTAGAATGAAGATAATAAAATATTTCTCCACAATGAAAAGAAGTGACTTTCATTATGTTTATTAGGGGAGAAAAAAGTGGTTTTACTTTACATTAGCTAAACAAAGCAAAAACCTCAGAGGAGACAAGGCAGCCAGTGATTTTCACACTGAACATGTCACTCTGCTAGCTTGCATGGAGATGGATGAACAGTCTTTCTCTTCAAAAATTCATCTTAAATTAGTTGCAACATGTTAGCATATTTAGGTAGAGAATCTCTGTTTTCCTTAGTAAAAGTTCAGCTTTTGAGAGCAGAACATATTTTCTCAGTTTACTTAATTCAAGAATGAAGAATAAAATTACTTACTTGAAAGAGAAAACCGTTTCCATCTCTCTGCATCGCTATATGTTTTAAATAGCCCCCAATAAGCAGGGTTAACTCTTTCCCTGAGGCATGGTATGCTGCAGTATTAGCAACATGTTTACATCGGTAATGCTTGTGACTTTTCAGTGGCATTGCTCTTATTTTCAGTGCTCTTGGCATTTTTCTCAAACCCTACCATACAAGAAGTTGAACTCCCATTACCTTCTTTGTGTTAGCAAACATACTGTCCCATTAACATAGAACCAATAATTCTTTATTAATAAGGTGCTAAAATATAACTTTGTACCTGGCTAAAAACTGATGATTTAATTATTTGGATATGTCTGGAGGGTTGAAGTTAAGCATGAGGAAGATGAATTTTTATTGTTATCAAATATAATGATAGATATAACAGACTGATGGCACTGATAAAATGGTAGTGGTGCAGAAAACCAATCCTATGGAATCACAGTGGACAAATTGCACGAATTCCTTAATTTTTAATGATATAGGTTGCAATTTAATAACATTTTGGCATTTGTGGGCATTCCTCTGCAGGACTCAGTTCAACTGGAGCTCTAGCAAGTCTCCCAACTAATCTCACAAGCTGGATCCCATTGCTTGTGTAAGACAAATGGAAAGTCCTTTCTCTTGTTTCAGCTAGAGGAGCAATAAAACTGTGAAAGCATGTTATTTTAAGAGCATGAAAGCATGTCATTTTTTGAAGACATTGTGTCAAGCACTGTAATCCATCTGTGGTGCACAAAACTCTCTTGGAAAATCCCCGATTTGTACAGGAGACCAAACACTCCAGTTGGAGACAGATTAACATTTGCTGTAGCAGAGCCTTTTACCCTGAGATATCCGATTAAAAACTTGGCTTAATAATGAACAGGAAGGATGCATTTCCACCTGAAACCCGTCAATGAGTTCTGTGTAAAATGTTTCATGCACTCAATATGAGTTTTAGCAGACAGTTTTCTCCATTTAAAAAATATCACCATTTACAACCTAAATAGAAAAGCAAACGGATGTAGAGACTGTTTTTCATGCAGAGATGTTATCTCTTTGTTCAGGCTTGGAGAAAACAGTTTGGGAAAAATGTCCAACATCCAGCTCTAAAAGTGTGTGGGCACATCTGTGAAGAGTTAGTAACTTTTTGCAACCATGAGGATCTGGAGAAAAAAATGAGTCAAAGCACATGGAGAGAGACAATCTTTGGTTTGGTCAACTGATATATTTCTGCTTACCTATGGCTTTAACAACTCTCCATAGTAATCTTACAACTGTAAACATAATGAATATTCTGATAAATTTATGTCAAGCATAAAGGTAGCTACATAATTGTTCACATTTAAATAAAACAGCGGAAGACCACCTGTAGTACAATCCTTTTTTTCATTGGGTGTGTTACCGAACACTCAGCTTTTTCCATGATATTATGTCACTGATTTTATCTGCAGGAGATAATATTACTGCCTCTTCAAGTGCTGGATTTCAAAGTCACAAACCCCATCACCAGCCATTGGAAATCCTTGTTTAAACTTTTTCACAGTACATAGAAAATAGATTTAACAGTCTTACTGTTCATTTGCTGAGGTTTTCTAAACAGGATATCTATTCATTACCCTTTGAAGAATATGGCTCCAAGTCTCCATCACAGATCTTCAAAGCATTCATATGATGGAGTGCTAGAGGGGGCTCTTGGGAGACCCAGTTTAAGAAATCCTCCTCCACCTCAAGAGTAGGTGTGATTTTTTTCATCTCTGATGGAGTCCACCCCCTCTTTGTCTATAGCTAACTCTTTGCGAGAGAAGGCTTGTGCTTGGGGTTCTGAAAAACACTTCTGAAGAGCAAATATTTTTTGCCTTTGGAATAGCCACACCACAAAGAAGGATTTCACTTCCTACCTTGTTTTCAAAGTGCATAAGTGAATTGAGCAACATGTTTTACTGACAGGCAAAATAGTCATAGTTGAAGTGCATGGATTTCATCTGCTTGACAAGTGGTATCTTTTTATCATAGGTCTATCTCAGTTATGAGATATTCTGTGTATGCGTGTGTGTAGAAGCCCTTTAAAACACTGGCAGGACATGAGCAATAAATCTGCACCATTTTTTGCTGCTCAAGATATTTCTGTGATAAAGCTATAATTCTAGTTCAAAAATTCTTCCAGTTCCAAAAACTTTGCCAATTTTTCATATGCTGTATAATGGGAATATTAAAGGCTAATATCTGTATAAAAAATTTTAATCCGAAGGTTTTGCAGCATATAAATTGCACTGTCAAAAAAAATGTGTATTGATTGGAATTTTTTTAAGACACTCAGCCTCTGTGAAACATTTGTGACAAAGCTTGTTTCAATTAAAAAAAGATTACTAAACAAATATAAATTTTTTCTTGATATTTTAGCCAAATTCTTGTGTAATGGTTAATTCAAATCATCTAATCTGGATGTTTTTAACTGGAAATCTACAGTCAGATCAACTTGAACTTTGATTTACCAAGTCTTTCCAGCTGAATTAATCTGAGACAGATCACATTTAGATAAGAGGCTACTAGAGAAAAAAATGAAGTAATTGAAAAAAATGATGCAGATGTTTGAGTATTTTATAATATTATTACTTTTATCCCTTAGCCACTCCTGGCTGGTGTGAAGAAGTGCAAGATGAGATGAGGATGCCTGACCGAGTCCTTCTCTTGCAAGACTGAGTCTTACATTTGCATGTGTAATTTTTCCACATGTCACTTGAAGCTACAAATGGAGTTTCAACTTCCAGCTGATATTTCAGCATCAGGACTAGATTCAGTGTCTGGTCCTGTCTGTGGTTAGTGACGTGTATAAAATTACAAGGTCTTACAAAGTAGTTTTTATTCAAATATCCATAAGGATCATTTGATGCACAGCATCTGTTTGCTTTCCAGCAGTGCGTAGCTCCAAAGAAGGACACAAAACCAGTTTTTCTCTTGTCAAGTCCTTCGGCCTCTTCATCCTCTGGCATTAATTGGATCAGTTTTCTGCTGCTCTAACCTGTGTCTGGCTGCAATAGGACTCTGATGCTCGCAGGAGACTTCCACTAATTTATCTGCACATCCCATTTCCTTTCTCAGCCATCAAAAACCCTGACAGGCATCAAGAAGTTATCTAATATGTGTGCATAAAATCATTGTGGGTAACTGGTTTAATTTCAAAACTTTGGCACAAAACCATTAATCAAAGTCTGCAAATAGCAGTTCTGAGATATTTTTATGTGTATATATAAATTTATGTATAATTTTTTAATATATATTTTTTCCCTAAACAGTTACTGAGTATTTGATGCTTGTGTATAGATGGCTTTTAACTCCCAAGTAATTTCAATGTAAATTAACACAGATAAATTATATTCACTAGAAGTAAACACATAATTAATATTTTAATAGTTTCAAACATTTGAGACCGGCCTAATCCTGCCCCAATCCTTCTGAATGGAAGCTTTATTTTACAGCATTTCCAAGTGAAGTATGTCAAATTTCAAATTAAGTGTTGGTTGTTTTTTTTTTTCTAGATTTTTTTCCCTTGTGCTCTCTGAGGTGTTACAAAACAGTTAGAACTGAGATCCAACAGGGGTGTCCTTCACAGATTAGATTAACGTTCTATTTATTCAACTGTCCCATCTCCAACAATAACAGTTTGTGTGTCTTGCATTACTTGGTGCATTATGTGGTCCTAAATTCAGTTTCTAGAAAAGCAGTCCTTTTAGATGAAACGCCTCAGTTCCTTTCACAGCCAGGACAGAAGTAGCACCTTTGCATGCCTTTTCCTCATGAATTAAAAGGCTTTTTCACCCTGGAGCTGTGGCTTTGTGCATTAAAGTGCAACGCTCCCCACAATTTCAGCTTCAGCCCCGCTCTGGGTGGAGCACTAGTTTGCAGCAAGGATAGCTTTGTTTTCTCAGCTAGTAAAGAAGCAGAGATGAGTCTGCTGGTTCTTATGGGAAGGAAACTTTTGTCAGCAGATGAACCCCAGTCAAAGGAACTGCAGAAATCAACACTCAGACGAAAAGGCTGTGTCAGCATCTTGACATACCGCTTTCAGTTTGTAGGCACTTTACTAATGGACAGCACAGAGTACGATGCACGCAGCAGAATCTGAGCAGAAACCACAACATATACCCACACCTACAGCATGCAGAGAAAAACCTCCTGGTATTTCTCTCTTTCCAGCTGCAATATCCTTCAGAGAAGAGTGGGCCGTGAGGAAGCAGAAGGTCCCCCTGGAAGATAATAATGTTTTATGTAGCCTTCAATTGCCATGAAGATTGCTGCCAGATGTGGGCATATGCCCTCTCCGAGCCACCCAGCTCTCTCCTAGGCTGAATCCACATGGAGGAGCTGAACAAGGGTTGAGGACATGGTGGGTGTGGGATGTGTGCTCTGCCTCTGTCGGCTTTTGCTTAAATGCTACCCTATGCTTTTTCAACTCCTTTTCCTCCAGTTTAATATCCATTGAAACACACAGTGCATTTGTTTTCCACAGGTAAAGGTGCTCATTTATTAAACTCATTGACTTCCTTAATTTTAGAGTAAACTGAAAGGATGTCTTGAACATCAAGATGGATTTATACTTGTAGAAGATGCTAAGGAAAACTAGTGTTATTCCTTGTAATACTGAAATCCCTGTAGATGTCAGGTCCTCCTGCTCACAATATGGATATACTTACATTCCTCATACATATTGTATATATCTGCAGTTATCTAAATCCTTGGATGTCTCTTGAATTAAACAGTCATTTTGCATTATAATTCATGTACACTTCATATTTGCTGTGCAAACTAGACTCTCAAACCAGTGTGAGGCTACTGCATACCAGGATATCAATGTTTTCTACATATCCCAGTGGAACATGCTGCAAAATATTCCTCTGTCTTCCAAATGAATAGGAAGAAGCACCTGATAAATGATATATTTACCTGCATATCCATAAGGTAGAAAGACACCATGGCATGAATTTTATCTGTGGGTGCCCTACAACCCATAATGAAAATTGGTTATGTGCCTGCTGATAAGGGACAAAGACTTAAAAGTGATTTGCTAGACCAATTTATTCATAAGTCTGAGACACTCTTTATTCAGACTAGTTAGATTCATTCTTACTCTCTTCCATCTTCCTAAATCTATCAGTCAGTCTTCTAATAATTCCTGCTGCTTTTATGAAGAGTTTCCCAGCATTTCCCTGGAATCGTGCAGCCCAGGAGGGAAAGCGCTCATCAAACTGCAGTGTTTGCACAGCGAGCTTGGTGCAATCCAGTATTGTTTAGATACTCGATGTGAAGTTTAACACACAAAGCAGTCTGAAATACGGTGGTAAGACTATATGCAGATCACCCAGGATCCTACAAATACTGAGACATGTTGAAGCTTTGAAGATTCACTTTGATCAACACTTTAATACGAATGCTCATAAAAGAAATACTTCTAGTATCTGGGTTAAGTAACTTCATGCAGAGGAGGAGGGAGTGGTTAGAGCATTTACAGATTATGCTCTATGAAGATAATATAGGTATTAAGAAGTATTTATGGATTTTATTTTCATAGATGGTAGATATTATTGAGTTATGACTTGGCAGGCACAGACTGATTTTGGCATTTTTATTTTCTGTGCAGCAATTTACATTTGCAGAGTGTCTAGGGTCTGAGACTGGGACCTTAATAAATCAGGAAAAAATCAATGTGAAATGAATGGAAGCCATAAAAAGTAATATAAGAACAAGATAGATCATTAATGATATAAAATCCTGTATAAGTAGCAAAAGATAACTTCAAAGCACTGCACAACATGTTTTGAAAGGCAGTGCTTTGAAAGCTTGGCTCCAATTTTCAGGAGTGATGTGCTTTTGATAAATTTCCTGGCTAAAATTTGATTATGTATCCCTCTCCTTCTGTCCCTCTAGCATGTATGAAAAAGATTGGGTTTTTCACTCCTCAGACGGTGGAGTTGTAACACCCAGAGCAGGCCAGCAGTGTGTTATGCTGTTTGTAACAATCAGTTACACAGTCCAGACTAGAGAGAATTTCTTTTCAGGCGTGTGAAGCTTCATGAGCGTAGACTTCTGAATATTTTAGGACAAGAATAAATAAATACAAAATATTTAATCACTCTTAAAATGTAAGGCAAAGAATGTTTAGCTAAATCTTATATTTGTGCTTACTTTTCTATATGCATCTTTCATACAAGTTCAAAACCACGCGTGCCATGTTGCTTAGGGTGTGATTTGCCACTTATCTAGAAGGCTGCAAATGGGGACAGTCCATTTCTTCCCTCCACGGCCAGCCCAACTGGTGTGTTCCCAACACTTATATGGCAGTGGGTGAGCAAGGTCAGTGGACAAATTTTAAACAAAACTAACCTTGAAAATAATTTTTTTCATTGTAACAGCTCTCCATACAAGCTTTAATCAAAGAAGAGAGAGGGAATGCATGTGAAGGAGTAGGCATGGGGAAGAGGAGTGGTCCCCCTTGGTGACAACCCTGGCTTATCTATTATATCAAGTCATGCCAAAAGTTAGCAGTGGGTAAACACCTTGATTGCCTCTTAGCTCTGTAACACAGTAGTTGCAGTAAGATACAGAAATTACAGTCTTAGACACACTTTCCAGTGATACGCATTAACCAAGAGGGACAGAATTTCTACTACTGTTAATTTCAAAATATAAGACAAAGCATAATTTTCAATTTTGTCTCTGCTGCTAGATTCACAATCATGATATCCTCCTGAAAAATGAAAACAGTCCTTTTGTCTCCCGTAGCTCAGCCACATAAATAAAAGAGAAGGCCAAAGAAATTCGCCTCGTCGTTTTAGCTGTTAAAATATTTGGTGTTTCTTTTGAGGTAATTGCCTAGGCTTCCCCCATAGTCAGTGGAGAGAGATAAACAACTTCAGAAGAAAATAATTCCATCTGTATCAGACACGTATCCTAGCAAGGGATCAGCTGTCCCTGCAGAAAGCTTAGATTGCTCGTTTACTCCACATACTGACTTCTAGATGGTTGAAGTTACATTAAACAAATCCTAACTGAGTGACTATACAGGGGAGTTAATGAAGGTGTGTAAGCACAAAGTTCTGACAAATGCTCAAAGAAATACTGAAAGATTAAAGAGACAGGTTTAAAAAATACATTAAACCCTCAGTTATGGGAGTCTTAGGTGTTACACATAGCAAAAGCTGTGAGAAATGTAAGGGAGAAATTGACATTTTATAAAGTTGATGGTACATTTTAACAAGCTGATATCATCTGTAAATCATCTGTGTTGACAATGTTACTATAAAGCATGTTCAGCTCTGTGGTGTTGGTGTTTTTTTTCTGGTTTTGTTTGTTTGTGTTTTTTTTTTTTCACTAAACAGGTTTTTTTTTAAACTATAAAAATTAAGTGGGAAAATAACTTGTAAGGAATCAAAACTCCTGATGGTTTCAAGTAAGAAAGTTCAATCAATTGGTAACTAAGGTAAAAGAAATTATACTGGTAATAGGATACTTAAATTCGGTCAAGTTTCTCATAAACTTCATTTTTTCTACATTGTTACCTTCTGACAGACAGAAACACCATTATCCTTCGAGGGATGATTCAGAACAGGAATGCTATTATGGTAATATATTTGAGCAAAGAAATATAATTATTTGGAGTACTTTTAGACCTAGAGCAGCAATAACTCGATATTTTTAAAACCAGTTTTTATTTCTACAAGCAAGAATCACTCATTGTGAGAATCACTAGACACTCTCATGAAAATAAGATTATCTCACTGATGTAGAAGATGCCAGGAAAGGGAAACATCATGATACCAAACATAGACTTTAAGAAAGTTTCAGCAATTTTAATGAAATAAGAGGACTGTCATGAGAAGCACGACTGAGGCTGAGAAAATGCTGTGTCTTGCATAGGAAATAAATGTTTTGCCTGCAATTACAAAGAAGTACAAAGATTTTACCCTAACATGCTCAGTTAGATGGAAAGTGATCAAAGGCGTGACAATAACTGGATCAACCGCAGTGACTAACTAATGAACTGTGCTGCTATAGAAGCCAAAATATCCTTAGGGAGAAAAAGTCAACATTTAATTATAAATTAATATATCATGCTGGTTGGATTTGTTGGTGATTCACAGTTAAGATTCTGATGTTCAAATTTCTCTTCTCATTTACACTCAACAGTATCCTACCACCCGCGTCCTCTCAACCTCAGGAGTTATCTTCTCAGATCTTCCAGGCTTGCTGGGACAGATAGGGCACATAGCTTGGTGAATATGTGCATGGCAGCCTTCTCCGTAAGACAAAGCATCAGATTGCAGGATGGCTGAATTCAGTAGACAGTCTGTTTCTCTCTGTCAAGCCTGAGGTAATGTCTGCGGTTATTAGGAGACAAGAGGCTGCTGAAAATGTCTTTCATAAGGAAGTAGAACGGAAAGTTGGACACACGAGGTTCTTAAAAATCGGTATAATTTCGTATGGAATACTATATCTGTATTAGATCCAGGTTCCTGGCTGATTTCCAAAAGGATATTTAGATTCCTAGTACTGAGACAGAAGTTGCTTTCACTTCCCTTCCTAAATAGTGTGGTTTGAGCAGCTCCCACAGTTTACCCTTGGTCTGTGAATGAAAAAGTTTCCCCAACTATTCAATCCTTTCTGACACATGACTCTGTAAGGATGCCTCACAGTTTCTTGATCCTACCTAGTTTTAAGGCACCATTGGTTATCAGAGTGTCACATAGGTATGAGAATCCTACCTGCATATGTTCCTGGATCTACCTACACATAAAACACAAGAAGATAATCATAGCTAATGTTTTGGCAATGTGGTTCTGCAACACAATGTCTGTTAATAACGGTGACAGGTATTTCTGTGAGTGTAGCACTTAGTAGGGCAAATGATTCAGAAAGAAAAGCTGTTAAGGTCTGAGTAACCAACGAATACATGGCAATTGTAGACCATCAAAGAAATGGCTTTCACTTACTACGGCAGTGATGGGTTTGTCCAGATGTATGTGCATTAGCATAAACACGGCAAAACCTTGTCGAAACTAGACAAGTGGGCATTTTTTTAAGTTTAGTTCCAATCAGATTAGACAAAAAGCAAAAGTAATAAAAGTAATATCTTGGGTGCTAAGACCTTATCAGATGCATAGCTCAGAATACAGGAACAGCCATGGAGATAAGTGGAAAGGGCCCTGTTTAGAAATTTGAATGAATAAATTGAGGAAAAATATCTTTGTAGAACAGAGGGCAAGTTGACTGTTGCCCTGGGAAGTGTTGCAACAGTCAGTGAGATCCATAGAAGATATTTCTTTACTGTGTCTATTTATTGTACCAAACATGGATCAGCAGAGATGGCTCCATGTGGAGTCACTTGAAGAAACAGAATAGAGGGAAGCTCTCATCAGTGTCCTTAGGGGTTTTGGTTTTGCTAGACTCTTTTCTAGTGTTTTTCATAAATAGCTGCTACTTACTGCGTGTCACCTCCTGACTGTGCCTCAGGCAGGGCAGCCAGCAGAGCTGTGCTTATATCAATGATATTTTTGGACTTTTTATCTCCAGAGAAAAGTATTAGAGCCCTATACCTCTTTAATCAACATAGTCTCTTCCTGTAGTCTGGGACAGATCACTCTAGGCTGTGATGTAGGAAAACACTGGAGGAGTCTACCAGTCATGGATGTGAATCAGACCACGCACCATGCCTGAAGTCAGTGGCTGATTCTGCTGAATCAGACCCTTGTCTTTGCATTTCTCTCTCTAAAATGAAAATAATTTAAGTTCCTCTGTTCATCGCTGCTGGCTTTTCCTAGCTATGCCATAAATTCTCCATGGAAAGAATGAATTTTCATGTGTCAGTATAGTACCCGACACGTACCTCCAGGTTTGCTGTACTACCAATGTTAGCGTTATGTTTATTGACTTAATAAACCAGTGTTCTTCAAGGCAATGAAATAAATGAGCGTTGTGTCGTTTTCTGGATAGATTCATTCTTAGTTTGTATTTTAATGTAACTAATTCTAAAATGACAAGTAACAGTATGAAATGTTTGTTCAAGGCTCTATCCTACATCTCCACTGGCCTTCAACAAAAGACAGATCCAGAGGAGGGACAGCAGTCTTCCTAAAATATCTGTCCAAGTACTAAGGATGCCTGTGGCAGTCCCATTGAATCTGATCAGCTGCATTTTTCTACACTGAAAGGTCATTGATAATTACAGAGCAGAGCCCTGTAATTTTTCATCCAGGAATTAAATAAAAATAATTGCTAAACATCACTTGGGAAAAGGAAGGGGTAGATTTAGTACATGAAGCCCATAGTCAAGAATCAGAGCATGTCTATTAAAGAAAATAATTCTATAAAGTTATAAATGGATACAAAGACTTAAAGTGAAAAATGAAAAGCTAGCTGTGACACGAATCTGTTTCCATCATAAGTGCAGAGGAAAGAAAACGAAACACATTTTTACCCATGAAATCTCCTATCTTCTGCTAAAGACAAGTTTTAGTCCCGGGTTTAAGAGAGAGCATTTTTAACAGCCCCAGCGTGAGTCCCTGAGGAGCTGGTGTCTCGCTGGAAGTCAAAGGTACCTGAGCATCTGTAATCATCTGGGTGTCCATCTTTAGACAATTTATAGATCATATCTGAGTTCCTGAAATATTCGTATGTGCCTTATCTTCATGGCAGAGTCTCATTTTCAGTCTTATGCTCAAGTTTCACTTTCACTCAAGTTTTATAGGTTTATGTTACACAGCATTTATAAAATATAGGGTTTATTTCCCACCAACACAGCTGGATCTTTTATTTGTATCTCTGTTTCTTTTTTTTTTTTTTTTTTTTTTTTTTTCTTGTGTCCACCTTGAATGCCACCACAATTCATTCTGAACCCAAAACACAGCACTATTCTAGCTACTAAGAAAAAAAATAACTCTATTCCAGCCAAACCCAGGACAACCTTCAACTTCACCACTCACATGTATGTACCTTCTTCTGCCCTTCCACTTTCACTGCCATACAATCTTTAAAGGAAGTTCACATGAACAGAGTTACCTTATTTTCCCCTCAAAGGTCTCGTTTAACGTATTTACAAAAATCTTGTCATGTGCTAAAACAACTATTCAGCATGTCAGCCAATGCAGCTTCATTATTTCTTCATATTCCACAAACTGTTGACTCCTTTTATTTCTAATTAAGCGTTTTCTTGGAAACATCAGGTGTCTTTTTTTGTTCTTTGTGATTTGCTTTGTACAGCAAGCAGCCTGCTTTAAATGTTCTATTTGTTTTCATTTTCTGATGCCTTTTACTTTAAATTCACATAAAATAAGGCAGAAATATAAATTATTAATTCTGTTTTAAGACCATCAGGGAGGGCTTCTACATTTGTATCACTACCCACTCAAACAGGACACCCATGAATCAAGAGTCAGATATAATGCTGTGGAATCAGTCTGGCCAGAATAACTACTTATACAGTGGGAAACAGTCCACTGGGCCACCGGATCCTATTTGCTCATCATAGGCATCCACACCATATAATCCCTTCCAAAAAACTCTTAAATGCCCCTTCTTAAAACTAACTAGATTCCCCATTTCCTTCATTATTTTTACCGGAAGACTGTTTCAGAACCTTACTCACTAGAGGATTAGAAAACTTTATCTAATTTCCAGCCTAAATTTATTCATGGGTAATTTATAACTATTTGTTCTTGGACCAACATTGTTCTTTAGTTTAAGCAGTTCTTCTCCCTGGTGTTTACCCACCTGATAAGTTTATAGAGAGCAATCACAGCCTGTCTTTGTCTATGTTTTGCAAGGCTAAACAAGCCAAACTCTCTCTGTGTCCTTCTACAAGGGAAGCACTCTGCTTCTGTTCTCATTCTAGCAGCCTCTGCTTGTGTCTGTTCATGTTTGAAAGCACATTCCTCATATAGGAGTGATCAGCGCTGTATTCTATTTCCTAGTGAGGTCTTAACAGTATGGCAAGTGTCAAGAATAACAGAAATACTTTTTCTCACATCCTTTCCCACAGTTGCATCCAATCACTCTAATAATCCTGTGATCCATCTATAACCCCTTTCCAATTCCATTGCTCTTTCACTGTGTTATCTACTTTGCCTCTTTTTAGCTGATCTTCCTTACTGTTTCTGTATTAATTCCACCTTTTTCCAACAGCAGTAATGATTTTCCATATATTACCACAGGAAATAGTTTAGTAAATTCCAAATTTCTCTTAACTAGACAGTCATCTTGATAATACTGTATTTGTAGAATAATTTTTTCTTTTCCTTTTACTTCAGAAATTATTTTTTTTCTACAAAATAAACTGTAAAATATTACATAATTTCAAATTCACAGTTTTCTGAGGTGCATTTATTAATTGCAGGTTTAATTATTTTTAATTAATTATAGCTACTTTGTACTTGGATGGTGTTTCCTAGCTTAGCAAACTTGTCATGTGTGTTTGTATATGTTGCCATTAAACTTGTGTGTTGCTAATTATAATCAAATGGCCCCTCAGCTGGGGATTTGTTTCTCACCTTTTTTAGCTGCAACTATTCATTTTCAGACCATTATTTCCCATGGTCACACTTTCTTTGTTCCTGTAGTCAGTCTAGAGAACTGGCTGGACAAAGGTCTGAGCAACCTGGTCCAGTCTTGTGCTTAATCCTACTTCTTTGAGTGGGAGGTTAGACCAAAGACCCTCTGTGTTCCCTACCCACAAGAATTATTCTAGGATACTATCAAGGTAAGGTATACTTTTTGTTTGTTTGTTTGTTTTTGTCCCGTGTGTTATGACTATCACCTGTTTTATAACCCTGGGGACATGAACTGTAAATGGGAGCTCTCAACAGATGGGAGCATAACGTAAGGCTTTGCTTAAACTCTTGGAGAGTAAAGAATATGTGAAGAGCATCACAAGCATTAGTGTCAGTGCCCAGAGAGCTGACTGCAAAGTCTTTGGCATTACATCTGAAGATGATGCCTAGAAACCCAAGCTCTTCTCAGCCTGTTTAAGCCATTCAATTCAAACCCACCAACCAGCAGAATGTCCAGTGGTGGGATTTATAAGTCCCTGAATCACTTCTGAATTCCCAAACCACTTCTTTTATGCTTATGTTAGATTGTGAAACTACTTCTGGGAAAGCTGAGAAGCAAATGTCAAGTTAGCATGAATTCTTCCACCTGAACTTAGGTTAGCCCCTGGATACTGAAGAGGAGTTCCAAAAGATTACTCAGATGACACAGTTGGCTGTAGAGATGGTGATAAGACCAGTGTTTGCATACTTCTTTTTGTCTGGAATCCAAACAGATCTCAAGGTCCTGGGTAATTTATGCTAAGTAAGACCTTTTATAAAGAATTTTGCCAGATTTGTTTGGCAGTTGCTCAGGCTGGTCACCGTTGTTCAAAGATAGCATGTAATCTCAACTATTTTCCCTTTTTAACCTTTACAATGGACGGTGCTGAAATAATTTTGACAACTTGTTTATCTGATTCAGTCATAGACAGTGTACCTGGCACAGTCAGGATCAAGGAAAGTCCCACAGAAGATTAAAAAAAAAAAAAAAAAAGGGCAAAAAATCTATCTTCTTTTTATTTAGTTTATAACTCTGCATTACCAAATCAATACAAGAGGGACCTAATTTCTCCACTAACCTTGTCTAATGAAGATTGAAATTTAAATAAACATGTAAGAAAGCTGCATCACCATGAACTAAGAGACTTCAAAATATGACATTTAGTTCATTATTTATTAACCTATCCCCCAGGAACATGACAGAGGGAATGCAGACTATCTATATTAGAAGCTGTTTCATCTTTAAGAGATAATGGAGACCCTATTTCCTTTGCACAAGATTTATATTCTAAAGAGGAAATGAGATCTAAGATGCAAAATTTATACCACTCATGATTTCTTTTTTCCCATGGAAGGTAGAAAGAACATTCCTTTACAGAGTGAATGTACTTGGCATCATGTGGTTTAAAAGTACAACATGTTTATAAAAATCAGGATTTCCTATCCAGGAAAAAAACCCAAAACAAACGCACATGTGGTGAAATGAAAGCAATAGAACAATGTCCCTCTACACATTAAAAACCCGTGCAAAATCCACAGTTAAAAATATGGAGAGTGGACACCGAAATGTGCCAAAACACTTATTTATCAAAGCTGAGAGAATAACAGACAGCCGGAGAGATTACATTTCAGAGGTAATGTGGCTACTCCTATTCCTCTTCAACGTGTTTCATTTTCATCCTGGTTTAAAAGAAATGCAAGGCCCACGCTGATGAGAATCACAGTTTGTTCACCATAACCGTAAAGCAGAGTAATTTCTACTAATTCTGGGATGAGTCCCAGTTTAAGTAGTGCGACTGCGGTCAGAATTCTGTGCACTCAATTAACTTCCATATCTGTAATGCTCTTTTCCAAATTACTGACTCTGTCCTGCAAACTGAGCCCAACTGGCAAACTTCATGCCCATTGGGAGTACCTCAGGTATCTGCAGTTTCGGCAAAGAGGAGAAAGGCGTCTGCTGACATGCATTATCCTGCAGACATTAGCCTAGACTTCTTAACATTTTTGGAAGTGATTCTATGGCGTTGGCTAAATGGACCTGGAACCTCAAACAAAATATGTTTTACATCATTAAAATACAACTTCTAAAATGTGAACCTGAGTCATTAGAAATAAGTTCATATGTACATATGTGGTAGACTATTTCTTCTTACAGGGAATGTTGTACAAAATGAACAGTCATTCCAATAAACTGCTTTAATGATATGGTCCATAAATGTACTTGACTTACTTTTTCTCATTGACAATGAAAGTGAGACAGCAAATTAAAGGTACAATTGTAAGAAAAAGTTACAATGGCAGGACATGAATTATTTTAATACCTTACCAACTGAGCCACTGGTACTTCACAATTCATGAACAAATTTTCTATTACTAGAGAGTCATGCTTTTATTGACTGGTATAAAAACACCATTTGTATCTTTTTTCATCCTGCTGTGTTTCTATTTTATTGGAAGTGTCCTGTAACAGGTATAACATCAGCTCAGATTACCAAGAAATCTATAAAATAGCTTCCTGCTACTACCTTTGGTGCAGATTGAAAGAATACATTATGATCCCACTGAGTAAATGATAAAAGCTGTTATTCACAGGCAAACACGATTTATCCTCACCTGTTCAAAAGTCTGAAAGTACCCACTTTATTACTAAATTATGAAAACATTTCACTCACATTGATTAGGAACACAGATGCGTTATTAAAGAGAGGCTATTAGGAAATATGTGTTCCAAATTTAAGTTCTGAGGTTCGTGACTCGGGGGTAGGACCACAAATATTTCATGCAAACGGGAGTGGACAGATACCACTTCATAAATATTCCATTGCAGCACCAGAAATACTTGTTAATTTTTTCTAGTATTGATTATAAATTGGAAAATGACATTGTCTAGTTCAACTTCAGTTTTCACTCAGTGCAGCTTGTAAATTAAATACAGATAAAATTGCAAAAGAAAATTGGACTTAAATTATGATTTCTATTTCTTTAATGGAGGAGGGTTTTTTGTTGTTGTTGTTTTGTTGGGTTTTTTTTCCCCTCTGGTACACCCTAGGATTGTAAGACATCGCTTCTAAAGCGTATAGCTTTGCCGTATCCCAGTTCTATGCCAGGTTATATAAAGACTGGTTACCAGCTCCAGAACTGATTTCGCTGTAATGTTGCTGAGTATTTCTTCAGCATCTAAGGTAATTATTAAAAAGCACTGAATATATGAACACATTATTGCTCTTAGTACAATAGATGATGACTAAAATTGTGAAAAGTACTTAATTTTAGACAAATTTTGTTCTTAAGAGAATTAACAGGTCAAAACCTGGGAGGTTTGAAAACCTTACCATGAGTACCTATTAGTCACAGCCAGACTCAGCATATTTTCCTGTCCCTCTACTCACCAAATACAAAACATAGTCTACTGCCAATAATGCCATTGTGTAGAGAATTGGACTAAGCATCTGGATTATAGCTGTATGATATTGCATTCAAAGATGCTCAGAACTGACAGGTTCATAGAAAGTGTCTGTGTGTGTGGGTGCGTGTATGTGCATGCACATTTATTTTTTATATTAAAAATGGGAGCATATGGAAAAATGGTCTCCCTGTATTCTGAATAATTTATGTCTTCCCTGTCTTCTCCTGGTTCCGTTCACACTAATGACTGGTTTAACGCTGATGTACATCAATTTAGTATGTAACAATGTAGCTTTGGATTGCTTTCAAGTCTAGATTGCTTTAAAAAGCAATAAGAATACATGGAGGCATAAGAGCTTTGCAACTAGCAGTGACAGGATTCATACCAGGGCTTGGACAAACTGTATATTATTAGTTGTGAATTCTCTCCGGTTTTATTGAACACATCTTTTTAATATTGCATTGGTTTTGAAGGATAAAACGTAAAAAAATATTTTTAGCATTTTCTTTTACATAAGAACTTCTCAGAAGCTGGCTGCTGTATTCACCTTAACTCCTTGTCTCCTACCTGGTTTGTATCTATATCATCAATATTTTTGTGCCTCTTCTTCTAAATGACAACTATTAAAATTCTCGCTGAGCACTTAATGTCGATAAAATTACGATGTTTCTAATGCCCTGTGCTAAAACTTTACTAACGTCCAAGCTAACTCTCTGTAGTCACTACAAAATTCACTTGACAGACTCTGTTGACCATCTGCCTCTCTTGCTTTTTTGATGTGAAAGCTTCTAGATTCATTTGATGTGATCCCTGGAAGTTATATCTTAACTGTCTCTTCATAAACACAAGATAAAAACCTTCCCTAGTTCAACTAATAAAAGGCATAAATATTACTCATCATTTAAAGGCTTATCTTTGTTATATAAAATCCTAACTGAGTTCATTTATATTGACTGAGATGTATTACATTTACAAAGATTTTATGGACCATAGTAACTTACTTAATTTATTGTGCCTTTGGTACTACTGTACAAAGAGAACACTGAAAGTCACACTTAATGCTTGGAGCTAACCTTAATCTCTGAAAAAGGATGGAAATATAATCTTGTTATTTTCAACGATTATAGGGTAAAGTATATAGTTTATTACTTTTAGGCTTATTTAATTCACTTTCAGTAAAGAGGTCTGGCAAGGTGTCACTGATTCTACAACAAAAACTTAAAAGATGTGTCTTACTTTCAGTATGGTAATGTGAACGCCACAGCAATCCTGCACAAGTTTGCTATGAAAGGGGCACTATTTCAGATGTAGATCTCTGCATCTTTAGCAGAGTAACATTTTGACTCTACTTAACCTATATTTTCTTTTTGTTCAGAAAGAAGGTCAGACTGCAAACCTGCTACTGAAATTAAAAAACCAACACAGGCCTAGAGAAGTCACTCTGTGTGTGTTAGTTTATAAGGGTTCAATTCATTAATCACATCCTACAGCTATAAAGGTGAAATCCCTCCCCTCTTTCTGCCACTGCCATGGCGGTTGTGTGATGCATGTTTCAGTTCATCACACCTCCTCCCCATCCCCTGAGAACCCGGGGTAATAGTCATTAATGACACTTGAGCTTTTTGTGATGCTCTGCGTACTGTGCTCAGGAGGACTGGTGGAAGGCACAGGGAATCTGAATTGTTTCATGTAAAGAAAGGTTAAGTGGAAAAGAAGACACCTAACTGTCTCCTTATAGTAGTGAACTGGCAATTCATACCTAAGATCAATACTAAACAGGGTGCTGAACTGCAGTATTAACTTGTTGTCATTCAGATATTGTTATATGACAGGAAAATTACACTTTTTAAGCTGGGGCAGTGCAGAAGAAAATCAAGTTATCATTACCAGTCTCATGGTTTTGTATTATCTGTGGACTTCTGAGAGAGAGCAGGAATGCTCTTTCAGTGAGCTCAAAATTATTTACTGTGCGCCCATTCTTTCAGTCATTGTTTTCCCGCATGCTAAAGCTGTGACTGTTCTCTAACAACATTATATATCTTTAAAAGTATTTAACATGTTCTCTCTCTTCTGTAATACCCTCTTGGTGAGGAAAATCCTCATCTTGGTTCTACCTAAAAGATTATGGCACAAGTGCAATATTCCACATTCCACAGGGATGACAATAAGAAGTTCGTTGACTTCAAAGGAAGCATTTAGAGTCAAATATTCAGCCGATGACATCCTGGCACAACACACTTCAATGAAACATGGCAGTTTATACTAGCTGAGGATCTTGCCTTTCTCAAAAGTCAATCTTTTCAGGTTTATGTAACTCCTAACTTTGTAAATCCAGTTGTGTTTATTGCCAATGACAAACCTGAAGTATCTCTACGCTACTGTATTTAGAGATCTGAACAGAAAAGGGTGACCTACTGCAGATTTGCATACCTGAAGGAGACAAAATTCAGAAGAAATGAAGCATAAGTGGAAAACAAAAAAAAACCACCCCAAAACATTGCTTAAATGAAACCTTAAGGACACTTTGCATATCGTATATTTAAGTAACAACAACTTTCACCATGTTTATCATTTTTGCAAATTAGCAGTGCTCTAAAGATACAGCTGAATCTTGACTATAATGTCAGTTAGTGGAAAGTTTTTTCCCCATGCATAAGTATATATAAACTTGTGTGAATTGATAAGTTCAATGGATGCAAGAATAACATGATTTTCAGTGCCAGATTTGAAACAGACAAAGGAGCACAGATTTTTTGGAAAACATTGAATTTACTAAAAACACGTGTCAAAATGAATATGTAAGAACATTGGTATGATTGAAGTTTAAGTTCTAAGCAGTGTGTTTGGTGAAGAGAGGTTACAGTTTTCTTCTAATCTGATTAAAAAAAACATTTTTGGAAGTGGAAGCTCCTGGCTACCAGGACTCCCTGTTGTAACCCAAGAAGCAATCCCAGGTTACAAAAGAGTTTTGGGACATCTGAGGAAAACTGTCATGAAACCTCACGTTGGTATTCCTAAGAGTATCCCACCAGCAAAAGGGAGACTGGGGAAGATGCGGGCCTGCTGCTGAATCTGGCAGTGTCTAATGACAAAGAAGATAGAAAATGCTGAAATACTCAATGGCTTCTTTGCTTGGTCTTTACTGGTAAGACCAGCCTTCAGGAATCCTAGGTCCCTGAGACCACAGGGAAGGTCTGGAGCAAGGAAGGCTTATCCTTGGTGGGAGAGGATCAGATTAGAGAATATTTAAATGAACTGGACACAGACAAGTCTGTGGGACCTGATGGGATGCACTCATGAGTGCTGGCGAAACTGGCCAATGTCATTACAAGGACAATCTCACTTATTTTTTAAAGGTGATGGTGACCGGGAAAAGCCTTTGAGGAAAAAAGAAAACAAATGCAACTCCTGTCTTCAAGATAGATAAGAAGGAGGATCCACTGAAATACAGGCTGTTTAGCCTCACCTCAGTCCCGTGGAAGGTGATGGGATAAATAATTTTGGAAACCTTTTTATAACACATGAAGGACAAAAAGATGCTTGGGAGTAGTCAATATGGATTTTTGAAAGGAAAATCATGCTGAACTAACCAGATATCTTTCTATAGTGAAATGACTAACCCAGTGGGTGGGGAGAGAGCAGTGGATGTGGTTTGTCTCAACTTCAGTAAGGCTTTTGACAGTGTCTCCCACAAACATCCTCATTAACAAGCTGGTGAAGTGTGGGCTAGCTAAGGGGACAATCAGCTAACTAGCTGAACTTTCAGGCTCAAAGGGTTATGATCTGGAACACAAAGTTCACCTGGAGGCCAGTCACTGTCCGGATATAATATTGGGCAACCTACACTAGTTGACTTCACTTTGAGAAGATGATTTCCAGAACTCCCTCCCAACTTAAACTATCCAGTCATTTTGTGATATAAAATATTTCAGCAAGAGGGGAAAAAAAAAAAAAAAAAAAGAAGATTTAATTTTATCATCTCCAGTTTATTTTCTTCTCGTGAATGTTTCGTTATCTCAAAGATTTTCATACTGCAGACTGTCCAATGAAAAATCTGTGTGACTAATTCAAGGTTTCACAACCTCAGATGCTGAAATATAACACCACTCTTCTCTAAAAGGATAGAAAACATGCAGACCAGTACCAACAAACTTCTTTGACAGACAATGTCAATGAAAATTTTAAAGATGTTAATGAAGTTTAGGATGACAATATCAGTTCATGTATAATTACAAACGGTAGAAAGAAAAGACTTGATACATGTTTAATTTGTTAGAACATGTTTTGCAGCCATAGCGAATTTACTAGATGTATAGTCAAATTTGGTTGAAGTTAAATTAGGCATGCATCTTAATTCTTGGTTAAAATTCTTCAGCTGCATCTTCCTAAACTGGTATAAGTAATAATAATAAAAAAGTCAGTATAAGCTGAAGCCTGCAGCTTATCTCCCGTTATAAATTACACTTCAGATTTTCTAAACTAATTGTTAAATTTAGACTTAGCAATTAGCACTGCACAACATTTACCAACAGAATTAACTGTATCACTTGCTATCAAGATGACATTTCAAGCTCAATTACATTTTCATATGTCCCAGACTGGTAGTTCTTATGCATTCTAAGAAAATAAAACGTAGAAATGGGCCAACTGCAAATTGTCGTGACAAGATTCATAATAGGAAATGGTCTTTTTTCTGTTTCTGTTTTGGGTAAAAAAGCAATCTTACTGGATACAAATGCAATCTTATCTTAAAAGTGTGAAATTTTATCAGGTCGGTGGAAGTAAAATGCAAACAGCTACTTTATAGACTTGCACCATTTGAGAATTGTATCTAGCAACTTTACACTTTCCAGGAGTCCTTATTAGCAAGTACATTGGATTTCTTATTAGCAAGTACATGAACATTGCCAGGAGATGCTACCTGGTGTTGCTTTTTAGTGTGACAGGGTATGAATCTAAGAACTTCAAAAGACATTTTCAACAAACAGCCAAACCTACAGAGAAAGTCACAGCTGGATTTCATGTTGACCTTACTTAGTAGGTACAACCCTTCGGAAGTTTTGGCTCTGCAACTGTATAAAGACTAAAATTCAAACCCACTTACTCCTGATAACCCATTCAGAATCACAGAGTTGAACTAAGTTGCAAAAGATGAGCCGGTCATACTTTGATGCAATTGTATCTACTCGCTTAATATGTCCACAAATGGAAAAGAGAATTTCACAGCTGCTGTTGAGGTAGAGACCCCAATACTCATCATACATGCGACACCACTCTCACCTGTATGCCTCTAAGCTGACTTTTGGAACAAAGTAAAACATAGAGGGAAAATGTTGATGTCAGTCTCGAAAAAGAAGTGTAGTTTAAACAAAGAATGGGTATAAAATTCCATTTTTCTTTTGATGAGTGGCTGGAGGCATTTGAGATTATCATTCACTCTAACCTTTTTCATGGTAAGGACAATGAGTAATAAAGTTTGTCCTAGGACTTATTTATGTTTCCTTTTCATCCTTTAGCTCATTCTCTTTCTCTTCGTTGCATCAGGATAGTTGCAATGCCCGTGGCTCTAAACCTAACGCTCTTCACTACCTCCACTTTTCCCACTTCCAGCTCCCTATTGAAAAATAAATCTTTGCCTTGAAAGTTTTGACATTCTCTTCCAAATCCTTTGTGTACTTTAAAAACCTATTCTCTCACAATGAAAAGAAGCTGTATGACCTTATGGATAATATCTTTTCGCTTTCTCCTCATCTATTTGTTGTTGTACCTGTGACCCAGGACTTTTCCAGGATATGAACCCTGGGAGCGCATTTTCAACAAGCGGGATGGGGATTCAGGCTCCTAAAGTTCAATCATTTAAAATGTCAATTAAGTACCCAAATGCCATGTGTGCACTCAAAAGCATAATCAACATGTCCTGGTCCTGAGCACCAGAAACACTGATGGCACTTCACGTATGGTGTGTTATTTTCATATTAAAGGTTTACTCAGGAGAAATGTACTGTACAATGTGTTCAAAATTTAATTCTTTTGTTATTGCATAACACAAGCTTTTTCTCCTGTATTAAAATAATAAATGAATGATGCATGCAATGCAATAAAAAACTCATTTACTGCTATTCTGAGAGGTCTTCTGAAATGTTATTGGGTTCCATCCGGTTCTGTTCAATCCTGGTTAATTTAACCAGATGAAGAAGCTTGATATGACCAGTTTTGGAAGGTTCATCTGACCTCACTTCAGACATCTACAGTGTCAGCATCTAAACCTTAGCTAATTTCATTAGGGTAACTTTGTGCTTATAGGGAAAAAGAGGCATTGGTAGAATGTAATTAATATGTAGCAGTACATTACAGGAGATGATTCATGCCTTGAAACAACTTTTTTTTTTTTTTTTTGTTATACAGACAGTTGAGGATGATTGTCCCAAGAAGCCCACAACTAGTCTGAAAAATCCCTCCAAAAATTTTTTAAAAAACTACCTCACTTAAGAGGAATGTGGATTTAAAGAGAGAAAAAAGAATGTCTGTCAGATGTTGTGGCTCACAAGTATTTAGGGAACAAAATAAAAAAAATGAAGGTGTAATTTTTGAAATTTATCAGAAGTCTGCTAAAAAGTGCTTTCCTGAAACGCACATAGTTACCTAAAATAGGGGTTAATCTCTTAGAATCATTAAACAGTTAAAGAAGAGAAACAGACTGTTTCAGCAGTTGATTTGGGCCCACAACTTTGATATGAAACATCAACATAGATAGTCAGGACCTCTCTTTGGAAGGCCTTCTTGTTGACGGTGAAGAATATTTACACATAACTTGAGAACTGGTTAAAATGAGATGTGTAATCTTCTGAGCTGAATCCCACTCTTAAAGTGTATGATGCAAACATCCCACCGGTTTTACCATGAGCAGAGGCTGTTATTACTAGGCCCTTTCCATCTAGGAATCAAATACACATTCATAGTCTAATTTTAAACAGTCTCTTGGAGGACAGATCATGCTTTGTCATAGGCAGGGTGTCTAGGAAAAATCACCTGTGTCTCTCCGTACTGCACAATAATACAGTTACCTGCACATTTTAGGCTATGCATCGTATTAATATTATTATTATTGGTCCTGTAGCATTTGTATGCTATAGGGGTGCAAACCAGAACTTCAGTGGCGGCCCTGCACACAAAGCAGAAGAGTGCAGCCCTGCCATAAGGAAGATGTGGTGGAGACAACTGCTCGAATTGACAGCATTCTGCTATAGATGTAGGCGAAATCCAGCAAAGCTGGCTGTAAAACTACTTACTTGCTCTTCTACACAAAACACATCAAAAATTTCAGCTAACATCACAACCAGTCAGTAAATTCTATTTGAACATTGTGATTTTGTCAGAATATTTTTAAGACTTCAAAACCGCAAGCAGCAAAGAATCTAACACATCTGTAGGGTGGTTGTGATGGTTAATTACACTCTGAGTATCTTATTTCTACCTCTGAATTTGTCAAGCTTCATCTTCCATTGCCTTCATTTTGTGCTATATATTTTCTGCTAAATTAGTCAATGATTATCAGAAATACTTCCCTTTGCAAGTATTAGACACTGATAAAGTCAGTTAACTTCTCCTTATTAAGTTAAATATCTTGAGATTCTCTCTCCTTAATTAATGTACAAGCTTATTCTATGCACTAAGCACCTGTTACAACATTTCAAATCAACAAAAAAAATCCTGCAGTAATATGAACTTAGACGCAATCAAAATAAAGCAGGAGAAGAATAAAAGGAATTTTTCCTGACAGCCCATCTCTTTCTGAATAGGAGAAAGAGAAAATGTATGTCATACATAAGAAATCACAATCGCAACAATAAACGACACGAGAAAGTCTACTGTGTAAACAAACTAAGGAAAGGAAAGTCAAAGTTACACACAGACAACACAGAAAAACCAAATTGATTTTCTATTCATGAATATTCTTTTCCAACTTAAGACAAAATTCTACCCCAGTGAGTAAAAGATACCTGAGAACTGTATATTCCTTATAAATAAAACCACAAGATACTGGTGTGCAAAACAGAAAATTACAACACTGAGCAAAATTTTAATAAAAGTGTGGGTTTTTTTTTTCTTTTTTTTTTTTTTTTTTTTTTTTAAAAAAGCTGAAAATAGAGGAATTATTTACTGAAACACAAGTTTGACATGCTTTCAAGATCTCTGATGGAAGATAGATGAAGTTTAGGTCCACAGGTGTAAAATTAGTGCCCTAACAGTAGTGGAACAGAACGTATCCCTGAGTTATTCAAGCTAGAAGAGATAAACAGATGGGAATACATAGCTACTGTTACCCTGGTACGTTTAGTCATCTTTTTTCATAGCTTGAGTTTCAGGGCAACAATGTATTTTCTTAAAATCCTAAAATCAGTCCGGATAGTTTATTTATTTATAACCTGTCAAACCTTGTTATGGTATGAAGGTTTGAGTTACATGTTTTAATTTTTTATAAGTGCTTTTTTTTTTTTTTTTTTTTTTTTTTTTTTTTTTTTGGAATTAAAAAAGAAGGAGAGTGACTGGGTTACTAAGAGACACTGCAAATCAGAGACAAACAATTATATCTGAAGAGCATATCAGCACAGGGTGAGAACATCAGCTGGAGTCTCTGCAGGGCTGCAGATATCAAGTGCAGGTTTTCTGACAGCTGCATCGAGAGCCCACAAAAATCAGTGAGAATCTTTGGTAAGTGCTGGTTTAGGGGTTTAGCTATGGGAAATGGCCATGCAAAAGCAAGAGAAAAAGCCAAACCCAAACATCTGGATTCATTTAATGTCTTATAAACCAGAATTTACAACACAGTGAGTTAGCACATAGCAAATGGCTCAGAAACTGTCAAAATTCTGAGCCAGTCGGATTTTGGCATTCACGAGCAGCATAACACTCCTTGATAAAGTTTTCCAGTGGCTTAGTGCATGTTTGGATCAATAGCAAAGACACATTTTAACCTAGATAACATGTTGGCATTATGGTAATAACAAGCCTCTACGAGCATCTGGGCAGTGATTTGGCTCATGGAAAGAGAAGGTTGGTAGTGAGCAGCCTCGAATGGCTGACCTCGTTTTGACATGCACATTACAAGCCATCATCTGATTGTAGCTAAGTGCCAGGCCTTCCAACAAGCTGTTCTGAGGTTAGTCTTTTGGAGTCTGGAATGAATAACTTTAGTATGGCTAATTCCTACAGTTTCACATATTTTCAGGCAACTAACATGATTTGTAGGAAATTTAAAACCGTGTGCAGTTGATCACACACACTGGACTTGCTCCATTATGTCAACCAGACAGATTTGTCTAGAGGGAAAATGTGGAACAGGGTTTGCAAGGAAGCTGCTGGTGGTCAGGAGACAGACATAGGGTTTCACGGGTTCATTCTGTTTCAGTATTTGATTTAAGTACCTTTTTTACATCAAGCACTGATCAACAGAAATTGTAACATCTGGATTTAATCGTTAACAATATTTTCAAGATTCTCCATCAGTTTTTTTCCATCCCTTAGACTCTTTCGTATTATGCCTGGGTGGGAAAAGCAGCAGCATTAACATATAACGTGACACTTAAAACTTCTGTTGGAAAACAATAGGAATCTAGATAATGCACCTAGAAGCTCTTTCTAGACATTTTGTGCCCAGAGAGAAAACACATAGGTATGTGATTTCCTTCTACAGAAAAACGAGAGTGTATGCTTACAGAAACTGTGAGAAAGAGTGGAGGAAACCTGAAGCACAAGAGACTGTCTTAAAAAACCCCATCAGTATTCACCGTACTGCACAGCATTTAGCAATGGAAGCTAAACTGTGTTCAGTTTAAACTTTATGAAGCTGCTTCTCTGTTGCAAATTAGGATAGGATTAACTCCTTCCAGGGGCTAGTGTCAGAAAGTGGTGTTAGTTCTTTTATTATATGATAAGAACATGACAGGAGGCTTCTCAAATAACATTAGACATGAATGTATGGACAAATGAATCAAAGAGTCATATTTGGCTACAGATTCAGACTTCAAATGTCAAAAATATAGAAGAAATTCCATCAGGTGTGTAAGTTCCCATCACGCCAGGAGACGGGCAGTCAGTAGAGTCAAGGCATCTCATGTGAGTGCAATAGTGGTTTAGATGGCTAGGTTTAGTGGTTTAGTGGTTTAGGTTACACAGATGAAAAGTGTGTACTTAAAAGAAAAATCTTAATCTCACATTGAATCTTAATCAAAAGTTTGTCACAAAACAGATTGCATCCTTCACCTCAGTCTTTTTACTGTATAGAGACAGGCATAATAATAATAATAATAATAATAATAATAATAATAATAATAATAATAATAATAATAATAATTGTGCACATTGTTAAATTGGGGAACAGGGAATATGTCTCTCGTGTAAAATTGATTTTCAGTCTATAGCACACCAGTGGATGGAAGCAGCTGTTTTCAAACAAGTTTAGCCTTGACACAGAGCTTGACACTGTCTTAACTGTCGTGTTTCCATTGCAGTTATGCTAAACCTGAAGCACCCAGATATTAGGCCTATCTTTGCCATCAATTTGATAGTGTTTTTCAGATTTGGGTCTGTCCTATGCCTTTGTCTTATGTGTACCATATGTCCATGACCCTGAGCTCACAAAGACCTGCAGTAATAAAAAGTATGATTAGTTCTAGGCAGAAGACAGTTTAACATCAAGAGATATTTTGGTCTAAATCTGTGTTGCCTTGGTGTTCAAAGTCTGGACTTAGGAAAAGATTAAAATTCCTATCTAATAAACTATACTAACAACAAAAAGAAATATATCAAGTAAACATCCTATTCATAGATCATGGCTGAACTATGATAATGTAGAGTTGAGAAAGTATTGTCTAGTCTGCTTAAAAATCTGGCCATGCTGCTGTGCACTTGCAAGTATCTCAAGCAGGAAATGATGGAAAGCTCCACTGATCTCAAATAACTCAATTGTTTTTCCTTTTCTAATCAAATACTTCATAGTGAGGAACAAGAAAGGCACCATTCAGCAGGCAGTGCTGTTGCGAAAGCATGAAATATGGCACTTCACTGTTAATGTAACATTAAAGATTAAAAATGTTTATTACCTGTTATTCTTCTGTTAATTGTTTTGTGTAGAGAAAAATAGGAGTTCCTGCCTTAATGCATAAAAAAATCACAATGTGCATTCAAGTTGAGAGTAAAGGGTTGGGGCTATGAAAATTATGTAAATGATGAATTCCAGTGAAAGAACTTTCAAACCCTTAGGGTCTTCAAACAGCATTAATTCAAGAAATTAGATACAAAATTTAACTTTTTCATGCTAATAATGATTTCATAAGGAAAAACTCGTTAGTAAAGGTGACAAATATGAAGTTCTATTGAACATTTAAATTCAGGAATCTTAGTATGCGCCCCTGGGATATATTTACACAGCCAATGACTCTCTGATGTTATTAAGTAATCTATTTGAGAAAGTCTCCATTCATGAGTTTACATAAGAACAATATCAGGTTTACAAAGGCTTGTGTTGTCAGTTTAGCAAATACCTAATTCACAATGACTTTTGCTTAAGATTTTCATTAAGTTGTTCAATATTGTTTGATCATTTAATGTCAGCTTCATAAGATCGTAATTTCCCCTATAAGAAAAGAGGAAATTAAAAGGAGAAATAAATTAAAAAGAGCGAATTAAACTTAAATTTAAATCAGCTTCACCACAAAAGAGAGCGCTGTGTCACCACTTGTGATTCTACTTTGTTTGGATATAAACTATCTTGGCAACTTGAGGTTTCGCTGTAGTATATTTCCATGCCAGCAACACCAAAAATAGGCGGGAGTGGGAGTGTGTTGCATACAGTTCACTTGTTCAGGGATGATCTGTGATGTGACAGTATCAATTCCTGGCAGCATTAGTTAGAGGGGACAGCAATTAGACAGGCACAGAAATGAGAACTCGGGTCTCTTGATTTCTATGCCTATTTGTGCCATAGTCTACGGCCTCCAGCCAGTGTTGGAGGCAATGTGCAAATATAACTAAAGATGACAATTCCTGCATCAAGGACTGAAGTGGATATGACAGAGAGAAGTAGCACAAGATCCCTTGATGCTGAAAATAGAGCTGGTCAGAACTGTCAACAGGATATTTGTCTTCTAACAGAAAATGCTAGTTCATCAATACAGAACTTTTTTCCCAGGAAATGTACTGATTTTACTCAAATTCCCAACGAAATACACGCAAGTCTTGAAATCTTCATTGTCTCCTGGCTAGATCACTCACCATCATTCCTCAGAGATCTCCCTGGTCCCCAGTCTCCATCACAGGGCTATGCTGGAGGCCGTTTGATTCAGTAAGTGTTTGAAATCCCAGTTGGTTCCTGTTACAACCTGCCTCTGGCACATTTTTCCCCTGCTCGGGATGGTTCTTCATCTCCCATCACCATGTTTCCTGCACTCAGATGTCTTTCTACCCTTATCTCTCCTACCAGACTAAAACAGCAACACCCCCCCACACACACTTCTGTTTCCATGGGAGGGATCAAATCTGTGCTCCAAGGCTTGTCTCTATCCCTTCCCATATACTTCATTGCACATGTTCTAAGACAGCTGAAACTTAAAGGACAATCTGCCTACATGTTAAATCCTTTGCTCTGTGGCAGCATGAAACTCTGGCCTACATGCAACCTTAGGCCAAATAAAAAAAAAAAAAAAAAATCATCAAAGCCAATATTATAGTAACTACTAAACTGTGTCACATTTGACTGGAGTGTGAGCTGCCTGAAGGGACTAATTCAGACATGAGAAAGCAAAAGTCTTTTTCCTGGCAACATCTCCCATGAGAAATGAAGATACAACTTACAAATAAAACATGCAGAATTATGTAATGACTCTCTTGACCGAAACGTATCTTTCCACAAACCTTGATGACTATTTAATCTTTCACTTTTGTTCTTTACTGAATAAATTTATAACGAAAGTGAACAGAAACAGACAGGCAAGATGAGATGCAGTCATATTTACTAACACGTACAACACTTAATTGTAGCTGCACTTGTGCAGTGATTTTCTGACAGCGTGGTTCTCTGATGTTTTAAGGACTTCTGAAATGCAAAAGGAGTCTAATCTATATAAAAAATAAGCTCCAGGAGTAAGTAGGATGATCACAGGATAGGAGTGGGTACTGTAAGAGAAATCACAAAGACAGAAAGGGAATAATCTTGAAAAGATCTTTCTTGTGAGGTAGGAACTCTCAAGGGGAAATCACAAGGTCCTTCTTAGAAAACTGAGAATGGAGGAGATGAGAAATGAATAAAAATTAGGTAAGTGTTCATAAACAAAGAATGGCGTTGCTATTCAACAACACCCAAAAATCTTGACATCACACATATTACAAACTCAACCTCATGCCCTCTGCTAAAGTACTAGAAGTTCATAATCTGGACTTTTTTCTACCTCCAGGCATGATCTTGCACACCTTGTACTACTCTGACAGCGTATATCCAGAAAACCATGGCAAAAGGGAAGCTGATGTACTAGAGGAAGTAATGAATAGAAAAATGAGAGTGGCCATAACTCTGAACATGCAGCACAGTAGCAGACACCTGGAAGCATCACATTTGGTGATCGGAGAAATATACAAAAAGACAGAGAAAGAGATTTTGGATGTTGAAACTATAAAGCTGGTTTAGTGTGTCAGTACCGAGGTGCAATTTGGCTGAGTTAGGGGTGGAAGGCAGTTATGGATGATTTCCAGGTACAGACATGGGAGATGAGAAGGGTTTGACAGTATAATCTTCAAAAGGAATGGAATATGGGAAAGTGTCTGGAAGTAAATAAAAACATTTACGTATAGGTAGTGTTTAGAAATAGGTTAACATTCACCAAGAAAAAAACACCTTTCACGTGATTAGTTGCCTGACTGCTGAAAAACAAAAGCAGAAAGTAGGAAACAGATATAGAATGGGTTAATGTTTTTGTAATAAGACCCATCCACACATTTAGGAGGATTAATTTTTACTTCTCCAGAAACACCACTGAAGTTTTTTCCTGTTAAAGCATTAGGTTAACCTGAAGTTCGCAGCACAAACAGAAGTATTGGTTTCATACAAGTTGCGAGAGCACAGAGAACAGTTTATTCTGCATACTGTAACAGCATTTGGGCCTCACTCAGGGACTGCAGAAAGAGATGGAGACTCATAATTCCCTTCAACAATGAAGGTTGGCTCTTTATGTACTGGTGGTATTTGTTACCTTTCTACTGATGTTTTTAAAACTCAACATTAATTTAAAATTATGTCCTTTTGATGGCTCTTTCTTAAACTTGAGTAGGATACTATGCTTGTAGGGAGATGTGCTTATATTTATAAGTGATCACATCCTTATGCTATTCCAACTGAAGTGTAAAGTGCTGCTTCTCAGACTCAAGATGGTAGAACTGATCTAAATGGAGGACACTGTGCCTGACACATCTCTGTACAAAACAACTCTTCTAAGGAGGGGCCTCATTGTAAGGAAGAACCTGGCTACCTAAGCCCAAGACTGGCTACATGAAGGAGGACTTTGTTTCCATTTTTCTTTTCCTGATGGAAGAGAATAAGAACCCGTAAAAGTGTGGAGATGTCTGAATCCTCCCTGTGAAAGCGTTGAAAGTTTTTTATAGTGTTGTTTTTCCATATGACACTGAGACATTCACAGACCACAAGACAAAGAAGCAGCAGCACAATTCCTGCCAATGCGATAAAGCCACAGAAAGAGGAAGATGGAGCAATTTGGCAGTAAACGTTAGACTGGGTCCATAGGTAGCCTGGAGAATGGTATTGTCAACCATTCATGGTGCCCGGGTCTGCTACTGGAGGCCTGTGTTCACTCCATGGTCCCATTTTTTCCCCAAAATCATATGAGAAAGTTCACCACTTGGTTCTCATGTTCCCAGAGAAAAGTAAATATTTCCTATACATTTCATAATTGTGGGTTGCTGAGGAAATGTGTCTTGACTCACTATAATCTTGTCCAGTTCCTTTTTAAACTACTGTGTGTCATCTGCTTGCTTCAGCAGCCTTCCAGTTGAAGGCAGTTGATGAATAGTATTATAACTTAATCCTTCACAGCAGTAAATTTTACTGTTTGATACAAAATGCAATCATAAAATACACAGTTAGAGAATTATGTCAAACTCTGTTCTCTTAATAGTTGCATGTAGTGTTTGTTTACTTTTTGAAAGCAGTCTTGAAAATTACCCAAGAAGTATTTTTGCCGCGGAAAGGCAAAGAAAATGTACTTCTATTTTTTAAAGGTGAGACAAACAGGTCTTATGTAAAATTTCTCTAACTTTGGATAAAACAAAACCCATCAGACACTCAGAACAGGGATATGAAGCTACATGCCGTCTTTCCTACTTAACTGCCAATTGCTTAACTGCTGAATAAAAAGCTGAACAGACACAGTCAGGATCCTATAGCTGTACTAAATGACTTGAAATTTCATTTTGATTATACTATACACATTTTAAAATCCTAAAACCTTGACCCCTGGAGTTTGTCAAAGTTTGGCCTTGCAAGATTGTTTCCGTTGGAGGGGACAAGTTATTAATATGGGCCAGGGATATTTGTAATATGGTTCTTTCTTTAGAACGATATACACATATGCTCATTTCCAGAACATAAAAGGATAAGAGTAATAGGCTTTTTTTTTTTTTTTTTTTCCTCAGAAGTCGACCACTCCAGATTTTTACTCATAAACCTTGTTTATGTTTCTTCTTAGAAATAAAGCTTCATTATACACAGCAAACAGACATATGGGAAAAAATATCCCTCAGACCACCTGACTCTGATACACTTTTTACAATGGGCCAATAAAAAGTGCTAGTTTAGTGTAAGATTTGAAACAGAATCAAGCCCAGCAAGTAACATAAAAAAAAAAAAAAAAAAAAAATGTTTATCCATTGGATGAAGTTACCAAACATTTTCTTTCAATATTCATCACGAATGTTTTTAGACCACTTTCCCTTATTGGATTATCAAGCGATTGATCAATCTATCTTTCTAAATATCTATACTACACACACACACACACATTTATATACACACACCCTCCTACAAAGGGTGCTGGGATTTCTGTGGAAGGTAGGAGTTACAGTGGCATGTGTTTACAGAAACGTGGTGCTAGCTAGGTGGTTATAGTAAGTTATTTAAGGAAATTAACTATGATTTAGAGCAGCAAATAAATAAGACAAAGCTTGTTTAACATATCTGAGCATTAAGTATCTCCTGTATTAATTGTCTCTAAAGTCTGTTCCGTTTGTTATTTAGCAAGGTATGCGCTGTTATTATTTTTATCCAGTTCATTGCTTGATTCTATCTGTCCTTTCAAAATTAGCTTGTCTAATCAGAAACCACTTTTGCTGGTAGTTCATTTCACATAAAAAGGAGGAATTCTTGTTTACTGAGAAAGTAATTGGATTATAGTTTTAAAAAGAAAGACATATGAATTGTAATAAATTTTTTCTTAAAAAAGAGTACATGGGAGCATGAAAACCAGCAAACCTAAATGAAATTAAAAACTCTAATGAATGAAAAGGTTAAAAATAGAATATGAAACTGGAAAGAATAATTTATCATTGTAACTTACCTACTCCTTGTTACTCTGTTGAAAAGAGCTGAATACCTAAGGAAAGAAGAAAAGATTTATGTATTTACAAAATGATGATCAAGTATATATTTATATCAGCTGTAATTTTTCTTGTAGCTTTTCAGACTGTGTAAACAGTAATTAAAAATTTATTGTAGATAGAAAAAGTATAGTTTAACCACAGGTTGGGAGTCCACAATTCCATTTCAATGGATCAAATTTTATTGATAAGGTTTGCATGATCACAGATAGACTATACGAAAATCTCATGCATTATCTTGTTGCATAACTCTGAGTATATTTAAGTGAAGGAGAGAGAATGCAGAAATTTCATTCAAAACTCTGTGTAATGTACTTGGGAAGCTTATACAGCTTATCTATGCCATATATTTTACTGCTTCCCGACATTTCAATTCACATCAAACTGTAGGATATATTTTTTCTTTTTGTTACCAACTAATATTTTATCAATAATCCTGTTTGGGTTTTTTTTTGTTTTTTTTTTAGCTAAAACAGGGAAAACAACGAGTAATAAACATATGAAAAATAACTGAAAAGAACTATGAATATTGCCTAAAAGAAAATAAAATACATAGAAAAGAACGTGCAAAATTAGTGTAAATAAGATTATAGAAATTGGAAACAAGATTTGATAATTAAATTCTAATCTTATAAACTTATTACAATTTTATATTATAGACAGTAGGGAAAAAAAATTAATATGAAATTCTGAAGTCCTGGGGAAAACTTGACACTTACCTGTTCAGCTGATTAACACCTTGAGCTCTTTCTGTTTGTAGACCTAACAAAGAAAAATACAAAATGAAATTAAATACACTAAATGATATGAGAGAAATTGTTACAGATTTGCATTGATATAGCCTGATTTTATTTATCTGAAAATCAGTCAGGTTTTCCTTGTTATTAAATTGCATTTTATGATAGCAATTCATGCTTTGAAACTGAAATTACACATTTGGGGCCTGAAGTAATAGCAATTTAAGATTAAAAGGTTGCAGTTCTTATCTATGTACCAAACAGGTTGTTAATAGTATTATCATCATATCATAGAATCACAGAACGGTTTGGACTGGAAAGGACCTTAAAGCCCATCTAGTCCCAACCCCCCTGCCATGGGCAGGGACACCTTCCACTAGCCCAGGTTGCCCAAAGCCCCGTCCAACCTGGCCTTGAACCCTTCCAGGGAGGGGGCAGCCACAGCTTCTCTGGGAAACCTTTGCCAGTGTCGCAACACTGTCATAGTAAAGAATTTTTTCCCTATATCTAATCTTAGTCTATCCTCTTTTGGTTTAAAACTGCTACACCTTGTCCGATCCCTACACTCCTGATCAAGAGTCCCTCCCCATCTTTCCTGCAGCCCCTTTAAGTACTGGGAGGCTGCTATAAGGTCTCCCCAGAACCTTCTCTTCTCAACAACCTCTAATCTCTCTCTGTCCTCACAGGGAGGTGGTCCAGCCCCTGATCATCTTCATGGCCTCTTCTGGATCTGCTCGAGCAGGTCCATGTCCTCTGTATGTTGGGACGTGAGGGCTGGACACTCTCATGAGAGTGGAGTAGATGAGGAGAAACCTCCCTCGCCCTGCTGGCCACACTGCTCTTGATGCAGGCCAGGACACGGTTGGCTTTCTGGCCTGTGAGCACACAGTGCTGGCTCACAGTCAGTTTTGCATCCACCAATACCCCCAAGACCTTCTCCTCAGGGCTGCTGTCAATCCACTAATCACCCAGCCTGTATTTGTGCTTGGGATTACCCCAACTCATGGACAGGGCCTTGCACCTGGCCTGGTTAAACTTCATGAGGTTTGCAGGGGCCCGCCTGTAAAGCCTGTGTGGGTGCCTCTGGATGGCACGTCCCTTCCCTCCATCATGTCAACTGCACCACACGGCTTGGTGTTGTTGGCAAACTTGCTGAGGGTGCACTCGATCCCACTGTCCATGTCCCTGACAAAGATGTTAAACAGTGCTGGTCCCAGCTCCCACCCCTGAGGACACCACTCATCACTGCTCTCCACTTGGACATTGAGCTGTTGACCACAACACTTTGAGTACGACCATCCGGTCAATTCCTTATCCACTGAGTGGTCCATCCATCAAACCCCTAGTGCAGTTTATTCAGTGAGTATACTCAAACTTAGTGCAGGGAGACTGATAAAGGTAATCATTGAACACTGTATTGGCTTAGAATAATGCTGAAAGAAAAATGCACCTGACTCAGCAAAGAGAGGAGTTAAATGCCACGTGTCAGTAAGAGGAATTTCCTGCATGACTGATGTTAGAATGGACATTAAAATGGTCAAGACAAAAATCATTAACATCTTGATAAAGTACATTGCTAAAGCATATGTACATCGTCACATGCAAATTCTCTACAACTTCAAAAGGTCCGTTTGCATGTTCAAAATCAGGGTTATATGGGAACAAGATAAAAACAATAGGCAGTTTCTTAATACTGACTTGATGTGTCTAGTTTAAATTTAGAAAACAAAAGTTTAACATGCTACCATGAGACTCAAAAAGACATTATAAAATGACAGTCACTAGTCTGTATGTAGCTACTGAGGAACATCGTTATAACCCATGTACTAAGCACAGGCCTTGCCCATTCAAGCTGCATGGAAAAAAAAAATTATTGATGTACTGAGTGGTATGTACTGTTACAATCTCTATGGTGTCTGGGTTGATGTCTCATTGCAGAAAATGACATTATCCCACCTGAGAAATAAAGTTTTGATTAAACCTAAGCAAATGACTACTTAGGAGGTTTATTACCTCCATAATGTAGGGAACGAATAGCATTTGGATAGGAGCCGCACAGAAAATCACTATTGTACAGTCAATAAAATATATTTAAAACAGATCATTTACTTTTGTTAACCTAAATACAAAATAGCATTGCACCCACTCTTCAGCTCCATATCATATGTGAAAGAAGTTTGACAGTGATGTAGAGTCTCTCAGGCTGCCCCAGTCTTAAGCTCTAGGTTTCTGATTGAGGACATCTGAGAGAGCATAACCCTTCTTGAATATGCAGTCCATGAAAATCTTCAGCTAATGGTTGGTGATAGAAAGCTTGAAAAAGTAGACAAGTAAAACCTTGACCAGCCTCATGAACGTTTGGTGGTTTGATGGTTGTGTTAAAGTGATCCAACCTGAAAATGCTAAAACCAAGGGTTGAAGTACCAAGAATTTTATTACTGAAGAGGTAATATTAACCTCAAAATTATTGGCATGCATTACTGTGTCTTGAAATGTTCAGAAAACTAAATCAAATCCATTCACATTAAAGTTCTCAAGCATCTTATTCCCTCTGATCGTAGTAGTTTGATTTGTGTCTAGGATCATGACCTTGTAACAATTCAACCTTGTCAAGCTAACTCTACCAGTGCTTCATCTTCTAACCCTACTGTTGAAGTTGTGTTCAGGTTTGGTCCAGAGATCACTTATGTACAACACACCTGCCCACCACAGCAGGTATTTAGGTAAAAGAAGTGTGTTAGGAATGAAGGCAATTCCTACTCATCCCACATAAGCTACTAAGTAGGTTCGTAAACTACTTTTGGTGTTGTGCCCTTGAGTTGTTTCCTCCTTTATTAAAGCAAGCCATGAACCAAAAAAAGTCCTTTCTGTTGGGTGTCCACTGCATGTATATCAATTTCTGACCTTTCTCATTCTCCTCCTGTCTGTCTACTGTGTCCTGTCACCTAATGCAAGATCCATCCTCTCCATGGCCTGCCTACACAAAACCAGACTGGCAAATTGACTCTTCAATACCAACATGATGAAGGTTAAACCAAGCTATATAACTGTCTCCCCCGGCAATAAACTGTGAACTGATTCCTTTGGCGCAGTCCAAGTTCAGACAGACTCATATCAGAAATCAGATGTGAACGTGATTTATATTATTTAAAATTTTTAAATTAAATATATTTTTTTTTTCTTTTAAACCTGGACAATACAGGAATCTGAATTTCTTGAACAACAGCTCTACTAAAAATTGACCTGCCTGCCTACTACATTCAAAAAATTGATTTTCTTCTTCTGCTGAATGAAGACTTTTCTTTAAGAAGAATAGATTCAATTTGTGACTCACACTGTGAGTGTTCTACATGTGATTCTGAAGTTTTCAAATCTTTTAAATCAATAATAAAGCCATTTTTAATTTGGCTTAACTCCGTAGCACATGCATATTTGTAATTCTCAATGAACATAAGGAAGTGTTACAAGTCCAGGACTATGTCCTCTGAGTCATCTGACTTCCCAGTCTGTCTGTTTTGGGCTTCCCAGTCTGTCTGGTTTTGGATCAGCCTTAATATCTGAGACAGATAGAGTCAGAACTGAATGAGGTTATTAGTCTATGAAGAAAAGACGTCATGTTTTTATAAAATATATATTGTCCAATAACAATCAGGAGCTTTAAACCTATAAAGTTAGGAGCTGTAACCTACCTCCATATAGCCTCTACCTCACCAGTGAGTTTTGTAGTATTCCTATTCTCACATCTCCTTCCTCAACAATTTATTGTCACTCCAGGTAAGCTTTAAGACATTCTTTGGGAGAACTAAAAGCTACATGTAGTCCAGGGACATAACTAGTTAGTTATTCTGGGCGACATATTCCAATATAACCCTTTTCTGTTAGCACCTTACTCATTACTGATTGAAATCCTTTACCTTTCAAATAAGAGTTTCTTCATGTAAGATGCATCATAACATCGTTTAGTCATGATTACTCTAACCAAGATGTTATAGTGACTTTTCTTAGCCATCAGAGTTCACTGTCTGCAAATCTTGGATATAATTTAGTCACTAAATTACATAATTTATAGAATCACTGAGAAAATATCTGGGTGGAAGGGACCTCTGGAAGTCATCTTGTCCAGTTGCTCACTGTAAATGAAGGTTCTTTGATAAACTTCTACTAAATTTGACTCTAAGTGCATTTATCACCTCATAAATGAAAATTCAAATGTGCTAGTCTATCCCAGTGGTGATTTAAGACTATTTGCCTTATCTTACAAATGGAATAAGAGTGGAGAATACAGAAGGTAACATGGGTCAGTTAGCGAGGAGTATATTGGCTGGGTCTAGCTGCTCAGGCACTGGCAGTCTTGAAGCATGTCCATAGCAAGCACCTAGGGAGTTTGAAGATGAGTTCTCAGGCTATACACAAACAACTTCAGAGGGCTGATAATTCATAGCTGTTACAGCTTAAATGTCTAGAATTATGGTGATACAGTCCCTCATACGTTACTTATCTAATTGAATTAGGTTAATCAACAATTTCAACACCTTGAGAGAAACAAAATCTGTTGTGCTGTTTGGCATTGTGCTTGCACTGGAAATGGCTTATACATCCTCTTCTCTATATTAAATAGGATATATTTTGAACATGATTGCTGTTAACAATTTTGTAGCATTTTTTTGAGAACTCCATTTTGCAGACTGACACTTCAGTAAATTTTCTGTGCTTACGCACAAATGAAAATAGATAAAATCCAGAAAAATAAGTAACATTAAAATGTTTTTATTACTGATTTAAAACTATGTTTCTCTGTGCATAACGTAAATTATCACCCAGATAAAAAAGTGAGAGACAGAAATGTGTAAGTCTATTTCACATTCAAAGCACACACGCTGGAGTTACAAAACCAGATTGTTTTGCCCATAACTAGAAGCCTGAAGAGCAAAATCTCATTAAGACTGGTATATGGAAGCAGGTTTACAAGCCATGCATATCCATGAATAGGTTAGTTTAAATGTCTGAGAAATAGATGGTTTTTCAAAGATCTGGCTGACAGTCTTGGGTTCAGAAATACAAACCCAAGATGAACTCAAAACTTGATAGTCTGAAATAAATCTGTCTGGAATATTGTGTTATGAAGAAATGAATCTACATTGCAGAAAGTCTGCTTTTAAAAAATTGTTCTGATTTTTCCATGACTCGGTGACATGCCTTTATTCTTGGCATTCTGGTGGATTTGTATCTAATGCATGTTCACACATGGCACCTCTGAAAATCTGATTTACATAAAGTGTAGCTTGCATAAGGTGTTTAAAAGATTTGTCAACAGGAGGAGTATTACTGCTGAAGGAATATTCAAAAGGCTTAGACTTTCAAGCAGTGTATTCCGTAAAATCAGACTTACACGCTCATAAAACTAAACCACGTCTTTCCAGTGTTTATTTCCAATAGCAACTAGTTGGTACCATTTTCTAATTTAGTTTATGTATTGATAACAGTATGCTGTTATATGCATGCAGACAATGCATACATTGTCTGCCCCTATCAATCTCTGAACCTTCTCAATGTCATATAAATGCACACATGGAGAGTGGGTGAGGGAAAGAGAAACTGCCCTTGATGTTTTCTGACAGCCCTTAGGTTTGTCCTTAAACCTAGTGGGAAAAAAAAACCCAAGACTAGTTTCTAATGGCTTTGGCTTTATATTTTGGACTCGTATTTCATAGGTGCTTATCTGATAATTCATCTGAAAGACAAATTGCCTTGCTGAATGAAACTCTAAGCAGTTAATTGTTGGCCTGTATCCTATCATAAGACCACATTGGCATTGATTGGATACTGAAAATGGTGTAAGTGCAAGAATTCACTTATATATTTATTAATTCAAGGTTAGAGCACTAATGCAAAAGTCAACACATGCTATTGCTATGACAATATGAAACAATCAAAATATGCTGGTTTTACACTGAATCAATTGCTAATGCATAGCACTCAGACAACATACTGAAGAACAAAAAAGGTAAAATCATTGCAAATTTAGCCTATTTTTCATTAACTTTGTTACGTATGAACTCAGGTAGTTTTGAACTTTGCAGTCATTGTAGTGCATTCAAAAAATAATAATAATGCAAAAAATTTCCATGACTTCAATAGTGTCCCTGTTGTATTAGTAAGTGAGCTCTCCAGCGGCCAAAATAATATCTGTAAATTCCAGTGAATTTTGACCCAAAACGTGGCAACCTGGCACGATTAAAAGCTTTAAATTCTCAAAGAGCAACATGATTAAAGCAGGACTGTAGTCTTGAGTGGCACCTCACTGGTTTCATTTGCCAGTATTGTTATTTTCCAAGGTAATATTTGATTTACAAGAAAAATGCTTTTAAGTCACACAGTAAGTCCTACAATGTATCCACAAGTATAAAATCCTCAAATTGCCTTCATTTGTCAAATGCTAAAGCCCTACCTGAGACTATTCAGTGGCAGAGCAGGAATCTAATGATGGCACTAGGAAGGAGGAAGGTTAGATTTATAGCGGTTTTAGAGGTTATAGCTCTTGTCTCTCCTCCCTTGTCCCTCTCCTGACTTCCTTTAATTCAGTACTTTGACCACAGTAATGCAGTTAAGCTTCAGTACATGACACAGGTGGCTCATAAGTCCAGTTACCATGATTTTATTGAAACCTCTCTCATATTAGTAATTTGAATTGATTTTAAATTCCAAACTATTAGTGAAGACAATGAAATACTGAGCATTAATGTTAACACAACTTTCCCCTTATGCTACACATGCCTTCCAAACTGTCATGGCTTTTCCCTTGCTTGAACTATAGTCACCTCCATTTTGGGTTTTGTTTTTTTTTTTTTGCTGCATATATCTAAGGTTCAACCACAGAGAAGGAAGAAATTTTTGGACAGAAATAATAACGAATGCAGCCTGGATTAGAAATATATGTGAACACCACTTTACAAGTAGGTGATAACCCAATCTAATCTTTACTGGTTTTGCTTACCTAATATAAATCCAAGTTAGTAAATATTATCAGTGAAAAAAATCTTAGGTGGTCATACGTAGACTATGTAACAAAACTATCATAGTGTATGTCAGACTACCATTAAAGTCAGCGTTGTACAACAGCTATTGATTGTTAGATGAAAGATCTGATTATGCTAAATAAGCCAAATATTGTTTTTAATAGTTAACTTCATTTTGCAAAGAACCTAGCTCAAGTACAGTCAAGGTTCTGTCTACCATTTGTTTCAAGAATCTGGAGCAGATCCTTAAATCAGAGCCAAATGTGAATAAAAGCAGTAAATTCTTGGGCAATAAATCCTCCGTGATCTGCATTACTCAAAGATGGGACCTGCAGGAACATCTTCATAACATTCTTTATCCTTCCTTCTACTCATGTGCAACATATTGCAGTAATCAATTAACAAGATGGAATATTCCTGTGCTGAGACCTTCCTGTAACTCCCATATGGTCAGAATTTTATTTTAATAGCTTAAATTATTATTATTATTATTATTTTTTTAAGAAATAGAATTCATCCTGCACATTAATGATGATGGAAAAAAAAACCTGAAGCTGTCAGAGGGGACTAGTGATTTCCAGCCTGCTGATATTTGGTTTAAATATTTTGGAGAATTCTGGTACTCGGAGAGAACTGAGCATCATTTAACTGCATTTAAACCGCTGAATGGGACGAGCAGATATGGAGGTGCTGAGTTTCATCACTTGCATTTAAAAACAGGAGTCTTATTACACCTTTTTAGAACAAACATATAAGCAAAGCTGTTCACCTCTTCATCTTGTTTAAATAATTTAACCCAGACATCTCATCAAACCCTTTATTTGCTTTTGTAACTCAAAAGAATTTGGTTCCACTGAAACAAAGCAGGAAATTCTGGCTTATAACCCAAGTAATACCAGGTAGACCTTGGTTCATATAGAGAAAGGGCAGTAGCTGAACTTGTGTCTTTTTCTGCTTTTAGTTGTTCTCTAGTGGGGTTTAGAAGTGTTGCAGAAGTCATAACTGGAAGCTTGTTTAAGTCCTTTCATAATGCTTGTAAAGTCTGAAGCAACAAAAGAATCCCTAGAGCTACACAACTCTGCAACCAGTAACACTGAAGGTCCCTGATAAAACTCCATGAAAATCTCCTTGCCATTGTTTATTTTGGATGAGTTGAAGGACCTGAATTTTATGTACTTAGTGCACACTCATCTTGTAATAAAATTTATTACGAACAGGTTCAAAACCTCCCATTTTCTTTTTTCTTAAAAAAAACCCAAACCCACCCATGATTTCAAATTAACATTTCACATTCTATATTTTTTACCTATATCTGACAAGAAAATATGATACAATCCATGCTATCCTTTCTAAATAGACATTGGGAGCTGGAGGAATTGCTTGGTCCATATATAATTCAGCAGAGGGGGGCAATACAAAAGTTGTACAGTAATATTTGTGGCTTGTGTCTTCAAGGGAAGAATATGCCATGCAGATGAGTATGTTTGGGGGGCATTGGACTTGTAATCCCCAAATCACTTCAGTGTTCTTGCTCATTCCACTCAATCTCCATCTCTCTTTCACCTGAAATATTTTTCTTCCATAAATACCATCAGCTGATGATTACAAACAATAATACTCTTGAGGATGGTCATCTGTGAGAATGAATACTAGGATTTCTGAAAATGGGAATCTCTGCTGATTAACTAATAATACTAGAACCATTAACTTCATCAATAACAGCAGAATATTCACCAAAAGTGTTAGGTGGGTTAAACCCTAGAGGACAAAGGAGCCATGCTGTGGCAGGATGTGTTACATTTGCGTTTTCATGGCGCTATGAACATGCTAAATATCTCCTCCATTCCCTTAGTCCAGTTTTGTTACTCTGGTAGCAGAATATTCTTCAAAATTTGAAATGCCTTGTTAACTCTTCAGTAGAACGTAGATTTCTGATACCTTCTGCAACTTCCTTATTCTCACTCATTTTTAAGGGGATTTTTTTTTCTTCTTTCCATCTTGTTTTAAAGTAGAAAGCAGTTAGGAAATTGTACATAGGCCAGCAAAACAGGGTGTATATTTTTCCCTTTGCAAATCTTTTGTAATATTCTGGTTGACAGAAAAAGTAGCAATTGGTGCAGCCTATTTTATATTACTGCAGTGAAAGTATTTTAACAGATTGTCAAAATTTAGACTTTTGTGATTCAAGGATATATATTTTTTTGGATATGAAGAAGTATTTCAGTGAAAGTAGAAAGAAATGCATAATAGGAAGACTATTCCTTCATTATGCAAATAATGAAAAATTATTTGTATACAGAGCATGATTTATTTAATGCGCTTTTATTTTCCCTCAAGAATTTAAACCAAAGGATTATGCAGGTCAAGAAGAACTTGAAGAACAAAAGCCATTCATGATCAAGCTCTCAATATAGACTTACATGAATAAAAACATTTGAATAATATTTTTATAATAGTAATCTAAGTAGTTTATGTTAACTTCTCTAGTAACCAAAGCTAAGCATAATTTTCATGCATTCTTTAGGAAGACATTCATTATTTAAAAATATGTAAAATATGGAAACAGCATTCTGGAACATATTTCTACTAAAAAGAAAGAACTTGGAAATAATGCCAGGAATTTTAGGTGACAAATGACATGCCCCTTCTCAAAAACAAGATTTTCTTCAAAAAATTATAGGAATTAAAAATTTTTACTCAAAACTGTGGTCAGTAATAACTCCTTTCTACTATCTTAGTAGATTTCAAAGTATTTGAGATCCTTAACAGTATCTCATCTGTCATAAGGAGATCTAGAGCGGTCATCTAACTATTCAGACATCTAATTATTCAGGCATCTAACTCACCATGTAATTGCTAGACTCTGAGTACCTAACTATATTTGAGGAAGTAGAACTTGTGCTTGTTTACCCATCAGGCATTTGGCACAGCTAAGAGTTGGGTTCAGTTCTTCCACAGAACTTTACATTAAGTAATTACATTTACATATAAATTCCTTTACATTAAGGACTAGTGTCCTCTTGAAAAGTCTTTGGAAAGTCTCTGGAAACCTTCCACAATAGTGAACCCTAATATATCCAGAAGGTACTACTACTTGCAATGGGGAGATCTTATGTAAGGGTGGTCAGGACATAAGTACTGTCAGTCTTGAAACATCAGTGCTTTCAGACAGTCAATTATCAATGAGTTAATTTTCTTTTGTAATCAGATCTCCAGTTATCTGGTAAGCAATCTTTCCAAAATCTGATAATATTTCAGATATGTTTTCTCACCTGTGACTAGCTTCCTCTATAACTTCTTGTAACATATCCTCCCCAACTATTCCTACAGGAGATGACGTGCTTTTCAGCAGGGTTTTTAACTAGTAATTGACTAGCATGAAGCGATGAAATATGGAAAAAAAAATGACAGGGTGATCAGAAGCTTGAAAGCATTACTTGGTTATCGTTAGGATTATTTTATGTATCAGTTTAGAGGGAATACATTTCACACAGCTAGGGAAATATCCTTAAAAGTCCTTCCCACATTTTGGCTGGTGTTGTAGGGACTATGGGCTAAAATGCAACAATCGCTGAGCTTTCTGCTAGCAATGACAGCTGGTTTCCCCCATGGCAGTGGAAAGCTGCCATAGACAGATGAGCCATACTCTGTGCTCCTCCATCTCTCAGCTGTGTGCATGATGCTGCAGCAAGCCCTGGTAGATGAGCAATATTCATGGAGTTCATTGGGAGAAATGTCTTCTGGTTGCTGGCATCCTTCAAGCATCTGACAGAACAAGGGCCAAGACTCAAAAGATATTTAGGCAAGCATATTAGTCAAGCTAGAAACATATTTGCTCTCCATAGTAGTTTCACCCCACAGTACTAATAGGTTTTATTAGGCCGATGCACTATTCATAATAAATGATCTGGTGATTGTGCCAGAGGATGATCTGCAGATGTTCCGACTGCTTTCCATCAAGAGGTACCTCCTGGGAAGATAAATGGCACAGGCTGCCTCTACAAGTGTAGTATGTCCAATGACAGATGAGCACATCTTAGACACATTCCTGGTTCCCAGTTTTGGGGAATAGTAGCAGAGAGGAGCTGAAGGTAGCATCTACATAAAAGATTTATGCAGGAGATGAGTGGAACAGAGGGAATAACATTTGCAAGGTGCAGTAGTAGCAGAAGGATATTTTTATATCTACATGCGGTGTAACAAGGGTATAGGGGTCTTTGAGGGGGTAAGAGGGTGTGCAGTGTTGATATGCTGAAGTCCTGAATGGCCCAACTATACTTTTGAATTCTTCCTGGTTAATAGAAAACCTCATAGCAAAACGTTATTCAAGAATAAACTGGACTGTAAGAGAAAAAGGAATTTAGTTCATTATAATGAAATAAAAATAACTGGGAAAGACGGAGATTTTCTTGAGAAGGACCAGTTTCTTTCAGAGTAGAATAGATTTGAAATCTGTTTCATTGATATAACTCTGAAAGTCCATGATTGAAAACTCTAGCTTTGAGAAGTTACAATACATCATAAGAAAAAGGTGAGTCAACATGTAACATTTCAATTATAGGGTTCTCAAGAGTACACAGGTGGTGTAATAAGTAAGGTCATAGTCCTTCCATCAGCAGTAGTCCTGCTATTTCTGCAGTTGCCATGAATGGGAAGCAATAATACTTATGATTGTGAAAAGACCAAAGTTCAGAGCAGATCGATCTAATGTTCTGAAAGGTAAATAGATAAAGATTTGTTATGTAACGAGTGCCCATGGTATTTATACTGGCTGGTTTATCTATGTGTAGTGGTCGTCCAGACCATGGGGATGATCAATATATGCAGCAGTGGATAGCAATGACATTTAAAATATCCTCCCCCACCTCTTAGGACATTGTTATTTCAAACAAGTGGCTTTTAAACCCAGATTATTTTTTTTCATTCTTATGAAAGATCAACAAATTGGATAGGTTCCCAGTATGGCCACACACCAAACCTGCTAGATTATGCCCTGAACTGGGAGTCTGTGGAGCTGATTCTGTTACCAGATTTGTCAATATTTAGCTGCACTCTGTGTTTGTGAGGCTATTCCACTCATCTTTCCACATCTGTATCGTATTTCCCGCAGCTTTTATCCCCACTTTGCTTTGTCCATTTAGACTAAGTTCCTACAGGCTCGCACTAGCTCTTGTCTTTTTCTGTTCCCGTGGCTTTGGCCTGAGCACAAGTGTTCAGAGCCCTAACAGGCTATTTTGATTCGCAAGAAAAAATGATTTTAAGTTCAGGTGTTTTGATTTCTTCAGGTTGTATGTATCCGTTACTAATGACATGCTGACCTACATAATGTAGTAACCAATGCGATATGTATTGGTGATGTGATGGAGTTTTTTCTGTCACAAAACCTATTCAAGAGTGGAACGATTGTGCTCCAATGAAATAGGAATGTGACTTTCGAAGACCCTAAAAAAAAAAAAGCTCTTAGAGAAAACTTCTGCATGATTGTAAAAGGTAGGAACAAACTGAGAAAAGAACTGCCAGTGAATTTTCATTTTCCGTTCTTATCTCAGTCTCCTTTCTCCATCTACCATGGAAATTCCAAAAAAAATCACCGAGAGCAGGGGACTAACAAAACTGGCATTAAAGGAGCACAAGTTCACTTCAGACATAAGCAAGTCAACAAGGAACTCTGCACTGGTGGCTTAATCAATGAGTCCGCAGGTACCTTGCCTAAGGGATGTTTCATTCAAAGCGGGACAGACTCATAGCATCAATGACTATCCATCCACCATGGTGATCTATTTTATCTGCTTCCTCTGAACTCTTTCTGCATCTGTTAACTTTAACACTGAACTTGCAAATTCTTTGAAGTGCAAGCTGTTCCTGTACTTTCTTGATGGTACTTTCATAGTAAGCTTCTGGAACATGACTGCTTCGTTTCTTTAGTGGACGTGACACATGGAGAAACTACTCGCAGAGGTTTCTGGTAGGGCATGCAGCAACTTCAAGGAAAAGCCCACACTCATTTCTATTCTCTCATTCAAAACTGTAAATACAAGAAAAACAGGAATTTCAAACTCCATGGACCTAATCTATTGCTAGCAAATGTATCTGGCCCATTAATTGTAGGATATATTCAATGTATTCAGATACAACTTTTATCAGTCAGGTTACTCACTGAAAACACACACCTGATACTGCTTACTACTAAAAGAGCCTCAGCTTTTTTCATTTGCTGATCTAGTGTCTTTAAATTCCTAACCATAATGCTGTATTAATGCTTTTTTTTTCATTTTAATATTTTATCTTAATTTAAAATGCAGTGAAATAAGGCACTGCGATTTATACAGTAAGCTAATAGTATTATCAGATCCATTCAGTGTCCTCTTAACTCACTAGAGAAGAGCTTTAAAGGTATCAAATGAGAGGGTACTTTTAATAACCTATTTAAAATTAGCAGTGTATTCTGGAGTCGATTACTATTATAACATAATTCAAAACAAAGAAAAATAATATTTTGTAATCAATGATCTGTATCACCAAATCTAAAACCTTATTTATGCAGAAAGCTAGACATGGCAAATACAACTATTTGGCACCATAAGATTTTTCTGCTACTCTTCCTCTGCCTTGCCTGCTGCAGAAGGGAAGCAAGCTCTTTTGTTCTATGAAAAATACCCATCAAAACTCAGAGAAAACCAATAGAGATGGTGTTGTCCAACTTTATCTACCTGTCATTAAGATTTTGAAAAGAGACAAAAATGTTGAATTTCCTTTGACATATTCTAAATCATTACTGATTTGTTGACACTCACATGGTTGCTTTGGTGGCAATAGAGGAAAATTTTCAAAGTGCTTGTCAGACAAGAGGAAGATGTATTTGTGAGTGGAAGAGACAAAGGGGAAAATAGATTTACAGAATTTACAGAAAGTTGCTTTCTTTATTTCCCCCCCCTTGATGTGTTTTTTGGTGTTGGTTTTTGTTGTTGGTTTTAATTATTGTTATTATTAGAGAAATCCACATGCATTAAAGAAATGCATGAGGCAAATACAAGCAATCTGCTCATAAAATTCAATTTTATGTTTCGATTCCAGGGACACCTTCCTCATTACAGGAGTGCTAATTTCACCTGGTTGACAGCTACGGAAATAACCTACGTACTTAAACAGTGAAAACAGAGGTAGAAACACATTCACACAATTAAGTCTCTTTTCTATTTGAATCTAAAATCCAAGCATTGTCCCTTTAAAGGAGACCTTGCTGTCTTGATAAAGAAAACTAATGAGGTGGCCTTTCTAGGGCTAGTCACATAATAGCCATGGTGACAAGGACCTCTATCAAGAAATAAAGCAGAAGATAAATGAGATTTTTCTAATATCCATTTCACCCATTGTTCACAAGTGTCATGCGATACAGCTTCTATTTATCATGAGATAGTAGATACTGGGCACTATTTTGTAAAAGAAGCTTAAATTGCAACATTGTGTTATTAACATCCCATAAACAACCTTTATTCCTTCCTGTTTTTTCTGTAACTGTGCAAAACCAAAAGGTATTTTGGGGGGATTTTTAGTTTTTTTTCTTCAATGGACCTAAATGATATTACTTCTAGGTATACTGGATGTCCACACATTATTTAACAGTAAAATGACAACACATGTTTAAGTCAGCTAGCCTGAAAACTAGTCCCCCCCCCCAAAAAAAAAGAAGGGTATTTCACCTAGACCTCCTTTTTTTCCAGCTATCCAGCTTCCTTTATTTTATCCAATATTGTTAATACAAAGTCTCAAACTCTGACTTAGCTTTCACCTTTCCCCTATGCTCCAGCCACACTGTACAAGGCAGGTCATCCTCCTTCAGGGACATTTTGGAGATTGCGTTATGTGCCCAATTTATCTGCAAGCGTCCCTGTTGTATGCCCTTTTCCAGTTTGGAAATATCTGGTCTTCCCAGGTGTGCCTGGGCCTATTTCATAATAAAAGTTTAGAATAAGGATTGCGTGCTATGACAAGCTGCAAAAGCAGGCGAATGAATTCAGTTGCTCTGGATGTGCCCTCCAGACTATTTCCATGGTATTAATTTCCTATAGTGTTCAGAACTTGCAAGTCTTTGTTTCCCCTCATTTCCTGTATGATAATGTATTATGGTTCCCAGGGAAGCAAGTTAAATTAAATTTGATTTTTCCCTACACAAAAATATTTCATTTCACAGAAGCATAAGATCAAAGGATGACCAAGGTTGGAAAAGACCTCTGTAGATTGTCTAGTCCAACCTTCCTGTGCAAGCAGGATCCCCTACAGCAGGTTGGTTGCCCAGGAACATGTCCAGTTGAGTTTTGAATGTCTCCAAGGATGGAGACACCAAAATTCCCCTGGTCAGCCTGTTACAGTACTCAGATTCACAGTAAAAAAAGGTTTTTTCTTATGTTTAAACAGAATTTCCTGTATTTGAGTTCATGCCTCTTGCCCTGTCACTGGGCTCCACTGAGAAGAATCTGTCCCCCTTTTATTTCCTGGCTACCAGCAGGTATTTATACACAATGATAATATCTTAAGCCTCCTCTTCTCCAGGCTGAACAGTCCCAGCTTTCTTAATCTCTCCTCATATGAGAGATGTTCCAGTCCTTTAATCATCTTCACAGCCCATTGTTGGATCCATTCCAGTACTTTCACCTTTAACTCGTATTGGAGAGCCCACAACTGTGCAGTGCCTAATACAGCCCAGGAAGCCACTGATGTAGTTTCTTGACATTGATTCTTGGATAGTAGAAACAGAGTATGCCAAGTACTTAGACTTTGACTTCTATGGGAGCTGGGACAGAAAACTTTGATGCATTAGGTACATAGGAAATACTATTCAGAATTTAATTCTTCTAGTGAGAACATTCATAGAAAGTTTGGTAAGCACAGGTGATTCCACCTGAAGTTTCTGGCCTAGATCCAGTGGGTTATGTTTATATAACCTCCAAGACCTAAACATTCAGAGAAAAAAGTGGTCTTCCATGCAAAACAAGTATGATATTTAGTTTCTTGCATGTCAGATATATCATCTGCCTGAAACAGTGAATCAGAAGTCTGAGTACCACAACCTTTGCTTAATCTGTGGAAGTGAAGGAGATATATTGATACATCAGTACCAGTGATATTATTTAGCCACTGATCAAATCAGTGAATGGAATGGGTCTTGGCAGTTATAATGAAACTCACTAAGCTGCAAAGGAAGAGTAGCACCAGGGAACAAAATGTCAAGGAAAAGAAATGCAGAAACAAGGGAGATAGTATTTTGCCAGTTATCAGGCTTAGCACAAAGGACACAGCCAGCATAAAGATGAACCAATAACCAAATTGCATTTGTTACAAAAGGGTCAGTACATCAGTGAGCACTGGGGGTACAAACAAGTCAATCAGATTAAACACAATCAACATCAATCCCACTGACCCCAGCAACAACATCACATGACCAACAATAGGTGGGATCAGTGGTGAAATGCAGTCTCCCACAGAAGGGACAGAAAACAACCAAGTCAACAAGCCAAACACATCAGACCAAGGAAGCCACATAACAAATCCCTACACAGCCCACACTTACAAAAGCCATACCTGATTGGAGCCCAGTCCCAGGGAGACAGGAGGTCCTTCCACAACAGGGAACTCTGCACAGAACATCCACCTCACACACAGACACTGCCCCTGCCTGCAAGGGGTCCCAGCTTTTATCCCTCAGTGGACACCTGACCTTTGTTTACTTAATGCAGGACACCTGGGGCTCCTTTACCTGATGGCTCTGTCTGCAAGGCTGGAGCACCCTGGAGGGAAGCTTAAAGGGAAACTCACCCCCCTTTGGGAAGGGCTGTGGGAATCACCCAGATGTCAACCTTAATTTGGGGCTTGGGGTTGAAACCCCAGCGTTTCAGATAGAGAGAAAGCAAAGGTAAGACAAAAGAGTAACCAAGAGGAAAGGAACTGCCTGGTGTGTGATGTGGTAAAGCAGTTAAATATACAATTACTACATTATGCCAGATTTGGCCCTTCGTCTCCATGCAGAGTGGCAATGAAAAGAAGCTGCTTTGCAGAACAGGGAGGATTTATGCCCTAGTTCATTGACCCAGTTTCAGAATTTGATTCATCCTTTTCTGAATGGGCATGCTTTGTCGCTGGGACTTTTCCAAACCCTTGACACCTTGCAGCACATACTGAGTCTCTTCTGCTGCACCTTCCATTCCAATAAATGGATGGAAAAACTGTGTAAGACTTTGATTGCCATTTCATAGGATGAAAGTATCTGTATAATTTACAATCTCTGCAGCTTTACTGCTACATGGTCACCTCTGGGGTGTCAGGCAGGCCAGCAAACCATCAGCAAACAGTTTTCTGCATAACCTGAGAGGAAGGGAAAAATTCGAGTCATGGATATTGGCAGAAATCCACTCTCTCATGAAAACTCCTACTAAATCTTTAATGTCCAGAGAGAACACCTGAAAAAGCCAATGCTTAAGGCACTGACTTGCAAACTGGATCCCTGATTTGTCTACAATTTCCATTGTGACCAAAGGAAATGCACTAGATTTGTGTGTCTCTCTCTAGGATGAGGATAAAGTTTTCTGTTCCCTCTTTTAAGCTGCAAACTCTTGGCAGTTACAGGTGGGAAATATTTTTCCCAGATAAAACACTGATAAAGGTAATAGCAATAGGCAGTGCTTTTAATCTGCAGATATTAATGTAGTCTGCAAAGTATGATTATTTCAATTTATAAAAGCAGAAACTGAGGCACAAGAAGGGGAAGTTACATGTCCAAGGTCATGACAGGGACACCAGTTTGATCTCCCAAGTCACACATTTCTGTGTTTTACTTACTATGTCCCACAATGATGCCTTTCTGGGATACATACAGTAATAGTGACGATAATGAGCACATAGGTATCTCCTTTCAAAGGTCTCATCACATATCTGCCTGCATGCAACTCAATTTCTACACCTTGGAAGGATGAAGGGCTGAGTCAATATAGCATTAATGTAATATCCTGATGTCTGTTAGCTTCAAAGACATCTTATCCCACTTTTCATGAGAAACAAGACTTTGAAAGGAGAGCAGTCATGATACAGGTAAGTACCACCTTTTAAATTATGATCAAAGTTGAAATGCGCTGTAAAGTTGCCAAGAGACCTATTTATTGGTTTATAGACTGCACTTACTAGATCCATTACTTCATACATAATGTTTCTAGACTGCATGCTGGTGTGATAGGAGAAGAGGAATTGTCTCTTTTTACTCTTGGGACATGAAATGGAACAAAAGACAATTATGCAGTTCAGATGTTATAATGAACAGAGAGACTTAAGTAAGTTCCTACTACTGACCTAGACTTACAGGGTATCACCAGCACATCAATGGGCGTGAGATTTCCAAGTACCTTTTAGATCTAGGCCTTTGCAATTTCTTATTCCCTTTGCTAAAGGCACGTTTCATTTATTTTCATTCATTTCATATCAAAAATTAAATAATATTTATTTCCCTACTTAATGGGCTTGCTGTGAGGACAAATACCACAGTAGTTGTTTTGTAGACACTCAAATTCTATGGTACTGGATACAGTGAAATGTAAATGTGGGTAGGAAATGTCTTTGCTCTGAGTTGGGACCAGCTTCACCTTACATCATTTCTGTTAGATATTTCTCTAATCTGGTGGGGACTCTACCCCCTTCCTTCTCGATTTATTCCGGAGTTTTACTGTCTTCATTGTTAGAAACTGCTTCTAATGTCTAAACCGAATCTTTCTTTTTGTCACAGTGTAAGGCTGAGATACCTTGTTCAGTCCTGTGCATCAGCTTCTACTTCTAATAGCCTTTCATACCTTTAACACTTATATCCCCTTTAGAATTCTTGGCTTCAGGTTAAATAAACCTTAATAAATTTAGACGTTACCATCACTATCTTTTGGGATCCTTCCGGAAGATCTAAAACCAGCGAAAGAATTGCAATTGAGATTTTTATGGATATTCTATTGTCCTTCAGAGTGGCTTCTGTTCCTCTGGGATTTGTGTCATTGCAGTTTTAGTGAACACAGTCTTTTCTCCCTTGTTGAGGTTTTAATGGAGACTCTCAATACAATCGAAAGCAGATCTCCCTGGAACTTCTGCTTGATATCTCCCTCTAATTTGATAACAATATACTTTTGATGAATTACTCAAATGATTTGGCACCTTCTCTCTCCTAATTTTCCTTGTGAGAACATCACATAAGGCAATGTAAAAAAGGGAACTAAAAAGTCAAATGATCTGCTTTCAGCTCTTTCCCCTCTGTCCCCAAACCTTCTCGTTCCAGTGGGTGGCATCTAGATTGTTATGACACAATTTCTGCTTGGTGAATTTACGCTGACATTTGTAAGTACCTAGATGAGTGCGTTTGCATTAAATAGTTCCTAGAGAATAATGATGTGTAAGATATTGTAGACGTTTTCTTCAGCACCTGGGTCTTGGCGTTCTTTAAGACTGGGAGGAGTAACAGAGAGAAGAAAGGTGAGGTCAAAGTACTGCAGAATGACAGGGAAAACCAGGATTTACCATTTGGCCTGTCAAAAGCTGGGTAGGGAAAAGGATGATGGAAAGCACATCTGGGGCTGCTTTAGGAGAATATATTACAAGCTGCTTAGTTTTTCTGAAGAACATTTGAAAGATAGTGACCAGCAACGAATATGCTAAAAATAAAGACTCTGATTACCAAAGATGTAGCAAGTCTGAAAAGCTAGAGCTGGTGGCCACATGAAACAGATACAACTTCAGTTACTGCCTGATATCTCAATCACAATCCACAGGAGCAGGAAGCATTCCATGTGTAGTGTACACTTCTTTGAACTTGCCTTCTCTAACAAATATATCACATAAGTGATGTTTTTCTGTACATGTACACTACAAAACCTTCTACTGTGTATACCTTTAATTCAGTGGGAGTGTTGAACACAAAAAATACAGAAAAACTAATTTTATTGTATATGGGGCTGGAAGGCTCTAAAATATTGTGTTAGATGTGGTGTAACAGTTACATTGAATAGGAGCACTGTTTATATCTCGTTTCCAAATAGAACTTCCCTGGGAAAAAAAATCAAAACTAAAATTTTTTGCGACTTTAACTAAGACAGTTAGGAAAGTCTTGCCATATTTAAAAATACAGCATGTCATGAACTGAAAATTATATTAGCCATTAAAAACAAATCAAGACATTTAGGTATTGTATCTTGTTACCCAGTGAGACTCATAACTTTCATACCAATCACCAAGAGACAATACAAAGAAAGTAATATTTGCTTCTAGACAACACATTTTTAGTGGTTTATGACTAATTGTAAACCAGGAAAGGTGCTGTATGTAGCACTGTTCAAGTATATTCATCATAACAATGTCACAGGAGGCAATTTCTGGAAATCTAGTTTGCTATTTGCTGTGTCCTGAGTTATAAAATGGACTAGCTAACCATTTCAAACCACCTTTAATTTGCACAGACTTCTGCTGAACACAGAAGAAATGTCATTACGATTTGCATGTGTAATATGGCCTGAAGAGGTCTCTTGGCAGAGCAAACGAGCTTCAGGCTACCACAGTGGGACTGTTATGGCATCCAAACAATGCATTTTAAAGCAACCTCTTGTGTATCTACACTACAGTGTAGTCACTAAGAGCATTGTGCAGTTTCTTCTGTGATCACAAGGTAGACAGGAGTTAATGGCCTTTCAGAGTGCACCGTTGGTAATATAAAGCACTGTACATTGATATTTCCAGGTAAAGAAGCACTTTTAGAAGGCTACCTGGAGAATACTTACCGTGATATGCATGCAATACTTGTCTCTGTAGGTGACTTACTGGGATTTGAATTTAGGATGTTCAGAACTGAGAACCTGAACTGCACCAACAGGGGGTAACAAGACAAAGCTCCGTGTGTGCCGTAGCACATCCTCACTCTTGCCTCTCTATAGAGCTCAGTGCAAGATTTATTGACATGCACTCAGGAGATTAAACAAATATGCATAGAAGGGGGAAAACACCCCAACATTCAGATGGCATTTTGTTTGAGATCATCATTCCGGATGTATTCAGAGACTTATTGCAAGATGCCTATTAGAGTGCAATAAGAGAGAAAGAGCTCTTTCTGCAGAGTTTGAGATTGACTGTCTTTCCAGAACTGACTATTAAAAGAAAATAATGCCATGTTAAAGATGTAAACAAATGACACTGCTGACTCATGGTTTTATATCAGGTCTGGTAATATTTGATTTTTTCTAGTTTAATGACTCATGTGACTTGAAAAGAATATTTGTTTTCATTTCTTTATGGTTGTGGGAAAAATCTTTTCCCACCCCAAAGAACTTTAAAACTCGAATGTCTAGAGAACTGGGCAGGGAGCAAAAAGTCTGCAGACAAAAAGACTATTAAAAGGACTTTTTGGAGTGAACTCATGATTTTTTATTACTTGGAGTCAGCAACATGGGGAAGTATTGTGTGCTTTTTCAGAACTAAGGAACAATTTCTTTCTGTACTGACCTGAGTGGTTTTATAAGCTGCTGTCTCTGAATCTGCTAATAAAGCATTATCCCCCCAAAACAGGTTAAGATGTTTTAAACCTCCACTGTAATTAAAGTCCCGGGGTTGAGTTTCTCTAAAAAAATCACCTAATTATGTTTTGAAAGACAGGTTGAAACCACAGTGCCGGTGTTTGGGTTGGCACTGCAGTGGCTGAGATGCAACTTCATGCCTTTGGTGTGAAAGGGTCTGAAGTCTCCCAAGAGCAATAGAGTTAGTGAGCTGCTGTGGTCACAGGGAGAGCCTAACAACCTGAAATCTGCTATGTGTGGGTTCATGGATGTTGTGAGGATTTAATTAACTCTTGGAAAGCGTTCTGAGGTCCTCAGATGACAAGGTTTACAGAACTCCAAATGACTGTTATTATATCCCCTCTGTGTTTGTGGTGGCAGATAGCCAACGAGAAGAAATGTTCAACCAAAACCAGGCATTTTTCCCAAAACCTTTGTTATTTCTAGGCTACTGTTGGAAAAAAAGGTGGATCTGTATCCAATTTAGTGAGTGCAAATTACAAGTGGCTTTGTTGGGATTCCTCTGTACTTTTGAACATGATATATGTAGCCAACAGCAAGCTGTCTTGTTGCCTGAGTATATACTTATTACCCAGCTAAATCAGAGAGCTGGTTGCAGACTCTAATATTTGAGTAAAACCCGTCTATCTGTGACACTTCTTTGATAGAGAATACCATAAACAAATAATTTCCTCCATCTGCAACTTTGCTATTTTTGAAAACAGTGTTCATCTTGTCAGACCTCAGCATATATGTTGAAAATAAACCCCAAACAAAATAAACCCCTCTGTTTTCTATTTCACACTCAATTCCTCGAGAGAAGTTGATCTATAAATTGCAGATCTTAATCATGGACCTTAAGGCTTGATATGAAAGTGCCCAGATATCGCTGTGATGACAGTAGCATTCGAACACGTCTATAAGAGATTCTTCTGCTCTAGATGCATCTTCATATATATGTGCAGAAAGAATATACACAAAGACTGTTTGGGCAAAAGAAATATTTAACCAATTGCATCCTTCTGGCTCATTTGCTCATGAAGATTTTGTCATGAAGGGCAGGTAAAACCCTTTCCTAAGTTTCCAGTGAACTACACTACAGATAGTAGCAAAATGACCTGGATCAGCAGGATTAGGTTTTGTGCATCCTGACAGATCAGTAACCCTTTTTTATCTCTATCTGTTTCATCTGTGTTCCAAAGTGATTTTGGGTCCTACAGCCACACTAATGGTGTCACCACCTGGCAGACATGAAAGAAAGAATAGAGACGTTGTAGTGACCCATTCACTGCCCAAGACTACCAAGTTTTTGGGTAGCATTAGCCTGCAGCGACCCACAGTCACACATGACCTGGGTTTACATTGCCTTGGGCCTGTCAGAATCGAATTCTTTAGCATGCACTAACAGTGCAAATATTTACACTTTTCCTTTATTTCCCAAGCTTTGAGCATGAAATCATGACGCCTTCAGTGTCTGTCCCTGAGGTGTTTCTGCACCCCAAAGTGCTCAGCCAGCCACAGCCTGAAGTGTCAGAGCTGCTTGGGAAATATTACTGCAAAAACATTGACATTAATTGTGGTGTTGTTGTGATGTCCCCTAGCTGGCTTCCAAAATATATCAGGGATGATGTTCACTCTTTATTTGCATCCAGTACCTTTGCTGGGTGTTCTTAACATTACAGCTATAAGGTACATTGTCAGTTGGGAAGGGGAGGAGAGGAGACAAAGACCTATTCTATCAGCCTTTTTCTGGGTTTTTAGTGGGCAGATGCACTACACAGTCAGAACTAGTGATAAAACTGACCTCATGGATGGACACTTAGGTCTCCTTTTTGAATGGCACAGCTGCGTTCACTAACCAGGGAATTGTATAGTAACAGTTATTTGCAGTTCTACCTTTTTGCAGAGGTTCAGAAGAAAGACTTAGCTAATGAGTAAATATATGATATCAGTACACGTATGTGGAAAGCATTAAGTCCTTCTTTCCACCAAGCTTCCTTTAACAATTTATCCAGCTTAAGTGTTATTGATGTGAGTCATATGTTTCTATTGTGGTTTTATGCTAAAAACATTTCTACAGTGTAAACACATACAATTATATTGCAGATGACTGATTCATCTCTTTTTCCAAATTGATCTATACCACTGCCATGCAAGGCTATTAACATAACCAAACTCTGGATCTGATTTTATTGCAGAACTCAAAGTTGCATTAAAAAAGTAGATACAGAAATGTTAATATATGCAGTAGAACATATTTTAAATAAATATCTGTCAGATAGTTAAATCTCTGTCTCCTTAGTGTTAATTATGGAGCAATCAGAGAGGACAGGGAAAAGAATATTTATTGCAGGTTGAAAAGCCAGTTATTAGTTCTGTATCACAGCAAACCATGTGGACTTACCTTTAGAAACTGTCTTTCTGATGATGAATGGAGTTCTTTATAAATATTTTTCAAACCGTATTTGAATTAGGGATAGTGATAACTAGCAGGGAACAATTCAAAAGAAATTAAAAGGAATGGACAGAAAAAATACTAGTTTAGGTCAAAGAATGTAGGCACTTGCCCAGCTATAACAGAAAAATAGAGTCTATCAGGTCCATGAAAACAAAAACCTGAAAGCTATCTTTTCATACAGCTCAAAGGCATGAGGCATTTAGACAGCTAATTCCTGCTGATTTCCGTGGAATTTACGACGCCAAAGACCTGTATGGATCTTGGCTTGAACACTTTGCTAGATCTGGGATTACAGATGTGTTGGTCTGAACTGAAATTTTCATCTGTGTTTAGGGGATTTAGGAGTCTAATTCCCACTGATCCTTAAGGGAGGTTGAGCAATAAGTTACCAACTTTTTTTTTTTTTTTTTCTGAAATCCTTGCCATAAGGTACTAAATTATGCATGGGCATAATTGCAAAAAGAATGGTTAAACGTACTTACCTGTCCTTCCATAATATTTTGTATATCTATTTCAATGAACCCAAATGAACTAATATGAAAATACTATACGCTAAATGCAACTTGTCTGTGATCTGTTTATATTTTATTAACAATGGGTCTTTATAATATGAAAAAAGTCTAGTGGACAATAGAACATAAAGAGGTCAGTCAGCAAAGATGGGTCTGAAGCAGATAAACTTAACTCATCTCACTTTAGATCTATTGCGTATGAACAAATTCATCTCTGCGTGAACATCTGCCATGCAGACATCTGGGTCACTAGAACTGGGGTTGGGAACTTAGCAAAGTGATAAAGTGGCGGTTGTGTAGTGCCTATGATGAACAAAACCAATAAAAATTCTCAGGTGGTCAAACAGAACCAAAACGTTACTTAACTTGAGATGTGCAAAGAAAGGTTCATTTTATTACTGGCTCTGAAAGTCCTATCTGCTGCCTGTTTCTACTTGTATAAGCTCGTTACAGACTGTCCTGAAATCACCAGGAAATCTGTGGATCAAATCCAGTGAGACACAAATATAAACATTTCTGGCAGAAATTGCGGGGAAAAAAAAAAAAAAAAAAGTGTAAAGATGTTGGGGTTAAGGGTTTCATTTTTGGAGGCTTTGTGGTTTGTAAGAAACCAAATATTAAAAATGAAGTTATTATAACTGCTGTCTTCCCAGCCTAGTCCTCTTTACAGTGAAAAGTGAAGTGCCACATTCTTACACCAACATTAACTGGAAATGAAGTGCTGTCTTTGCATACCATTTCTCACCAGAAAATAAGAAATGGTTATAGTGACAAATACGCTCTCCCACTCCTGCACATACATGATTTCAAGATCAAAGGCGTGCGGTGAAAAAGATCTCTTTTGGCTTCCCCATTTCCATTACAGAAAAGTGTAATTCTTGAGTATTCTGCAGCATAAGAGTCACGAAGTTCAAAAGTACCGTATCCCAAGCCATGAATATAATGCATAGTGATTTTGCAGTGCATCCATACTCCAAAATGCAGACTACTGATGCTAACAGAAAATACTACACATATAGAAATGGACCAGACTGTAGGGTGCCTGATAGCAACAACATTTGATGATTTTGGTCTTTCTGAGCACAACTTATCCCAGCTGATACATTGGTAAGAGCTTTTTACCTTGGTAATGGCAGTGTCTCTGTATTTCCTGCATAATTCTCTCTTTCTCGAGGTAGAGTTGGCATTAAAATAGACATATAGGCTACCATCCAGGTTTACTGTTCTTGTCGTATGATTTTTATCCACCATATACACCACAAGCACTGTTGTCTTATCATGAGTCAGTGTTGAAGTTGTTGAAGGACTTGTTCAGAACCTGAGGACTAGCAAAGCTCATTGTCTCCCAGATGCTTTTTAATATGATTTTTCCAGGTGTCCATTAGATCACTGGCACTAATTTGCTCTCGATGACACACTAATTTACTAATTTTGGACAGAAAAGCAACTAGCAAGGCAGGAACTTCTAACAAGATGGTTAGCTGCTTACATCTAATTTAATGTGTAATTCTATGGTTAGTTGAGTCTTTGGTATTCTTTTTGTCCCATAAATCTAATACTTCTCTGTAAGGCAAGGGAGGGGGAGTTATACATCTTCAGAGCTGTCTAAGTAAACATTATGTTGTCACCTAAACCTCCAGAAGCAGGACCCTACCGATGATCTAAAAGAGGTTTCCTTTCAAAGATGTTGTGGTATCACCAGACTAAACCCTGAAAATACCTCACTAAACATGGCAACTCAGATTTGAGCCATGAAATATTGGGAAAGCAAGTGTGAAAGCATCTATTCTTCCCCTTATCTACTACTTTGGAAGTGAAAGAGAAGTTAAACGCTGGGTTTTATTTGTTGAAGTACCACAGTCTGTCAGAAAGCAGCAGCAGACTTGAGTCCCACATCGGGGCAGAAAGTAGTATACAAGGAGAAACTGGTGTGAAAGACCCTAAGGAAATTAAGTTTTACATGAACGTATCTTGCCCATTGCTTGAAATTAATAGGCTCGCGGATTTTAAAGCCGTAGAGAACCATTATGATTAACTAGTTCGACCTCTGCCTAGTCTGAATTCCTGCATAACACATGCCATACTTCATCCAGGGATTTCTGCCTCAAGCCAGCTATATGTTGTTAAACTAAGATGTATGTTTTATAAGCATATCTGATCTTGATTTAAGGACTACAATGACACTTAGTAATTTGCCCCAGTACGTTAGCTCATTATACAGTTAAAAAATAAATTAGTTTCCTTTTAATTCTAGTTTGAACTTTTTTGATTTCAGCATGCAATTATTAGACCTTATCCTGCCTCTGTTTGATAGATTAAAGGCCCCTCCAGACTCAGCATAAGTACTCGTGCAAATAGAAACTGTGACTTAAGTTACTTTAAAATCTGTTCATTTGAGCAGCTGAACAGAGAATTCCTTTAAAGTTGCTGCTGGGATTGAGCTGGTTTCTTTGGTGCTGTGGAGATTAGGAATTTTTCTGAGGCATTTTGCAGATAAAATACTGTTTTAGGGGCCAGGATACTGCCCAATTTATCAGACTTCTAAGACAGACAGATTAGTCCCACAGCTTTCAACAGAAGTGTCACAGTCACAGCCAACTGAAAGAGGAATCCTTGGATTGTCTTATCCCCCTTCTAACATTGATAATGAATAAGAGGAAAATACTTTTAGAAATGTGGACCTTGTCCAGAGAGGATTAGATGAGAAGTAGCTTGTCATGCAAACCAAAGTTCAGTCAGGTTTTGATATTAGATTGATGCAGTTGCAGACTGAGGCGCTTACATGTGCACTAGTTACCAGATCCTTCACGACACTTAATGGAGATCTAGTTACAAAAATATTTATCTAAGGTGTGATTCATCGGGCAACATGCAAGTATTCCTTGTGGGATTTACTCTATGACTGTCTAGACTCCAATAACTGTATCATGAGGGGCTTGATCCATCTGCCCACATGTTGGCATTGAGGTTACTAGAGAGGCCACAGGTGCTTCACCCACTTTTCAGTTACCAGTCCAGATGGGCACTGGTGTCTCATGAGTCCTGTGTGATAGCCACCAATATGCCTAAGACAGATACACCTGAGCAGCTCAGGCTGTAGAAGACACATATGTATTGGCAACTGCCAGCCATGGGAGCTCAGCTACCCCGCTCACAGATGCACAACTCTATGTTGACATCTAAAGTTCAGCATCTTAACCTCAAACCTACTGAATGTGAGTTGCCTAACCTTAAACCAGCCCTCTAGGGACCGAATGTAATCCTTTATCCCCTCACCCGTTTGCTGGAGTCACTCAGGGTGGAATATATGTCACCTAAAACCTGGGATAGAATTCAGGTGCCTCAGATAGAGGGTTAGTGTTCATTTTGTGTTGTGGATTATCCTACCTGCTATATAGTTGTTAGTTTACAAGATCTTAGGCTTGCAGTAGGCCCTGCATAAATCTGTCACCCCATGTGCATGTCTTGGGTACAAGAGGGCATCTCCGATGACCCTGGGCATCTATTTTAAGCAATCCTACCCTAAAAACTGAGTTATTGAGGTCTGAACTAGACAATACAAACTCTCTCTGGTGTTACTAGAGAGAAATAGGCACCTTCAGAGGATAATTCATTTGACCTAGTAAAATTTACTATTTTGGAGAAAATGAATAACCCTTAAGAAGTAATAATTTCTTCCTGTAGACTATGCAGGGAACACGCATAGTTCAGATTCAGAGAAGCAATTTTTAGATGCCTAAGTTAAGGCACATGAACTCTGTCTCAAGTGACCTTCACTTGTGCCCTTTGAGACGAAATGACATGATTTACTTGAAAAGAAGCCCTAAGCCTTTTATAGAAGATTTTTGTCCTTTCATGAAAGAAGTGGTCATGATCTTAAAACATAAATAGAACTGATTACAATCCATATCTGACATACATTAAAAACTAACTGAAAATTAATTTACAAGACAAATCATGTTATAATAGGCTGTCAATATATCCAATTTAAAGTGTACCACATATGATCAAAGAAAGATACCCAGGGGATTATGCTGCCTGAATTCCTCAATAAAATGGCAACCTTTAGATGTATTAAATATTACATTTGGAGGAAAAAAAAAAAAAAGTAGGAATGAAATCTATAGCTAAGAGAAACACAAGCCCAGAGGGAAAATTCAAGATCTGTTTATTTGTAATTGGGTTTTGTTTTGTGAAGATCTTGACAGCTAGAGGAGCTGCCTTACTTGCCTGAGACTGTTAATCACATTCATGGATCTACATGCCGCTAACTGCATACTAAATTCCTTGAAAATTTACAGTCTTTGCTCTGGTTTTACCTCATTTATACCACACATTGCCCTATAGAAGTTGCTTACTGCATATGGGGGATTGAAATTTTAGCATCTCAGTATCTTAATGACTAACACTGAATGATGGAACTGTGAGTCCAAGCACTGTTGCACACCCTGAAGTAATTTAAGTTGTGACAGTCTGTAATTCATACAGTAAATCAATGAAACAACTGACATATTTTATAATTTGGCATAGGCACATGAGTACTCCAGATTAATAAAAATCAGTACAGGCAGATAAAATTTTACGTTAACATGTTATTTAGCACAGTTTCATAATCAGTAGTTTACAAGCTAAGTTATAGCACATTTGTAAGGAGAAGGCTGCAGCTTGAGCAGAAAATTAGAAGCACTGTGAAATACTGGTATATATATTATGCTGCTTCTTTTCAGCAGCAAAGAATAAGAAAATATCAGTGAGATCTGGATTGTATAACAGGGAGCTTCCTCCTTTCAGACGCTCTCCCAGCTTCAAATTTGGGTTCTTCCTTTTAAAATTCCGAGCTGTTTGCCTCTCTGTTGTCCTTTTTTATTAGCATTTCCTTGCTCTGCCTAAAAGACCTTGCTTTCTCATCACTTCCCATTCTGATACTTCATTCCTTAGGATACTCCAAACCTGAATAACTGGGGCATTCTGTGGTGAAAGTTTGAGCTCCCTCAGGCTGAGGATGTTTAACCACATTCTCACCTTCAAAATTTCTATCCAAAGGTCATCTTCAAGAACAGCTATTCCAAATCATTAAATTAAGAAGTGTCAGCAGGCAAAAGCAAAAAATAACAAATGACGGAACACGAGATTTAGGAGACTCATGATGTATATTTACTAGGAGGATTTCAATGTCAAATATTAGCATTGTCTTACTAAAGTTTTGAGAATGTAAATCTGGGGAGCAAAGGAGGTGAAGGGGAGAAAACAAATCCACCTTAGTTTGCCCCTGATGCATATGTTCAATGGGGAGAGATTGTTGCCTCTTAAAATGCACAGTTCAGTCCAGCTTTGAATGGTTTGGAGTGTTCTGGGTGAGAATATCTTGAAGAGGAACCACTGTCTGACCGTAAGTGCAAATCGTGGGCCAGAAAACAGAGTTTATGAGAAAAATTCACGGAAAGTGGGTAGCCAAGGGATTTCTACCTTGCCTTGGGAGATTTTGTTCTTGTCTTTTGTTCTTACAGTAATGTAAATGGAAGAATGGAAGGCATTCTCATCCAAAATGCTTCATGTCCTAATATTATGCAAAGCTGTGCAGCACTCATGCTATTATGGTCCTGTCCATTTCCAGCCCTGGGGCTTCTCTGGGCGTATCAGCACAGTGTGCATGATTGACTAAACCAGAAACTACAGCAAGAGATATTTTCTAACTCTGCACAGTAAGTATTTCTGAGAATATTTGGGAAATTAGTCAGGTACTGAGTCAGGAGATGCCTAATGAATGTGGGTGCCTTTACTGGTAGAGTCACTGGAAATAAGGCAGACTGGATCATTGGGTGGGATTTAGGTTTTTGAAGCCTTAGTCCCAATTTAGGTGGAACAGGGATTTAGACATTCCATTTCACACTATCTGCTCAGACAATAAGCTCCTCACAACAAGAGTGATCTTCAGTTCTGAAGACATCTGTCAGCCTTCAACAAGTAAATAGGAAGCTCTTGGTTAAAACAGGAGGGGAAGAATAAACCCAGGATTCCACACGAGATGAGAAGGAGACTTATAAAATACGGGATGTGTATTCTGCCACACAGAGTCTGCCCAGCTTCAGGAAAGTCACTTTTTCTTTCTTATTCCTCAGCTTCTATGTATAGACTGAAGGGAAAATTTCATTCTTGCAAGTGTTGTGTATATAATATATGTATTATTCTTTAGAAATACCAACACACTAGAGAGAAGCAGCTAATATAAAACCCTGGATGAAAAGCTTTTATGCTAAACAGAACTTCAGATTAGCCTCTATGCCTAAATTTCCAAGTGTAAAAAAAAGGAGATAATACTGCTTGTTTATAGTCTACAAGGGATTCTGAGGTCTGTAGAGGATGCCAGTTTATGTAAGCATGATATAAGTAACATAAACAGAGCCTACATAAGACTTTACAAAAGATCTAGACCTACACATGGTCGGTAGACAGTGTCTTAATTTCCTTCTCTGAATTTCACACCAAACTATATAATTTGTGCCACTGCAGATTAAAATATTGTTTTCTTGAAATCCATTAAACAGTAATTAAAAAGTGGAAAAGACTTAGATTGGACAATCCCTTAATGCAATCAATTAATAAAATAAATCCAAAAGCTGTCATAATGATCAAAGTTGGCAGCAATCCATTTGCTATTTCTGATTTCATACCATACAGTATATTTGCTTTTTATCTCTGTGTTAAGAAGTGAACGCTAACATTAAAGCCTATTGTGGGCAGGCTGGACAGAGTCTGAAGGACAATCCTGCCAACTCTCTAGCCCAAGACTAAAAGTAGAACAATGCTGATATCATAGATATAAGCTAACATTAAAAAAACCCCCACACATCTCAATTTTTTATGGAATTCAGGGCTCTGAGCTCATGAAAATGCTAAAATTTAAAAGGAAATCATACCAACTAGTCTGTTTACCGTAAAATAAGAGCAAGAATTTCTACCTGAAATAGTACAGTAGGAGGAAAAACATTTGTGCTTTTGGGTGGGTGGGTTTTTTTTTTTGTTTGTTTGTTTATTGTACAGAGTGGTGTAATGCAAACATCTAATGAAGATATAAATTGTGCACATTAGTTTTTAGCTCTTTAATTCAATATACACTTAACATTGAAGGTGTTTATATGTAAGTTTTTCCTCTAAGTGAATATGTCATAATTGCATTGTTGGTAAAGTTTTAAAAATATCCCCAAATATAAATGCTTAAGGCAATAAGAAAAAAAAACCAAAACCACAAGAGAAATACCTATGATGTGTTAAGAATACTGCAAGAAATGTAGAATAGTGTTAGGGAAGATTGCTCCTATGGTCCTGCCTTCCGCAAAAGGTACCTCTAGAAGATTAATTCCATCTCATATAAGAGTTTAAGTGAGTTATATTGTTGAAGTGCTTATTGTTGTCCACTGAATGCAAAGGGAGCCCTACAGTAACAAGCTCTAATAACAAGTTTTAAAATATTATGTTAACACCTGAAAGTCTGTGTCCATGCTCTGTTGTGTTAGATGTTTTATAAACACATACAGGACACTGAGCACGTCCTTGCTTCACCAGATAGCTTGGAGGGTGAAGCCAGAATAACTTGGGAGACACACAAATTTGAAACTGAACACCGTCTTGTAGAGGTGGTGGTGGATCTTCCAATAACATGTTTTCCTCAAAAGCCCTAGAATTCTTGAATCACGTAGTACTTTTGATAGGAAATAACCTCTCACAAAAGAACTAAAAGCAAATGTCACTCCTAAGCTGTTAATAACTTCATGGTTAGGGAGTGAACCTGATATGTGGAAACAGAAGTTCAGATTCCTGATCTGAATTATATATAGGAGGAATTGGATTTCAGCACACTACTGCAATGCCCTACCACTGTCCTATGAAGTCTGTCTCTATCTCTTAAAAATTCTTTACTGTCTTACTTTAATTCTTTTCTGGAACACAGAAATTTCTGGAATCTCATAACCTCTTTCCCCCCCGCACAGCTCCTTGTTATCATAACCATAACTTATCAGACAGCCAAAAAAAAAAAAAAAAAAAAAAAAAGAGTATTAATTCTGCCGCATCTAGACAATAAATATATACCGGGACTGATCCAAAAGCCACTTAAAAACATGAAACATTTTACGGGATTGTACTATCCACATATGAATTTCACATATATGCATACATTGCTTATAGTTATATGATACGTAAGCTACACTGATGTTTCCCAAATATTGAGATATATATCACTCTAAAAGAATGATTCAGAATAAAAGTAATGTCTTTTTTGTGTGTTTAAATATGTCTGCACACTTAAAATGCCATTGCCAACAAGCAGAGATGGCATATTTATGTACACCTATTTATGAAGAGTAGATGCTATTTGTTTATGCCAATGAAAGATAGGGAGAAGTACATATATGAACAGGTATATAAATTCATTAAATTGCTTTTTATGTGCACATCCTAAAACGTAAATTTCCAATTTGCCAATCCATCTTCTTCCAGACTCTCTCCAATATTGCAGCTGCAGTGAGAAATCCAGAAATCATTATCCAGCCTTCAATCAGTAGCTTACACGCCGGGGTAACTTGCTTTATCTTAATAGTAAGATAGTGACTGGCAAGAGCAATAACACTGAGATAAGACTGGATTCATATTGCTCCTTGTCAACATTCTTGGCACACCACTCGTTTTTTATTCTTGAATAGAGACCCAATCAATCCTAACTCACAAAATTACTAGTGGCAATGCCTGGAATGTTGTAGAAGCTTTAATGATATATCAGTTTTAGAGACATTCTGCTCTCATAACTTTTTATAGAACAGTTTGCAAAAGGATAAGCTTATTTAATTCAGACAGAGAAACATATTTCATGAGGTGTTCTCACATCACTGAAGACATGTGTGAAAGAGTTTGTCACTGTCATCTTCGCTTAGTCCATTGCCGGGGTGACAATTCTACCCTGTGTGTGATACTGCCCCGAGATATGATTCAGGGGGAGAGTGAATTATTAGTAACATTTAAAGGCAGGTCTAAATAGATGAGAACATTTGGTTCATAGTCCTTCCAGCACCCAAGACCTTTAAGGATATAAAACATCTCCAGCCTAAGTAGACTGTTGTCCAGCCTCACATCATGCCAGCGCCCTGTCCCCAAAGCACTGGGGACTTGCTCTGGCACATTCCCTGCACCAGGCTCTACTGACATTGGCCTTGGACGTCCAGGGATGATACTACACCCTTAGAGAGGTCATGCAACGAAGCCACGCCATGGATGCTGGCTGTGAACTTTAGGAAAGTGCATCGTTTTTTGGCTTTCTTTTTCTGGGGAGCAGCTGGATACGTATTTCAGCCAAGCTGTTAGTAAACATATAACATGCCACCCATTAAATGTGTTGGAGGCTTATTTGGCCAAATGCAAGGAAGACTTGCACTTATAAAGTGAATAAAATGATACTGAAAATAATCCCTAAAGTACAGTATCAATCATATACCTACTAGTCATCCTGCCTGACTATATTTTTGCTAAGAATACAAGGTATACCCATTACAATCTCCCTCACAAGCTCACACTTGTTTAGGATATTGGAAATACACGCTAACCACTCTAACTCATAAAGACAAAAATACTTTCACAAGGATTACAACAAGAATGATCTTCTGGTTTATATATTTACCTTATTTTTGTTAATTAAACTTTTTTTTTTTTTAAAGAAGAAAGTCTTCATGACTTTTTGTTGGAAGCCAGTATTAGTCTTCCATCATTTCAAAGGAGAGTAAAAGTAATCAGAAAAAAAAAAAAAAAAAAAAAAAGATACAAGAGTAATCTTCCTAATTAAAAAGTGCGACTGCAGTATATAGTTTCACACCACATTGTAAATATGAAATTAGAGATCCTAGATGAAATGTCAGAAGCTTTCTCTTATGAGTTTATATCTGCAACTTGATTATCATATTGATTCTGCATATCAATGAGATAACATCCCACAGTGTTTATTCTTCACCCAATTGCTTTCTTGAACATAATAAAATTAAATCCAATATGATATTAAATGTAAACATACAGTGATATTATATGTAAATATCCATTTAAAAATCTCTCTGCTTATTGATATTCAAATTCTCTCCGCAAGTGTAACATTGCAAACTACAATAATATATTTTTCAACCTTCATCCAGGGACTGGAACTAAAAAGAGGATAATCTTTTTCTATTCCTTTCCATAATAACATTGCATTATTTATGTAGAAGAAAATGAAAATAGTAAGTCTATTCTGCCTGAACTATGCTTCTTAGTTGATCCCTCCTGATTGGTCTTGGAAAGCAGAATGGAAAAAAAATATGTGATGCACATGCTAAACCAGTGCTGGCCAGACTGAACAGAATTTTTACCCTGCCCTCTACAAATCAAGAGCTATATTTGGATCGTAAAACTCCTGACCTGGGCAGACTCTTTGTTCTGTGTTTGTACTGAGACTAGTAGTATGGGGTCCCATCCTTGCCACTGGCCTCTTGTGTAATACAGTAACAGAAATGAAAATTACTTCCTTTCGGTTTTACAGAACTGAAGGCCTTGGTGGTGGTGTGGTTTTTTTTGTTTGTTTGTTTTGGGGTTTTTTTTGTTTGTTTGTTTGTTTTTGTGCAGTGGCATTGTATGTTGTCAGTATGTTCAGCAGTGACTCAGAATATGATCCTGTCCATTAAGAAACTGCCCTTCTTACTGGCACTACTTGTAGCCACAGATGGGAGCCTGAATCCCAATTTTTTCTGAACTGGTGCAATTGTCCTGTTATTTCTTGGTGATGTTAAGCCTTTACAGTCACCGCCCTATGCCAGCTCCCTGCAAAGGCGGTCTTTCAGTTTCTGCCATTCTGATTCAGTTCAAATGGTTACATTGATCTGCTATTACTAATACAAATGTAAATTTTTAAAAAATAAAATATATATAAGCCATTAATAACTATCACAATTACCAAAATCGTTGCCAGCTAGCCAGTAAGGGGACTGCTTTGCCATGACATCAGTCCAGTTTAAGGCAAATAGCTCTCAGACGATTTTATGGTAGCTGAGCTTTCTTATTCAACAAAGAGAACAAAATAAGGAACATTAAAATCTATAACAGGCCTTCACTAAATTAATAATAACTAGTTATGCAACGCATTTAGCCAAAATACTCAAAAAATCACTGGAATTCTCATTCCAAAGGAAGCAACTTACATCCCCCTCAGAGTGACTGAATCTTTTTTAGTCGAATTTTCCGCTGTATTTCTTTGATTTGTTGCATAGATATGGGAAAAGCTGAATCAATCCATCAAAACTTTACAGAGCAAAACTAGCTGTTGATTAAATTATATTTCAATTCAGAATTGAATCCAAAGAAAGCTAGTGATTTAACAAGAACTAATCACAGAGCTGGGGAAAAAAAAAAAAAAAAAGGTTCCTTTTTTGTGTTGTCTTACGACTTCATGTAATTACACATCTGAAATAAAAATTATGGCTGTGGCCTCATGTTTGGTTCTTTGCCTCTTAATACATGATATTACACTTGACTTCTCCTTTTGCAGTTGTCAGTAGATAAGAACATAATTGCTTTCTTTGTCTAGCCTTGCCTTTGTGCTACAAGTTCTCCATTTTGCATAAGACAATTTTCCATGTTGTAGCAGGCGTCGTGTTGCTACTTTAACAATCCTCAGAGTTTACTATCACTTTATGGTCTATAGATACTGAATATCACTTTCTCTCAAATACTTTCTGTGATTGATTATCTTAATTAAGTCCTGTGAAATTTATATATAATCTGGCTTTTGTTGTTAGCCCTGATGCAGAGATTTTTTAGCCTGAGAGCAAGTCCTTTCTAAGAACTCTTTCTCTATTAGAGACACTTTCTTGGTTATAAACCACTCCTTAAAAATACTTGAAGTTTTAAGAGTTACCACCCTGTCTGCAAGTTGATGGAGAATGACAATGTGTACTTATTTCCAGCTAATTGATCAGTTCATATATTATATAATACAAGAAAATATGCTATAGACAATCATTATTTGATTTTGCAAGCTGCATAACAAATGTTTGGGTTTGGGTTTTTTTTTTATATTTATCAGTAGAATTTGAGAGGTAGACGTAAATTTATTTTGCCAACATATAATTAATGGAATGGGTGAGGTTTGTTAATTGCTAGATTTTTGAGAATGAAAAAAAAAAAAAAAAAAAAAAAAAGCTTCCAAATAGTATAGTTTACTTTCTGTTTACTAGTTTTCCATATAATTATGGGCAGGTCAAGATTACCCCGATGAAATTTTTGTAGTCTTTGAGGGTGATAAGGATAGCTTAAATGACTGAGGACACTAAAAAAGAAATATAACAGTATTACATTTTAAACCATACAAGCTTAAAATTATAAAAATCTCATCTCCTGTGTGCTAAATTTATGATATCATATACCTCTCAGGGGGAAATTTATAGCAAGGAATTGATCTTAAATACTTTGGTTACAAAGAAGAAGTCGAAACCTATTTAGTTCATGGAAAGATTTGACTTCATATTTTGATTTCAACAAACAAAATAACCTCACCTGCTCCCTCCACTTCTCTGAGGAAGTCCTGACTTCTCTTAAAATTGTGAGCATTATTGAAGGATTGAAACTTGATAAGGTGGAGGTATGGGGGCATGGATTATTTTTCTGAGGAATATTGTGTACTTAGAGATTCAGCTCAGGGTGTGTGAGGTGGGAATTGCTCTATATAACAGCCAGAAATCTCAACTCTTCGGATACCTGAAAATTTGTGGACTCTTATTTTCTCCATTCGTGTCTCACAAGGAGTAGTAAGAATTTTTCTTTTTTTTTTCAACAGAAATGAATAAGATGCAGGAATGGGCTAAACGTTGATGGTTAAAGCTGTAATAAAAACTAAAACTGTTTTCAGTTGTACCTTTTTCAGTTTTAAGAGAAGGGATTAAAAAAAGTATTGAAGTGTTTGAAAACTGATAAGCACAATAAAAAAAAAAACAAAAAAAAACCACAAACACCCAAACAAACAAAAACCAAACCAAAATTAAGTTTTTGAAATGTAGTAAGACCACTGAGGTCCATAGGAATGTAGAGCTGCGAGAAAACATGAGAGAGACCTTGTGAAAGATAAAACACCATCCTGTATTTCAACCTTGGAATCCTGATCACAATAATTCTGCACAGCACTGGAACATTGGGAATGGTTATTGACTACTGATATTTCCCCTATCCCTAACACCTCTCTGATGACTTCTTTACTGGTAACTCAAATCAAATGGCACTCCATGTCTCATGTCTGTACAGCTGAACTCTGTTGCCTTTCCAAAACGTTGTGACTGTGCCTCAGGCTATCTCAGCACAACTGTGTCCAGGAATTGTCAGGAACAAGTGAGGTTGACAACACAAAACTGTTTCAAAGTCATCCTGTATCTGAACTCAGGTGTTCTTGTGCTCCTCTGGTCTCTGGAAGGAAATGGACTCTTCAGGGAAGAATCTACTCTTATTGTGACTCTGATAGTCCAGGTTTTTCAGATCTCCATTGATCAGTTCCAGCTGCTCAGGTACTATATTTGCCTGGAAAATACAGGAGTCATCTGACAAAAGTGTAATTTCAGAATTTCATCCATGGCATTTCAGAAAACTTGGCATCTTGAGACACTGGAAGCATGAAGCCTGCAGTTTTGCCTTTGCTTGGAACTGGACTGGAAATCCTCCCCTAGTAGAGAAATTAAGTCAAAGGGCCAGACTTGAAAGCTAATACAGATACTCATTAAGCATGGCTTAGTCGCTCAAGGCACAAGTTGCCCTCACTGACCTGTGGGATATAAAGCACCGCCAGGCAGCTATTACACGGTGTTTTTCATCAGTGAAAAGCAAGGTACTTTATGAAGCAGGTGAACCATATTCAATCGATGGGAAAGCTGAGGTTAGAACTTCAGACGTATGGTACTAACCGAAGTGGTCATTTGGATGAAACCCTTTGCTTAGATTTTCAAAAATACATGGAAAATAATTCTCCCTGCAGTTCATTGTCCTCTTTGTTAATTTTTCTCACCTTTCAAACCTGTAGAAAAGCATTTTGACTTTTTTAGTATGATTAACACAGACGTAGAATGGATTTGAAGTCAGTGTGTAGCTTGGCCTAAGATTGCTTTAAAGCATAACATGTATTGTTTTAAGGTATCAGTAATGTGCATCACACACTAAGCTCCCCACTATCTTCCTGTGTTTAAAAGGATTTGAGACTAAAGGTATTTTGACTTCAGCTGTAGAGGTCAGACTTCACATCCAGAGCGAAGTAATAGCTTGTTGCGAGCTGGAAGAAACCAACATTTACAGGGTGACACCGGCAAAGAGATTTTACTGGATCTTAACAGATTCGCTGGCTTTAATGAGTGTAGATCAGACATGCACAAAACTTGACCTTATGCACAGTCTCATCCCATGCCAAAACATGACCAGAACAGCTGAGTGTTCTTCATTAAGATATTTAGTGAAAGATGGTAAATTTCCACAAATTTCAGAGGGAAAATCCTGACCAGCTCTACAGAATGAATTTAGATTATGCCATCGTTTATGCCTTCCTTGCTGTTCATCAGATATGGCAGGTCTCAGATGAAAGCCCTAGAAGTAATGATTCCTATTGTAACATCTTCATTATAAGTAACATTGATAACTCCACTGTAACACTGAGCAAGCACAAATAAAAACCGAGACACAAGATAGCTGGCTTTGCATTACATGTGACACCATGTAAATTAATAATTTTATATATGTGTTCTATAGCACCCGCTCCGCTCACCAGTAAAAAAGGTTATAGATTTATTTTCATCTTTCCAAACATTGATTTTTATAAATAAATTATACAAAAGTTCTTTGACATTAAGGGGTATGAAATTCCACATCTTCCAAAAACACTGAAACTATTGTGTTGACATTAGAGTCAATCAAGCAGCCAAATGATGAATTTATTTGAACAGTTACAAATATAATATTTTTGTTCCGTTGTTTTTATTGAAATAACCTTTAGTGACTATTAATAGCTTTCATGTAACATCAGTTTCAGCAGCCTGACCTGACTCTAGACACAAAGCTAAATGTAAACTAATGAGCACTTAACTCTCCATTACATAAATGGACATTTATCAGATGACAAATTAAAACCAATAAGACACCAAGACAAATGTGCTGTCAACAGCATTAGGATGGGTCATTTTCGCTACTCCCCTCAACTGCACATTAATAAGCATTCCCTATTGCAGACCTTCAGTGCTTTGATATTGATTTTTGCAGTGGTCCAACACAAGTCAAAGTTCCTCCACACAGCATGGTGTTAAGTCCCACAAGAAATACAGTAAATGTGAATGTTTTTGAAGCACCAATGACTGACATCTATGAAAGATATTTCAAGACAGCATACAAAAATCATGCTCGTGTTTTTTGTATGTTATCTTTAGTTTCAGAGATAGGTCACCATGTATTTCAACATTTTTGAGCATAAATATTCAGGCAACATAGCAAATGCAAAGGTGAGACTTCGTGCTCTATTAAAAAAAAGATAGTTTGATTTAGTTATCTTTACAGCTAATTGATTTAATGCATGCCTGGTATGTTAGTTTAACTGGGACCTTAGGAAGTTTTCTTTTTTATTTGACGACTTTCATTTCTTCAAGAAGCAAATTTCTAACAGGAGATGATCATTTTAGTCATGCTTCAGAACAACATTGTTACAGAATGAGAATGCAACTCCTGATGTTAACCCTTGACTGAATCCTGGGAATAACATCTCAGCCTTAATGAGCAAATGCCACATGTGATAAGAAGCTTCTGATGATGAGCAGCAAAATATAAGTGACTAGGTTATAATTGAGCAATGAGATCTAACAGAGCGAAAGACATTCATGGAGTGGATTGTGGATGTAGTTAATGATTCTTAGTGTTCACTCCCTGTGTTCATGATGCCATGAAGAGGCAGAGTTTACTGGCTTTAAGAAGCACGGGATGGAGAATGGAGATATGTGGGATTTCTGGTACTGACTCACTAAGTGAACATGTGAAATCACTTAACCTGTTATTAACAACAAACCTGTATGAACAACTATTGAAGTTTTGTAAGTTAGTGTCAAAAATTAAGATATGGAATTACATATAAATCTACATATTGGCACTAGAAAAAGTGGGGAGAGGAAAGAAGGCTGAAATCAGCCTACTCGATATCAAGGGATGGGGCAGTTTGCTGTGTGGATGAAACCCAGGCACACTGGGTTCATGAGATCTGAAAACACACGAAAGAGATATATCCATAACCAGCTACATCTGGCAGCATGCAGAATTCTCTGGTAAGCTGGACAATCTGAACTGTGTTCTTCCTTAGGACTGAAGAACCTTAACTCTGGGGAAACAGAATAAATTCTAACTTCTGCAAGAGGAAAAAGAAAAAAAAAAACCAACAAACTTCTTTATCTTAAAGCTTAGAAAAATGTTAAATCAGAGTCAGAATCAATCTGGGATTCATCTGACGAAAGGTGAGTGTATGTCTGAGCTCAGGCTTTGGAGCTATGTGGATCTAGGCTCCATAAGAGTCAGTGAAGATTAGGGGGAAGACTTATCTAATGAAATGTAGCTGTCTAAAATAGGACGAGACTCTTGGATGTATTAAATATCTTTCTTCAGAGGGAGTTTGGAATCACTTGGTGAAATGCTGAAACCAATATGTTATGTGTGTCAGTATATATACAGAAATCCATGGGTGGCCAGATGAATTTCACCCTGTGTGGTACACACATAGTTAAAAAAAAAAAAAAAAAAAAAAAAAAAAAGTGTTTCTTAAATCTGTTCCAGTACAAAATCTACAGATTTCTGGCATCTCAATGACAGCCCTGTGTCTTCAGTTAGTCCTTTGATTAAACAGGGCATGCTTGGGTCTTGTTTCATTCCTCTGGAGGGAGCTAATCATTCTGCAGCACAAAGAGACAACTACCATTTTTAAGTGTTCTCATCATAAATCTCAGAAATCTTATTCTGGAACATCTTAGAGACATTTTAATTATGGTCACTCATTCCTTAGCATAACAGCCCCACAGAGTGTATGGTTTTTATTAGATCATTCCTCCCAAAAAGTGCTTGTAGTCTGAAAAGTGACAGTAAAAATGACATCGTAGGTTCCTATATGTCTTCTCCCAATGGATTCCAAACCCAGTTTTCTCTCTTCATGAGTGAAAAGATGCTTATTTTCTCTTCTCCCACTTGCAAACACAGCCTGTAATCTGAAAAGCAAGTGAGGTTCTTCTTACCTCTTGCCTCATTACTGGTAATGAAGGTTCTGCAAGCCAAGCTTTACCTTTCTAATGATGAGAATACATTCTAATTTGGTCTTTACTTTTGACTGTATTCCTTCAACCGTATCAAGCCTTTATCCTGCCAACAGTATAAACATAGTAAGGGCCAATATTGGAACAAAAAGAGGTTACTTTTACAAAGTGACGTGTCGTAGTATAACAGCATTTCCCAGACATTTGTTAATGTGTCAAGAGAAAATT